>NC_041707.1:29886573-30256633 GCF_900700375.1 Denticeps clupeoides
AGGAGCTATCTGTACAACTGGATCCTGAATTTCCTGTTAGACAGATGCCAGATGGTTAGGTTGGACACCTCATCCTATGAGACTCTAAACACTGGTGCACTCCAGGGGTTTACTCCTGTACTAACTTAACATCCATGACTACCTGGCATGCTCATTGTGAAGTGCACAGATGACTTGATGGTGGTGGACCTCACCCCTAACACAGACTGAGCAGCTTTGTTTAATCCAATAATGTACACAGTTCAACAGGAGGCAGGAAAGCAAACACAGTTCAGGCAAATGAGTCACAAGTAGATATCTAATGAGAGAAAGCCAGAGAGTAAAGCAAACCATGCACCCAGGAGAGCAAAAGCATGTTGATATATTATAAGGAGCTATTTCAAAGCCTGAAACCAGGGAACCATACCAGAATTTGGCAATTCATAAAGCATAGAAGCACAGAAGTTCCAGAGACCCTTTGCCTGTGACATCTCTGTGTACAGAAGTTCCTTCCTTATGCACCCATCTTACGTGAAAGAATGTGCTGTTCTTGAGAGAGAGGAAGAAACACAGTCTGCACACATTAACTCTACATTTCCAGTCAAAGGTTTGGACACACCTACTATGTGGTGGTCATGGAGGCTAATGCCCCATCAACAGTGGCCTAGCAGTTAAGGAAGCGTCCCTGTAATCAAAAGGTTGCTGGTTCGAATCCCAAGGCGCCGAGGTGCCACTGAGGTGCCACTGAGCAAAAGTAACCCCCCACACTGCTCCTCGGGCGCCTGTCACAGCTACCCACTGCTCATCAAATGTGATGACCAACCTCCAACCTGACCTATAACCCCATACACCTAACCCCTGACCTATAACACTTCATACATATAACAATGGTGGATAACACGTTCGTGGTGCAGAATCTCATAAAGCAACTACCAGAAATCCTCTCTACGGTTTTTATTTATAATGAAAAGACAACGCTGAGTGGATTAGGCCATTTTGGATGGAGACCAATATGAAAAATCCATTGCAAGTAACATATTTAGCTCAGTCTCTGACAAAAGTATTGAGAATGAAAAAATACTAGTTTTGATACCAGTTAAGCTGCTTCTGTGTTTACATATTTTTGTCAGTTGTTTCTGTGGTGTACTAAAGTGTAATTATAAGAATTTTATCATTTCCCAGACTTGCTGTCAATCAACTTCTCGGATAAATCCTGATGGATGGAAACCCATTCCTTCATAATCAGTGCTTGGAGTTTGTCAGAATATTTGGGTTTTTTGTTTGTCCACCCGCCTCTTGAGGATTGACCACAAGTTCTCAACTGTTTTGTTTCTCGAGCTACTTAGTTATCACTTTGGCCTTCTGGCATCATGGTGCTCCATCATAATGGAAAAGGCATTGTTCTTCACCAAACTGTTCTTGGATGGTTGGGAGAAGGATTGTTGGAGGATGTTTTGGTACCATTCTTTATTCAAAGGCTGAAGTCCAAGTGAAGTCATAATTAATTGATGTTAAAGGCCAAGTCAAGGTACAAGTGTTTTAGATTCTTTTATATTTACTTTTTATCAGGAAGGGAATACCATTACCATTAGGGAAGACCTACACACTGGCTGACTCCACAGGACCCCCCCCCAACCTCCTTCCCAATTCCACACTGGCTGGTTGGTTAGTCACCCATACCCCTACTCAAGACCACCTCTAAAAAGAGCCTAAAAGCTGTCAGAAGGTAAGCTATATAAGAATCAGCAGCCAAGCACCTCCAAGGTAGCTATTGGCAGTCCTGCCAGTAAAAATAAACTGTAGCTGCCCCCGCCCTCTTGCCCCAGTAAAGTCGTTCTGCATCATAGAGCTCTGGAGAGCTTCCAGGCGAGACCGCCAACAGCCACACTGTCATGGGGGATGAGGGAAAAGGCCATTCAAAGTATGTATGGATGGCATACAGAAGACAGAAATCTGTTCAAAATAAAGGAGGTGTAAACCAGAGCAGGTCGTTTTTTGTGTTTGTGGTTACTGCAGTGGAAATTGAGGAATTACATGGGCTCATGAGCATGCATGAGTTGTTGCAGGTTTGACAATAGAGAGGGAAAAGTTCAGGCGAGTGCAGCAGGCATGCGGAATAAAAGCCACAAGGTTGTCATGACTTAATGGTTCACGCACACACGTGTTAGCACTTAATGCTTTTTTAAACTCATATTATAAAATTAAAAAATTTACCTTAATGGAATATTGTATTTAGAGGGTTAGGGTTATTGCCCTTTTAATCCATTAACCCTAGTCACCTGTTCTACAGGACTATACTGAGGCACTCTTCATGTACAAAAATGTACACAAATTAAATCTGCCAAAAAAATTGTCACGACCGCGAGCTGACGGGGGAAGGAAGCGCAGAGGCGGGACATGCTGGGAACGGGGTTTTATTATAAATCAACAATAAACACAAATAAATGCGGCTCGGTGCCCGAAAACAGTTTAAACAAAGGGGAGAACATAAACTTGCCCGCAGGCGTGTGGCGATTGCCAGAATTCAGCACGCAAAACAGAAAAATCAAGTTCACATACAGTCCACGAAAATGTCGGAGTTCCAGAAGGGGTGGAGCTCCAGTCCTTCATAGGCTGTCCAGATTGGGCACAGGTGATAAAACCAGGTGCCGTCAATCCTGACAAAAATCCTAATACATCAATATTTTTTAGAACTTGAGCCCTTTACAAAATGTTCAATTCTGTTCAATAATTAAATTATTGAGTATAGGAATTTAAATGCCTTAAATGCCAGTTGAATCATTTTAATAACTGATTATTAATTTTAAAATGAATTAAACAATAAATATTTTCCATATAATTAATAAATTCTGCCATAAAATCCTCATACATTAATGTTTTTTCAGATTATTTTTATAAATCACTTAATCAACTTGAGCCCTTTACGTGTTAGCACTTAATGCTCATATTTATAGTGTTAGGGTTATTAAGGCACTCAGCAAGGGACATAGTATGGTATGGACAGTTAGAAATATAGTGTGCTTGGACCAGTGGTTGGGCATTTAAACAGACCCTGTGTTGTTCAGAATCATTAACAGACTAACATTTAGAGTCTCACAACTCTCTCAGGATGTCATGTCTTTTCAGAACACGGTGAGTCAATACATCCCTTATTTCACACATGGCCCATCCAGCTGAGAAAACACCCCCACGCAGCATTCCCAAACATCCCAAAGCATCCCCCTCTCCCATCATTCACCCTTTCACCACCCTTTGAATCACAGTTTTGTGTTTGGCTGTAATTCATGACCTCTTCCTTGATCACTTCAAACTGCAAAAGCTCAATCTTAGCAGTTCTTTCCCATTCACTTAAAAAAAACAAATTCATATAGTACACATTGTGTAGTTTATATTTTGAAAATTGTCAGTAACTGTACCGATATGCAGGGGTCAGAAAATCAAGAGGAACAGAGAAATCAAACATCTTAGCAGGCTACTGGCAGTTCCTGTTGTATCCTGTTGCTTAATGTAAAACAGTTGTGTCTGGATTAGAACCAGGAAGACTCTGCATTTAAACTCCAAACTGTTGTTAATTATGACAGTGGTTTAGACATTTACATAACATAAATAGGAAAAAAGCATATTAGGAAATTCTCTGATTGGCTTTAATAACATAGCACTGTATTGTTTGGATAGTATGAGTATTTTTTTAATGAGAACAACACAATGATTTAATATGTTCAAAGTCTCCATTGGAGAGGGGCACCCAGGGAAGCAGTCAAAAGCCTCAGTATGACCCCTTCTGTAGTTTGGTCACACTTGTGGGATAATGAGGGCATTTGGTCAATAGATCTTCTTCAGAGATACCCACTCACCTCCTGGAGGGCCAGTGATGTCACCACTGCACTCATGGTCACTTAAGCACCCAAAGTGCAGCCAGCTGCTGGCCCTGGCTGTGGATAAAGTGAAATGTAGAAATGTAGCAGAACTTGAACTTTAGTACTTGTGCATCACACAGTCTGTGACTGTCCTGGTGAAACCGCACAAAAATAACTTACATGTTTGCCTACATAAACATGTATCAAGATTTTAAACTCTTGTACTCATTAGCCAGATTAATAATTTGTAATTTAAATTTACATATTGAGTGTACCATTTTTAATGTGTACTAAACATTCTTTGTATGATGTGTCAAAGGTGATTCCTACGGTCTGCTGGCAAAGAATGGCCACCAGCAACATTGGGAACATTTATTTGGTTCCTGCCATTATAGGTCAACAGAATCCCTTTGATGGCTGTGGGGGAGCGATAGATTATGTAGTTGCTTTTAGGCAGTACTTGAGTTGAGTACCTCCCCAAATAAAAACAGTCAAAATTACAATCCCTTGTGCTATTTTATCAATGAATGCATAGGTTTATTGAGTAAAAAAATTTGCCTCAGTATACGGCACAGCAGGTGATGGCAGGGCCACCTGCACTATGGGCAAATGCTAAGGGCACCATCTATTCATCTATAATGCCACAAACCCAAAAGAAAAAAAGTGTTTTTAAAACTAGTTGGTATCACTGTATCTTAATATGAAAAAACAAGACCACACAAATGTACTTGCGTAGCAAAGCCTTATTACTGATAGTAGTAATATTATTAATGTTACGTTATTAATGTTAATGTTCCTATGAGGCCCTTCCCCCTCCACTAAGGCAAGCCAACAGGACTTATGGCAATAAAAATGCCACACAGTTGGTCTCCCACCATGTGCACTGTCATCGGCACAAAATATGTCTGATAAGCAATACAATTCTGAATTGTTTTTACAACATGACTACTGCTCTTAGGGTTCCTTTTTGCAGGCTGGGGAGTATGCCATATTTGATTAGGTTAATTATTTACTTAATAAGGGAATGAGTATTTTTATGTATTATGTATTATGTATTATGTATTTGTGAAATGTTGTTTAACCGATTTTAGTGGGTACCCCTTTTTTGTGTTAAATGCTAGCCGTCCAAATAAATGTTTGTCTGTAATATGTGTACAGGCCGATTTTGTGTGGTCTGGTGCCATGGTATCCCTGTTTGTTCCATTAAAAGCTGCACTTTATGAATTTATCATGTTCCTGGTCCACATCATGTAGATGTTTGCCATAGCAGGTGTGGTGTGGATGCAGAGCACCGAGAAAGCTGTTACCATTAGATTCACTCAGGAACATCCATTAATCAGCCAATATCATTACTCTATTTGCACTGGAGATTTCCTTTGGTGGTTTGAAGTTACTTGGAAGATGCAGCTGCTTCTTGGATGTCGCACACACAGTGAGAACTAAATGAGATTCATTTCAAGTCTCTGTACTGGCCAGCACACAGAAAGTCTTTAGCATAGTGTTTAGCAAGTGTTATGCAACCATGTCTGTTTCCAGAAATGACAAAACCCCTTATATCCTCTATTTTCCATATGACTTACTCCCTTCAACTTGCTTTAAAAGGTCTGTTCAGAAAAATGCAGTTAATATTTAATATTCACAGGTTTGCAGTCCTGTGGTGGGATGGATGGGCTCCAGAAGTAAACAGGTTCTTAAAGAAGAAACACTTTTGTTCAGTGATTCATTCAGTCAGTCAGTCATACAGACAGTCAGACATTGTGGTTCATTGTGGGAGAGGCTACTGTGGTTGCACATGGCAAAAGACAGGGATACCTAGTAGAAGAGAGAAGAGAAAGAATGATTCATTGTTATAGATGTCAAGACCATTCCAATAGGATCAAATATATTTGACTGCTGATAGTTTTGGTTTGGTCATAACATTTTTAACATGTTTGCATTAACAAATCAATTCTAATGAAGGGACTATAAATTAAACTTGGTAGGTATGTAGATAGAAGTTTCCTGAAAACTAGTACATTACTAGCACATTAAAATGTGCTTGAACCCGTCACTGAAGATCCTAGTACGTTCAGTTAGTCTTGTCTCAGATTCAGAAAAGGATCAGTCCAGAATCCCTTTAGTTTTATCTGAATGTAACACAATCCCAGTCTAAAGGGAAATTCGTTATTTGCAAAATAAATAAAATAATGGTAGAGGCCTAGTCTATATCTGTGTCAGATTACCCTAACTGTGTAAGGTAAATCTTAGTGGGTTGTTATTTACATAAGCAGGGTGTATCAACAAAAACCCTACAATCTCATTTCCAGGACAATCTTTTCAGGGAACCAGAACCCTCCTCAGACTGGATCTAGAGTTATTTGAGCTATGGGTCACCAGGGAGTGAAGGCTTATAAGAACAAACTGTTCCTGGAGAGCAGGACTCTGGTGTGTTCATGCCTTCCTGCACAGGCCATGCAAGGCTGCATGCTATCAGCGGTTTCACATGTGTGTTTGGGAGGCTGGGAATGAAAGCAGAACTGAAGAAGTTAAGCAGATCTTGTGGAGAAAACAGTCATTACAACCCAGCAAGACGCAGACTATGCACAGACCAGGGCCTACTGCCAAGCCAAACAACCCCAGGGGATGGGTGGGTTAGTGGGAGAGTAAAGGACAAAAGAACTGGTTACTTTAGGAATGTTGCCAGTATCCACACTATCAAAAACATTCAAAGTCATAGTAACTAACTGTTTAATTTTGATAACATTGTTATACTTGTATACTACCAGGATTCACAAGGATATCTGTGCCAAAATTGAAATGATAGCGTTATTCTGATAGAGCGTTGTCTTTTGAGAGTCACTGGCAATCATTTGCAATACTGCTTCCTCTTAAATTGCATTTTCCAGCTAATAACAGAGACAAAACTTTGAGAGTTTGGATGACCTCATTGTTTTCTCAACTGACTTTAATTCCAATTACATGAATTTTTTATTTCAAAAATAGGGTGGTCCTTTAGGAATGCCAGTGTGGGAAGTATATAGGTCTGAACTAAATGAGCCACTTCGGGCACAGAAATAAGGAACAGAATGTCTGTGAAATTATTTCTGACACCCATAATGGATGATTTAAGCCCTCTCCTGTCAATAAATCATATGGGCACATGTAGTGCAAAAGTCCATCTCAGAGGCGGCAATGGTAGGGTAGTTCTGTAAAAATTTTACCATTTTACAAAACCACAAATTTCACCAATTCTTCTTTGAGATTATCTTGAACTATTGATTTTTTTCTGCTCCCTCTGAGGGATGCAAAAGTACAGATGTTTATATGTTAAAATTATTTAAAACATTTGTATTTGGGTATTTGAGAAAAATTGGAGTGAGGCAGAGTGATAGCTCTAGATTTTAAATTAAAAAAAAAAAAAACTCACTCCACTTTTTTTTTACCATTTTACACAGTTGTGGTTTCGTGTTGGTCATGTAATCTACCAGCTAAAACCAGCTAGGCCCAGCTATAGTTCTGCATATTACCTGCTTCTGAGCACTGAGATCATCTGCTTGTCCTATTCAATGCAGCGCTTTATACTGTGGTACACAGATATATAGAGATATTTCTACTCTTTCTCTACACACTTAAAGGTCAAAGGACTAAGACAGATGGACACACCTCCCTTGAAACTTGTAAAAACCCTGCAAATTATGAGTGAGATAAGTGTTGGTGAAGGACTGTGCAGCCCTGACAAATGTTGCACTGTTGGAGAATGTGACCTGTTGGCCTGCGGATTTTGTGTGATGTGGTAATAAACATGGAATGAAATTAAATGCAATGGAATGAATATGAACATTGTGTTGGATTTAGGAATATTTGCTATTTTAAAGCATAGCCATTCTTTGCTGTAATCATACACAGACATAAAATGATAAATAGTTGACTGAGCCAGTCAACTGAAAACAAGAAAACCACAAGCACAGGCGTACCTAAGATGAGACAGCGTTTTATGAAGAGTCCACATAGAGTGCTACCACAGACGGACAGACTTGCATGCGAATGTAAATGTGGTAACTGTGGAGAGATGGCTCTTTAAGGAAGCGGCTGGGCATGAAAAAAGAGAAATGCCACAAGAAGACAAAAACCATTCTGGCTTGACGGACAACTTGGGAGGTCACACTCGCTCCAAAGTCTGCATTTGGGTCTATCACCAGGGGGTAGGGTGGTCTAATGTGTCAAAGGGCAACACTCCATGGAAGGATACCCGATCGGGAAGCACATAAGCTTAGTCTTGTGGCTAACAGCATGGGACTTGGCTGTTATAACCAGTTACAATGACTCTTGCATGAATATGGCACATAAGCAAGTACCACAAAGCTAAACAAAACCACTTATAGAAATGAACACTTTGAAATGGAGAATATTTTTATATGCAAGAATGCCATAACATCCTGGGTCTCCAGTTTCATTTCTGGGTAAAAATGTTATACAATAGCTCATTTTTCAAAGTGATACTTATCAAGCTGGAAAATGCAGGGAGGTGCTGTATCCAACACTCTACTCTATTTTCAAACTGGAGCTAAGTGCAGACCTACATGCTAAACGTGGGCTTGTTTGCAAGTGTAAGATGTCAAAGATGTCATTGAGATTTACATAAATAACTGAATCAAACAGGAAAGAACCACTTGGTAGGTATCTCCAACTTGAAAACAGAAACTAGCTTGCTTGTTGTTGTGTAGTTATGTCTACCACTCAGAACTCAAGCTTTAATTATGCAAAACCAATTTTTAAATGGCAGAAGCCCAGTGATTGAAAGTTCACATGCACTTCTGGATGTTTTAAATCAACAGGAGATTCCCAATGCATTTGCTCAACACTGCCCTTAGGATAGTGCTCAGTCATTGAGTTCAACTCAGCCTTGACTTGACGCTTCTCTCCTCATAATAAACCTGATCTTGCCCAATCCATTTCACCCGTGACACACTCGTTCTTTTTATTTTAGAGTTAGTTTGACACACATTAATGTTTACACTCATTTAGATCAAAGTCATCATAGGTTATTTGTAAGCTCTTCTCATTATTAAACCTTCATGGTTCTGTTATAAAAGAGCTTGACAACCAACATATGTTGTAATAACCATGACAACACTGGTCTGAATTATGTCAGGGGCCATGGGAAAAGGTTCTTGCCTGTCATGATTAAATGTACCAAGAGCTCCCCCTCCATCCTCAACGGCACATCCCAACCAGACTCTGTGCCAACTTTTAACATCTAAAAGCACTCCATTTAACACCCTTCACCAAAAGGCCAGAGAAGACGCAGTTGTGGGTCCTCTGCAGTGGGATCTTCAAGTGCTGAATGCACTTGCACTAGATGAATACCAACTGCTCTGTTTCCTATAGTGGGCGTGTCTCCGGAAAGCATTTTTTGATTTGTTTTTCCACACTTAACTAAATCAAGCTGTCCATGAAGAGCTGGTGTACCACATGCATATAATGTGCATATTAACACGTGTTTGTGCGTGTAGTTTGTTTTATGGTGTTGTATAGCATCCATTTCCGATCAAAAAAGGAAGACTGAACAGATTAACTGTACTGAACCATTCATAAACAACAACAGCAAGCTGTGGTGTATCAAATGCACTGGAGTAAACCCTGGAACTCATCACATGGAATTTTTTTTGTAGGGTCTTTGTCAAACTTCTGAGATCTAAATCTTGCTGACTAGAAACCAACTCAGTTAGGACAAATAATGTCAACCAGATAATGTCAGCGGTTACAAGGAAAAGTTGCCAACATAATGATTATTCATAGTACCAGTAAACAGTAATTAATTAACAACATATAAACAGAAATCAGAATAGTAAAAATCGAGAAGGTCTTGGAAATTAATGCTTTAGCCCGTATAAGCCCATTGAGACATACTGTACGTGATTTTGGGCTATTTAAGAAATAAATGTTGTTGTTAAACATGTTAAAAATACACATTAATGAAGTTAATACATACATTTTAATTAAGGGCCCATCACAACAAGGATGAAATAAATAAATGAACATTACATACGTATGTACTGGGCCTGTAAAAGCCCAAAAAGTGTAGTTTGTTAAATGTGATCATAAAGAGAACAAACAATGGATCTGCTGTTGTCTACAGGAATGGAGTTGAAATGAAAAAGATCCCAAAATTAACAGGAGGAATAGAGATGATACATACAGGACTCCTGTGGGAGTAATGGTAGAGTAATTTACTGTACACCACAGTAATTGTGGCTGAAACATACAATAAGTGTTCCTTGCATCAGCTGCAAATATATCTATCGCTGCTTACCATCAACCATAATCAAAGCACATTTCTTCATAAACCAAAGTCAAAAACTTATACTTTTGTACACAAAAAGAAACCCTCCACCTTGTTTTACTGTCACCCCTTACACTTACATATATACATGCATTGACAAAGATTAGACAAAAAGTATTGACCGAAAAGAAATGCCTAGATCTGAAAGGTGCAAAAAGAAGTTCTAAATCAGTTATACTAAAAGTAATGGCTATAATTACATACATTTGTCCTATATTTTACAGACAGAATACAAAACATCAGTAATTTGATTGGTTTAACATTCAAATCCACTGTGTCTCATAATTATATACCTTTGTTTTTTTATTTGATAGCTGCCATTTGAAAATACTTTGCTCGTTTTTGCTGAAGGCGACCTAGAAATGTAATGAGCTGTTCGTAAGACTGGCAGGGTGGTGCTGAAACAGAGTTTTCCTGTTCCAAAGATGAGAAATGTGCACTCGGATTTGCAAGCCATCCAAAAGCACCTCCAGCCAGCAGACTGTTGATAATTAATCAAAGTGAACACATTCAGAGCCCTCTCCATGCTCAGAACAGGCGAGACAGCCAAGACTCTGAAAACCAGGAAAGGGAGGACAAGTCAAACACACAAGCCTCTCACTTCAGCCAATCAGCAGCCGTTTTTCAAAATGGACCCTTGACATTGTCCAGGTAACTGCCAGCTGTATATATTGTTGACACACAGTTCCGTACCATAATATATTGGCACTGGTGATTATTGTCAATTATTATGATTATGCCAATGTACTCTAATACTTGTAATGATTGTAGTCACATACCTTTTTAAAAGAATTACCAAGGCACTTTAAATGTTTGCATTTATGTTCTCACTTTTCATACGTTTGTCATGTGGTGCAAAAACCTTTTTGGGAAACCTCATGGGAAACTGATTCTCAGGATTCTCAGATCAGTACGGTATAATAAAAAATCACTCACACTCAGTCACTGTCCATAACCTCTAAGTCCTGTTACTCAAGGTCACAGCTACCAGAGCACATCCCAGGACACTGCATAGTGGAGACTCACCGAGGGTGGGGCGCTAGTCCTCCACAGGGAACACACTCACGGCTACGGACAATTAAGTGTCACCAATTTGTACATGCCTTTGGAGAGCGGGAGGAAGCAGGAGAACCCAGAGAAAACCTGAACCAACATGGGCATTAAAACTTCATACCTTGGAGGTGTGAAGCTAACTACAACACTACCATGCAGGACATAATAAATAATAGTAAATAAAAATACCCATGTATCTCAGAAGCTTAATATGACATGAAACAGTCAGAAACAGTTAATCTTCCTATACTGTTCCTCTACTCTGACCTCCTAACCTCCCTTGAGTGAGACGCCCAAGAGTGGCTGTTATATATTATTGTTATATATTATAAAATATATTGTATATTACAACAAGCAAGAAACGTGTATAACCACAAATACCACTAACAGTGATACAAATTCATGTTCATATTTTCAGCAGATAGTAAGGTTGTATGTGTGTAAACTTTTTATATCCACTGTATTTAAAATCCAATTTTCTGTTAATGGATTTGTTGTCCTCTGAAAAAAATGTATGTCAGTTTCATTATGAGACAATGCTATTTCACAAAAGTGTATTGTTCTAACCATTTATTTTACAAATAACTTGGTTGAAACCTGGACAAAGCAGAGTGTTTTAACTGGACAATGACTCTAAACAAATCAATGCTGGAATTTGTTCATGTCTTTAAGCCAAATGAATGTCTGAAAAATATAATTTCATGATGGAGACACATGGATTGTTACGTCGACAGACAGACTCTGAATCGACTAAGGAGTGACAAAAAGTTTCAGAAAGTTCAGTTACCATTGCTCTTTCAAAAAAATACCATTTTTATATGTCATTCAATTTCATTTTCAATACATACATTTTTTAAAGCTCACCATCGAAGGAGGATTAGGAAAACTAATATAATATCAAACTGCTCTCCAGATGTAGTCACAGCTGCCGTTTCACAACCAGACCCACAGGGGGTGCAAAATGACACCCAGAACCGCAGACTCATAAAGGTGGAACCCAGGTCAACAGCTAGTATAAAAAGGCCCCAAACACGCTAAGAATCCGGTAACTCATTGTCGATTAATTTCACAATGTAAGCAAGCTGTTTTTTTGTCTGTTTCTCGAACTCTCTTTTTGGATTGTCCTACCAGTTCTCGTTCTTCTCCCGATGACCTTGACCCCTGGCCCACCTCTTAGACTTCTCTTTAATCATCAGATACTCTAATAAGTCAAAGTCAAGTCAAAGTCAGCTTTATTGTCAATTCTGCCACATGTACAGGACATGCAGAGAATTTAAATTACGTTACTCTCAGACCCATACAAGTAACATTAAATACAAAACAGTAACATTGAATACAAAGGTATAAATACAATTTTAAAAAATTGTACCTTCCATTACAGCAGCTCCCCGGTGATCCCACTTCCATCTCTCCCGCCATGAACCAAACCGGGAAGTCCCAGCATACCACCAACTGCAGTTGCTCGCTCGCTCACCAATCTTTGTGACAGATAGAGTTTGCCACCGGTGCAGTGGGCATGTCGCTCATGCAGGAGTCCCTTAATCAGATCCCAGCATCTCTCCAAGTGTAGCAGCAATCACTACACCAGCAGCAGGAACCCCTACAGCTTGGCACCATTGTGATGGCGTCACTTCGCCTCCAATTATCTAGCACTCCAATCTCCATGGTTTTTGTAAATGCATCAAGGTGTAGCGGTTTTCTGACACAATGGTGCCTTCTGCTGACCCTCTAATATGAACAGTTTCCCATGGACGCAACTGCAATGGCTCACGTCATCACGCATCTCATGGGTCATACACTGGAGTGGGCCACCGTGGTCCTGGAACAGTGATAACCGATCTGCCAATCCATCGAATTGGAGCAGTTGCCAAATGGTATTTCAGGGAGAGACCGGAACCAGGACAGTGTCTCTCCACGTTATATACATCCGTCAGGGAACATGCAGTGGCAGCTGTGACACTACATCCCGAGAACTAAGTAAATGAGAGTGAAGTAAGTAAAGTAAAGTTTCACCATCTCCGTCAATCACCAGCTGACAGAGAGACACCACGAATAATGACAGCATGCTCCTGTAGATCGGCCGCTACCACCACGTCCATCAGAGGGACCATCCTCCTCCCCCTTTCTTCCACAGGATGAACTCATGTAATTGGGAAGAGACTGTGGCCCACTCATGCCCCAGGAGTGCCAACGGAGAGAAGAACAAGGCCTTTGGTATTTCAGTGCCCACTTCCCTAACCGGCATCAAGCACCACCGGCCTCGGAAAATGCCTCCACTCACCAGGGACATGGAGCTGCCTGGTAAGCTCTTACAACCTCCATCGCTCCGCCACCTGATGCTCTCTTTCCATTAGCTTGAGATAGACAACAACATACCCTGGTCGATTCTGGGGCGGCCATGAATCGGATTGAAGTCGACCTGGCCACCCATCTCCAGTTCGCTGTTGTCTGGTGTGACCCACAACGGGCCATTATGGGGCTCGTTGGCTGTTCTCTGGGGTCCAAACAGATTCCTTACCAGACCCAACCCCTGTGTCTACACATTGAACCCAAACACAAGGAGGTCACAGTCTCCTACTTCACAGCAACACTTCATGACCCCCTTGTGTTGGGCTGACCACCCACAAACCCAGATTGTATTGGACCACAGGAACTCTCCAGCAATGGGGAAATTCTCCAATAGGGCCATCACAACTTCCTAGCAGGACATCCTGGAAGACACAGAACACAGGAATTAACAGGAAGCAAACCTTCTAGTGGCCGGTAATCCCAGTGGGTGTCACCAAATATGTCATAGCCTGTCCTACATGTTGAAGTTCAATATCAAATTGAGCTTTATTTTTTTTTCATCTACATACATGTTATACAGTACATAGAAAAACAAAACAATATTTCTCCATAGCCTGGTGCTACATGTAACATTTAAACAAAGTTACACACTGACATAAAGTGCACGTGTGCGACAGACAAACTGGCTACATAAAGTGAAAACATGGGACACAGGCAGTGCAAGACAAGCAGTGCAAGAAAAAACAGAATAACAATACAGACAGTTCTAAAAACAGTGAAACAAGTAATGAATGTGCAACAAGTAACATTGTGCAAATGTTGCTGTGGTAATGTGCAAATAATGCTGTCTGAATATAAAAGGTAAGTGCCTGAGTATTCATGTGTCTGATGGCCTGTGGAAAGAAGCTATCACACAGTCTGGCAGTGAGGGCTTGAATGCTTGAGTACCATTTTCAGGATGCTAGGAGGGTGAATAGTGCATGTGAGGGGTGTGTGGAGTCCTTCACAATACTGTTGGCTTTCCTGACTGTTCGCTGTACGGTTTTGCGGTCCGATGTGGTGAAGTTCCCAAACAAAACAGTGATGCAGCTGGTCAGAATGCTCATAATAGTCCCTCTTTGGTGAAGATAGGTGGTGGGAGAAGGGCTTTCCTCAGCCTCCACAGGAAGTTAAGCTGGTGATGAAATTCCAGGTGAAGTTCTCCTCTAGGACTCATCTTGTGTTCTTGACAATCTCCACACAAGATTTGTGGAGAGTGGTCAATCCGTTCTCTTCTGAAGTCAACAATGGTTTCTTTAGTTTTGTCCACATTCAGAAACAGATGTTGACCTTACACCAGTCCGTCAGTCGTTGCACCTCTTCTCTGCATGCTGATTCATCGTTCTTGCTGATGAGACCCACCACAGTCGTGTCATCAGCAAACTTGATGATGTGGTTGGAGCTGTGCATCACTGCACAGTCGTGGGTCAGTAGGGTGAAAGGCGTTGGATTGAGCACACAGCCCTGGGGAGCTCTAGTGCTCAGTGTGGTGGTGCTGGAGATGCTGTTCCTGATCCAGACAGACAGAGGTCTATCAGTCAGTAAGTCCAAGATCCAGTTGCAGAGGGAGGTGTTGAGACCCAGCAGACACAGCTTCACAACAAGGTGCTGAGGTATGATGGTGTTGAATGCTGAACTGAAGTCTAAGAACAGCATTTGTGCATATGAGTTCTTATTGTCCAGGTGGTTGAGTGTCAGATGCTGATGTGCTGCCCACAAGACTGAAACCCAGTAACCCCAAGGCCTTCTCCTGCCATTGCACCACCCACACCATCCCTGGTCCCATATCTCCCTGAACTTTGTCACTGGGCTTCCCCTATTCCACAAGCAGACCACGGTCATCAACACATTCACCAAGGTGGCCTGCTTCATTGCCCTACCAGGTCTTCCCACTACCACCCAAATGCTTGAACTCATAATACATGGAGTAGTACGCCATCATAGCCCACCCACCGACCTCCTGTTGGATTGGGGACCACAGCTCATCGCCAGGTTCTGTGCCAGAGTAACTGTGACCTTAACTTCAAGACATCACCCTGAATTTAAAGCCATACAGAACACATAAATGAAGAAATGAAAAATATCTACAATGTTACTCCTCTGCATGCCCCTCCACCTGGTCCAAGCATCTCCTCATGGCTTGCTCTAAATCAGGTTTCCTCAGCCACAGGTTTCTTCCTGTTCGAGGCATCCACAGGTCACTAACCCATCTGGTTTCCCACAGAAGGACCCATACCAGCCTGTGAATCTTCATCTACAACAGCTCAAAAACACCTGGAACCTGGTCCATCAGGCCCTGAATCACACCCTAGAGACCATGAATACTATAAATGTATAAAATGGTCCCAAACATGCGAAGAATCCGTGAACACACTGTTGATTCATTTCACGTTGTTGTAAGCGGTTTTCATGACTGACCAAACCTGATACCGAGTGCCTGTTTCCCAACCTCTCTCTTTGGATTGTCCTACCTCTTCTCGTTCTGCTCCCAATGACCTCAACCCCTACCCCGTCCCACAACTCTCTGATTGTTCAGGTCTCTGATGCTTCTCCTGCTTCCGGTATTTAAAGATTCCACCCGACACCTCTACAGACAGCAACCTTCCATGCTTCCATCTCTCCTACTGTGGACCCAGCATGGCACAGAGCGCAGTTGCTCACACTCTCCTTTCCTGGCCCAAGCATTACTGCAGCCCGGGCAACACCACACCGTAAGTCCCAGTACTTCTTCCTTGACCTCCCACTTCCGCCGCTAATCATTTTAGATCATTTAGATTTTAGCTGGAATATGTCTGTTAGCACTATTGCCCTTTTGAGGAAAGGGTGAAGGAGAGATGCTGCTTCCTGTAGATCCCCTCTGGGAGGAAACCTGCTCTGACTCGGGGCAAAATGAAAGTGACCATTCCGCCAGGCCACTTCACAGCAGTAGGCCTGGAACAAGAGATGACATGGGAACAGCAGGAAGCTGCTCACACTCCAGGGGCACAAAGGGCACTTAACAGGTTCAAAGTGTTTTTAGTTTCCTAGCTTAAATGTTCTCTTGTTTTGCTTTTGGACTTCATTTACAGCCCTGCTGGTTTCCTGTTTTTATTCCTGACAAAGGACTCATCTGAATACTACTGACATAAAAAGAAGAGGAAACAGTTTTTCACTTTGAACTAAAATTCTAATTTTAAACTATTTCCATCATTTTTTTAGTCTCCGCACAAAGCAAATGTGTTACCTCTTCCTTTCAGCAAGCATAAGATAATGTTTGAAAATCATTACTTTGTCATTACATGTGTCATTACTTTGGTCATGTCATGAATGTCCTAGTAACAGTTCAAAGACACCAGTAGGTGATCATTATGACAGCCTGTTCTAGAGACAGGTGTCACTCAGTCCCCCTAAATCCTGTCTGGTGGACCATTTGGAGGTCCAGGTACAAAATCCAATAGCCTACTGCTGAATGTAGATGTTTTTGTCAGGTGATCCGGCTTAATCTACAGAGGAAATGTCTCATTTTGATACTCTAATGCCAAAAATAAAGCACAAATTCAATGCTAGGGTCCTAGCAAGAGTAGATCATGGGTACCACATTTTGCCACTCGAACCATATCAGTCCAGGATCAGCAAGACTATATGTAGAGAAGGGAGAGAGCAGTCACCCAAACTGGCATCAAAGCAGGGTGACTTCAGTGTGGCACAAATGCAATGCAATGCTATGCACAGTTAGTATATTCATTCAGCAAAATCTGTTTTTATAGTCTTAAATATAACTCATTGGTAAACAAATATGGTCGAAATTAAACATGCATGTGTGAGAGCTTTCAACATTTGCTTGCAATGACAAAATTATGAAAGAATCTGGACAGCACAAAAGCTCTTCAATCAGAGATGACCACATGAAATATAGGTTCTCAAAGACAGGAAGGAAGTATATGAAAACTGTCAACAGACTCTCAATGAATAAACGATCTAATGCAAGATTTGTGTTTAGAGGATGTGTTCCCTTGTCATTTAAAAACTTGACTACTGTAATTCACTTCTGGCAGGGCTGCCTCAGGGGGCCTTTAGCCTCTCCAACTAATCCAGAATGCAGCTGCAGACTTGTTTTCAAGCTTCCCAAGTTCCTCCACATCACTCCGTCCACAAGACATGCATCTAGACTCTTCTACGCTTTGGCACCTGGAATGTCTGAACAGCTGACTCTTCATCTTCATCTTCATTCAAACAATGACTGAAGATGTGCCTCTTTTAAAAGTACTGACAATGTCTATGAACCTGTACAACTAGACTAATGGTTCTCAACCAGTAGCAAAATTAATGCATTGAGATCAGTTTAAAGAAGTTGTTGCTGCTAATGATAAGTGATAACACTGTGGGATGACAAATGGTTGACAAATACAATGACAAGTGAAACTATCACAAAGCATGTAGATGTAGAGGTGTCATGCTGTGGGATTTGAGCTGCTTCACTGGAAAATGTTATAATAAAGGAATAAATAAAGGAAGATATTGCAGAAAGACTTGATCCCCAACATTTAAAAAAAAAAAAATGCTCACACTAGACAAATTACATATTAATGTTTAACAGACACTTAAAAAAATCCCATTGTTTTTATGGAAAAAGCAATTTTACAGAACCATTTGTAAATTTGACTGGATTTCAGTAAAAAAATTTCAAAATTGACAGGTTGTTTTAATGGTGTTTACATCTGTACAGTATTTTTAATTGTAAAAACTACTATGGTAAAAACATACTGCATCAAATTGATCTGAAGGGCTCTCGTACCAGAAGAAAGAGAGCAAACAGTTTGATGAAGACAATATGGATATGGATTACTGGACCCATGTCCTGCATTCTGATGAGCCAAAGATTAACTTATTTTGTTCAGATGGTGTCAAGTGTGTGTGGCAGCAACCAGGTGAGCAATTTAAGCAAGAGATACTTGTCTTTGTAGTCAATCATGGTTATGGGAGAGTCATGCTTTGGGGCTGCATGAGTGCTGGGGAGTTACAGTTCAATGAGGGAACCATGAATGTGCTGTGACATACTGAAGCAGAGCATGACCACCTCCCTTCAGAAACTTTGCTGCAGGGCCAAAAAACAGCTAAAGAGCCTGAGGGTAAAAGTGTTGGATCGGGCAAGCATGTCTCCAGCATTGGTCTATATGAAACCAATGGAGTCTTCTCACCATTAAGAGACTGATGGTTGTCCTTGCAATCTGCCTGCCATTGCAGTTCCTCTGTGCACGACAAGTCCCTGTTATCCTGATGAGCTTCAATAATGTGCTAGGGCTACTGGACGATAATTGTTGCTGATTCTGTAGCCTTCATTAGAACTGTCAGGGGGGTTGTGACCTAGGGGGTACCACACTCTCCTATGAACTCCACTTACTACCACTGTGTTCCTGAGCAAGACAACTAACCCTAAGTGTCTCTTGGGGGACTTTCCATGTAACTACTTATTGTAAGGCGCTCTGGATAAGAGAGTGTGCTAAATGCCATAAATGTAAATATAAGATGTCATGTATGGGTTGAGCATGGAGAATCTTCCTCACATTGCCAGAGGACTGGCACAGCATCTGATCACCTGTCTGAGTGTGATACAAAGTGAGGCATCGGTGTCATAGATGCACAGCGGGGTCCATAATAGACATCTGGTGTACATCTATCTTGTTAAATATACAAAAAGTGTTGTAATGAAACAGCTTGCCTTTGTCTGTATAGAGTTTATGCTGAGACTTTGCAATGCTTCATACTAGTGAATTTGACATCTGTAGAAGCACCAGTTGGGGTGTTTTGTGTCTAATATTTTCATTCCATTTTTTTATATTAAATATTATGTATTTTAACATTTTTCTTTTATTTACTGACTTTGGTTTTCATTGTGTAGTCCAAAATATACCCAGAACAATATTTGAAGTCCCTGTCTGGGCATAATTTATGTCAACTTTATGCTGAGGTTTCAACAACTATATTACTGATTTTATCAAAAACCTTCTCTGTATTTTAATATCCTCACCAGCCACAAAACACCAAACTCATAAGAAAATGATTAATGCCACCCTGAAGAGGAAATTAATATGTCTATGAGAAGGATATTACAAGACCACCTCCCCCTTCCACCCTCCAAAAAGAAAACAAAAATTTGGTTGAGCACTGGCATATTGTTACCTTTTCTTAGCAATAAAAACTATTTTTAAAATGCTATAACTTTTTGTAGGTTAAAAAAATCTATTTTGCATCGAGTTTGTATTGAATTAATATTGTTGAAGCATATGGTTCAATGATCAACTGAAAGATCCCTTGAGATTCTTCCACTTGTAATGGAACAGTTCTGTGAATGTGACATTTTTACCATGCACAGCAGCCATAGGCTGTCACTGGTAGAATTCACAGGGTTGGTTGAATTTGCAAATCCTGGAAGCCCTACATTTTGAACAACGCATTAATGAGCCACATGCCTGTGTCTGGTCCATACGCTGAAGTAAAACATGCTTACAAACCTGCTCAACAACCATGCCATTCCATGTTTTCTTCCTGGTTTGGCTTCATGGACACATTTGTGATGTGGAAATAATGTCTGCTTGTTTACAGACTCTGACAATATTATGGGCCATACAGTTTTTCTGGCTGAACGATCCTGATTATCTTTATAATCCGTGCATTTAATGAAGATTCCCATTAAGTTGTTTGGGTGGTTGGTGTAAATGTAAACTTTGCTGGTCCTTTCGATTAGTAATACGTATGATTTCTATTTTCAGGGCATCAGCTGCAACTCCCCATCCTCCCCCGGCGACACCGAGCCGAGGCTCCGCTCCGTGGGCGGAATCTCCGCGGACTCTGATTGGTCCGTTCTGACCGGTGTTTCCGCATTCCGGGCTGAGCTGTCAGCGACAGCGACAACCTGAACACACGAATAACAGCCGTCCCCGGGCACCCCTACCTGCCGTCCGACGTGAAGGCTCCAGGATGCCGTACGTCCTCATCAGCACGCAGATCCGACTGGTGCGTACCGAACGTGGCGCGAACGCGTCGTTCTTTATCACGGGGCGCGCGCCAACTTGAACGTGCTTGGGTGCGCGGCTTGGTGATCGGAAGCATGTGCGGAAAGGATCTGTGCAGAACCCAACCCCGCAGCCCCGATACCCCCTCTTTTCCCCACAACTAGTTACGGATACGACGAATGGTTATGTAGGCTACTGTGTCAGATTTAAGACGATTACTTAATGTTATGAAATCGAGCGCAAGAAATCCCCTGGGTGATCAGCACCGGACGTTTTATTGTACAGCAACGCAGGAGGTGGATCAGATTCCAACTCTTTTTCATTCTGTTGTTGCCATTTGGCTGGAAAGGGTCTATGACTATAATGCATGCAGCGTGATCTGGACTTGTGTGCTTGTTTGGAAAGCATGCTCTGGTTATAAGTCTCTGAGATGTGTGTTTCAGGAGACCGGTCCCACCATGGTAGGAGATGAGTATTCCGATCCAGCCATAATGAACTATCTTGGTGCCAGGAAGACCACCATTTTAGGCAATAACTTGTAAGTCTGCACAAGTTATGTTAAATATGTGTGTGTGTGTGTGTGTGTGTGTGTGTGTGTGTGTGTATACAAGTTGTATATGTTGCTGTCTATCATCATAGTTTCAACACTGCAGCACCGTTTCGAGTTTTTTAGCCATCAGTACTACTATGTCCTAATATTCTGTTTTAATATTAGTTAAAATTACAACAGTTATTGTGATTCCCGTAATATAATCAAAAGTTTTCACAGGCGACAAACAAATGTGACATTTCATCTATTGTTAGGGAATAATACAACCTTATGCTTGTGTGTGTGTGTGTGTAGTTCAGAGTACCATGTGGATGAACCCCCTCGGCTGGTGCTGGACAAGCTGGAGAAGATTGGCTACCGCGTGGTTTCAATGACAGGAGTGGGTCAGACCCTGGTGTGGTGTTTGCACAAGGAGTCCATGTAACGTGATACAGGATCAATACGTGAATTAAAGATCACGCTCAATGGCTGAGCTACTGCAGAACTGTGCACTTTACCCAGCCTGGGGGAATGATTGCTTGACTTCTCTTATGTTGTACACCAATGTAAAACAAGAAGACTAATTCCTTTTATATAACCACTGTATCCAGTGGTGTAAAATGTTAAATCATTGGTACATGGAGTTTATTTATATATTTTTTGTGTCTGTAGGTTTCTTACAACAATGTTATTTGTCAGAATTAATGACGCATGGCTAGATAGCAGAGTCAACCGGCCACTTATTGCACTGTTTTTGAGCTGGCGCTAAGCGCAGTGCTATGTGTTCAGTGTGGGGCTTGTTCTACTGTAAGGTCAGGTGTCCTCATGATTTACAGGAATAGGCAAAGAATTGCTTGTTAAGTTATGGGGTAATAATCTATTGGGTAACAAAAAAATAGTTTGACCTTATACCAGCACACACTCCGGTGCTTAGCACGGAGCGATGCACTTAGCACCAGCATGAAAATAGTGCCCTTCGAGACGGTGAAAGTAATGGCAGTGAGAAATCATTTGTGGCCAAAAACAGACTACCAATCATTCGGATGAGGAATGTGTGGTATTAAATTGCCTCTAGTGTGTTTTTGTTCAGATGATGGAGTAGCACCCTGGTCTAGGTTAGGGTGACAAGGTGTCACGCATTATGTTATACTGCTCAGCATTTTAACCCAGTCTCCTCCATCCTGCATACTGAGGTGATCTTGTAGTTCTTTACTTGTCTGTTTTTAATACCAATAAAAATTTGCTTCTAACTGTGAACACATAAACTGTGTGTAATAAATATTTTAACATTTTTTACTTTCATCACACACATGCAGTAGTTATGCCTTTCCAAAGGCCACAATGACAACCAACAATTTCACAAATGTACACAATTTCTTGCATAGTGGGTAGCGGACAGTCATTGATTGTAACAAGTTTTGGGCAAGAGTTTAATCAATCTTGATCCAGGACTTTGCTAAATGTCCACTTACCCTTACAAATTCATGTGAAAAATAAAAGTACATTTGAAAACCATATAAAACCCATCCAGCTCAAAGTACAGGAATACATTCTGAGCAGATTGTTTAGCCATCAGCTCAGGTTTACCTTGGTCTTCTTTGTAGTTTTATTACAGCGTGCTATATCTGGAATAACTACAATATGGAACCAATGTACAGAGAAGTTTTAGTATGAAAATGAGTAATGCATTCATGTTTTCAATGTGTTCGTAAATACATGTATAAAATATATTTATGCAGTGCACCACATGCAGTTAATCCATGTTTTTCTATGATTATGGTTTCTATGTGGGATGTACTGGAAAGACTCCCCCTGTTTTCCTTATCTATAGCTGAATTTGAAACATCCCTTACTTACTGTCAGCACTCTAGCCACAGTTTGATTGTTTAATGTAAGCCAAATACTTTCTGTCATCATGCTCAGGAAAACACTAATCTGAACACCACAGGACTGATGGACTAGAGACCTCACCAACTGCTCAGTCAAAACTCAAACCGCTTTACCGAATCCGTGGATAAAAGCACAAAAAAAAAAGTAGCTGATTAATTTGTCTAAAAACTACTGCAAAACATTACCTGAAACCACCACCCCAGTTCTGAAATTAAACACTAATGGCTAAAAACGATTCATGCATTAGCAGGGAGGCAATGCAACCTGTTTGAAGTTAAAGAAGGGTCAGAATGGCAAATTAAGATATTATGATCTTGATCTTCTCACCTAGAATTACACAGGTAACAGGAACAGCAATGTAGGCTTTTAAATGGAACTCGGCATCCGGTTTCTCTTCTATGGCAGGAATAGGCACGTGTGCATGTTGCATGTTGATTATGCTGATGAACTGTCAGGGACCCGAAACTCATGCTGATGTTTCCCTCAGAAACAAGGGAGATGCAACGCCATCTTAACAGAACTGGTCTGCAGGTGGTTGGCCGGATGCTTGCAGAGTGCAACATTGGCTGCTGCAGTATCCTGGAGTGGAACACTGGGTGTGCCATTGGACCTGGTGTGTGTGTGTGTGTGTGTGTGTGGCTGGTGTCTGGTCCCTCTGTGGGTGGCTTAGTTGCAGGCTCGTTTGCAGCTCCTTATCTGCCAGGTCTCTGAGGACCACTCCCTGAGCTTGGCCACCACGCTCAGGTCCAGTGTCGTGACTTGGCTTCTGCTTCGTCTCACTCAACGCATGAAAGGGTTGGTGATTTTTCAATCCGAAGTGTGAATGGGAGTGAGCCGAAATGACTGGGGCCACTGAGAACTTGCCAGCAACACCCCAGAGAAGGAGACCCTTGAGAGAAGGAAATTGATCTGAGCGGGAGGAGGTGGAGGGCGATGAAGGGTCTGGTTCTGCCATCCAAGGATTAAATGCACATCCCTCCACCCCTCTGTTTTCATCCACTCATCTCACACGCAACCAATGCCGCTGGTTTGGCGCAAAGCTCCTTCAAGATGTGAATCTGGTGCGGGCTGAGCAGTAATTGCATTTCCTGTGCTGTAATTTGGATGGACTGTGTGTTTAGTTGTTTTCTTTTGTCCCGAGGATATGAAAGAGGTCTGCAGAAGTAAACAGATCCATGTGAAGGGAGGGGCAGAAGAAATGAGCGAACGGGGCAGATGTTGTCCACCGCAGACCAGCGTTGTGTAACACAGCTGTGTGGTGGCCCAGAAGCACCCATGAGACGAATGGCTGGAGATTTCAGAATGAAGCCCTGACTTGGGTGATTCAGTAATAGTATAACATAAGGACACAGGCTCATTAAGAAAGACATTACCTGGACTTCAGTGAGGGAAAAATTGGTTTATTTCGTGGGCATCGCTGTAAACGATCTGTGGGTCTAGGACAGCAACCATCAAGTCACTGGCCACTGCTTCACTACACCAATTGTCACAATGATTCAGGGCCTGACTCAAATAGCTTAGTTACAGCACTTAACACATTACAAACTTAATAACCCAATGTCTTGAGACTGAATTATGGTGCATCCAAGACATACTGTAACATAAATGTAATATTTTAAATAAAATCTTTGACTCATTTTTATACTGTGAGGGCTCAGTTCTAGACACATGATAAGTGGTATGCATCTTCACTTGTTTCATGATTCAATAATTGATGAATCACCATCAATTTAATGAACAAGGCCCCAAGTAAGATCTTTTTTTTACACTGATTCTGGTATCATATGTTTTTACATCGTGTAGAGTGCTGAAAATTATAATAGAGCTGGAAAATGGTTATCATCTGGGATGGTCTTTTCCTCTCATCTGCAGAAAATCCAGAATAGCGTCAACCAGCAGCCATTTAGGTCAGACACCATTGCTACACACCATACCAAATGCTGCTTAACTCAGTCTAACTAGAGGAAATATGGAAGTGGCCCAAAATCGATATGCAATCAATAAATGAATAAAGCAGAGGGAAATAGTTTTAAAATGAACATATATTTATTAATCACTTATATTACAACAAAAGTAAAAATGTTTTGAAAAAGTGACTGTGAAGCTAAAGACATAAAATAAGTAACTGCAGAGATATGACGATCTGTTGGTGGGTTCAGTCATTGACCTAGACTTTGGCTGCTTCCTCCTCATCCTCCTGTTCCATCTGCTTAATCAGCCGCTGGCGCTCTGCAGCCTGTCGCATCCGCATCAGAACCACGCTCTCATAGTCCCGCTCGCTGATCAATGGGCTCTGAACACACACACAAACACGCACACAAACACCATCTGAAAATGTCAAAGCATCATGTCAAACCCCATGCCACACAAACATACTCAGCTATTGTAATGATGAAAATATGCACGAGATGCAATTATGAAGTAAGAGAACACAGACCAAAGCCTCGACCACTGTTTGGAAACATGTTTGTTTTTGCAAGACAAAAATCTGAAGGCATTGCATGAGAGAGCAGACGGCGTTTGGGTTCCTACAGCAGTGCGATCTGTTAAAGAATCATGGAACTGTCCTCACAGAAACTGCGCCAGCAGTGCTCTCCATGCTGAGGGAATCCCCTTTTCATATAAACACTAGCACTAGCAGGAGTCCAGTGACCTACACAGGCACTAAACACACACACATTGTAAGTTGTTCTGGATGAGAGGGGGTGGGGGTGGGGGGTCGTAATGTACATATATGATAACTGTGCATATATTTTAATAAATTAATGGCATAAAAAAAATTATGTTAAAAGTTACCAATAGCTTTGCCCTAAAATGAATTGATTTAACCAGTAAATTAAAATGAGATATTAGAGCCACAATAAGGCCACTTTTACTTTGGTACTTAAGTATTTGCCTTTAAATGTATTTATTTACTTTGACTCAAGTGGAAATTTAAATGGAGAGCTTACTTTTACTGGAGTAAGCCTTGGGTACCCTGGGTAACTCTACATTACGTACTTTGTCCACCACCATCAAGGAAGTATCTTTTATTTAAAAAATATATGAATGGGACTGTTCCTGTGTGTCTTTGTATGAGTCATAGAGACTAGAGGGGAGGGAATAGGCATGATGACAAAGAGTAACACAGTGAAGCAAACCATCTGGAAGAGGTGAGAAGGACTCCTGCATCCAGCCATGAGGAGTTTGCAGAGGAGAGGAACATAAAGGAGGGAGGGAGGAAGGAACGCCACAGAGAGAAGAGTAACAGGCTAAGGACTGTGATTAGCATTCCACTCATCTGAGTTCAATAGCCCTTCCCCCATGTAACCATGAAATATCACGCAAGCCCCAGTAAATAAACAACTGCTGCATCTTCAATTACACAAAACAATATAGGGGATGTCCTGCCAGGCCGTAAGAAAAAGATCGGCCCTCTTCAAGTCCTTTCACTGGACTGGGTGGGTGCAACTGCTGCCTGCCCTCTAGTGGTGAGGCTCTGAAATTCGCATTTTACTGCAACAATGCAAGATCTGGAGCTGGATTACAACTGGGAAATCAGATCAGAGATATGACTCCCGATAATGTAATATCCATCTTAACTACATCAATGATGCAATAAGACCTTAAAATGTAATAACCCCTGATATAGTAATAACATGCTCTAACATATAATGGTTCATAAATTCCTGAACCAATGATGCAATACATTATTACATTAACAGGAGGTTTTTACATTATTGGGTTATCTTTGTTTTTGCAGAACTTAGGAACGAGATCATTTGCCAACATTAATCTTAGGGAATTTGTTATTTGTAGTTTTCCTGTTTAAAAATATTGGTACAGAAAATGTACATTTAGCTTTACATGTATCTTACATATGTCTGGTAAATGCTGGAGAATGAATATGACATTCTCACTCACCTTTGATAGCCGCTTAATCCACATTTTGGTCATGGTTACTGCATCCACCTATTATGCATGACAGTGGATGGTTGGAGGAGGCCAAGGAGTCGACTCCAATACAAAAAGAACATTTAAACTCAGGGACCCAGTGAGAACCACTTTGCAACCATTGCTCAACCTATTTATCACAATAAATTAAAATATTACCTATAACAGATGTAGAAAGAGTGGGAAAGCAGACACAAAAATAATTTTCTATGTATGACAATCTGGTAACCTTTTCTAATACTATTTGCTGTCACCATTACCTGGAAAAGTATAAATAAATTTTTTTTAAAAAGCAGCCATTTATTGTGACCTGTAATTACAATGTTTCAGATGCATGTGTATACATGTGCATAAGGCCCGGACAGAGCTGTACAGAGAAGCCACAGTGAACAAACAGAGGAAAACAGCCTGAGCAGAGACGCTGATGTCACCTCCATGCTCCCACTTCCATGTCATCATCATCAACAATGCCTTGAGTCACAAGTGTCATTCATCCAGGTGCTGAGAGTACCAACTCCTTCTGTGTAGGGCTATCGGACCACAGAGTGAATTATGCCAGGCATCTCACACACTCACTATTGAGCTGCCACGGATTACATGATTTTGTGATCGAAAGAGAATTCCATATTTACTGCAACATTTCACTATTATATGATTATAATCATATAACATTGAGTCCGAATGGACTTTGTTCCGCTTTGCAATTGTTGAGCCGGCTGTTCCTAGCTGCGGTCGCAAGGTGGCCGGTGCCAGTCGTGGCGGTAACCCCTATACCCGCTGGTGGACACCAGAGGTTAGGGGAGCAGTCAGGCTGAAGGAGGCCAACAGGGCATGGCTGGTCTGTGGTTCTCCCGAAGCAGCAGACAGGTTCCGGATGTCCAAGCGGGGTGCAGCAGTGGCAGTCGGCGAGGCAAAATCTCGGGCGTGGCAGGAGTCAGTGAGGCCATGGAGAAAGATTACTGGCAGACGCCTCAGGAGAGGAAGGCAGCAACTTGCTCACATTGTTTACAGTGGGGATGGGGAGCTGGGGACATTGACTGGGGCTATAGTCAGGTGGTGGAAAGAAAACTTTGAAGAACTCCTCAATTCCACCAACGTGCATTCCAAGGAAGAACCAGAACTGGTATATCTGGGTATGGACTGTCCAATCTCAGGGGCAGAAGATGTTACGGTAGTCAAACATCTACACAGCGGCGGAGCCCTGTGTATCAATACATTTTCACTTATTTAGAATGATTTTATGTCTTGTTATGTCCTATTTAACCCCTGTTTTATACCTTTATTTAGAATAAAGCATCTCAAGCCCACTGACCATTGGACAGAGACATGGAAAGGCTTTTACAGAAAATGTGTGTGGTTTTGTGTGCAACTCTTGTGTTTTGTGTGGATGCTGCTCACAAAGCACACAAATGTTTGTAACATTGCTGCAGTGAATTTAGGGTTGGTAACATGCAGTTACAGAAATTGCCATGTAATGTAAACCTCAGACAAACCTGAAATAACGCTATGCTGCATTTCAGGTTTGTCTGAGGTTTACATTACATGGCAATTTTACATTACATGGCAATTTTACATTAACGGTAATTTAAACAGAAATTTTAAGCTGATTAGTGTCGGTGATGGTGAGAAGAACCGGTTTCATCCAGGGTTAAAAAGAAAGAAGAACAAATCCAAAGACTGCCACAAATTGGTTAAACTCCACTTCAGTGTCATGTGGTCAAGATGGAGAGCGCCATGACTGCATGGGTCCATGAAAGGGCTGCTCTC
Organism: Denticeps clupeoides; assembly: GCF_900700375.1. Classification (NCBI taxonomy): domain Eukaryota; kingdom Metazoa; phylum Chordata; class Actinopteri; order Clupeiformes; family Denticipitidae; genus Denticeps; species Denticeps clupeoides. The sequence continues at coordinate 29,915,224 of NC_041707.1, forward strand.
CACCACTCACAAGCAGTCAGTGCAAGCTTAATTCTGCTAAAGTTCATCATGTTCTTTCTTTGTTTCTTTTGTTTTCTCTCTCCCTTGCTGCCATTTCTGCCAGAGAGATGTGGCCAGAATGATTTATGAGATCCAAACACTTATTTAGAGAACATTAGGAGTAAAACACGTCTTGTGCAGGCCCATGCCCAGGCCACCCCACTAACTCAAACAAACACATTCAATGGGAACACAGGCCGGAATGTGAAATGAAATTATAACCGAGAGAAAGACTATCAGTCAAGCACTGGGTCTGAAGGAAAGAGCCAGGGTAGAACTGCTAACCTTGGATTGGTCTGAATTTCCTTCACTATGAGCTGAGCTAAGATCACCTGACATAGTTTATGAATACTGGACACCCATTAGCCAACAAACTTTATGGTTGCTTGAATCATTATTCCAACGTACCAAATGAAGTAAGGTTCAGCAATAGGGCATAGCAGATTCTATGAAAATGTCAGGAATCCCTGTGGAAACGTGGACTTCAGCTATAGGAGCCATGTATTGTCAATGTCCTGTAGTTACGAGGGCAAATTCACTTCTGCAGGTGAAGTAACACTCAGGTTTATAAAACACGGCCTACATTTGTAGGAAGGGTGTTGAAAGACTGTGTACGGGGATTCTGATACTCATTCGTCTGTGTTCTTCCTCCGGGAGATAGAAGGGGGAGAAGATGAGTGCAGGACAGTAAGAGTGAGGGGTTGAACAAACAGGGAGAATGGTTGTGCTTGGAACAAATGATCTGGTTCTTGACAGAGAAAGCCCCCTTCTGGTTAAGCTTAAAGGGGAGGAATAAACAGTGAAAAAGAAATGAAAGTTGAAACGTGTGCTCTACTGTGTGATCGATGTGTTCGGGGCAGCGGAGATGCATTAACTCGCACCACACATCTGCACAGCACAGTTTTCAAAAGTGGCTTGGCCCATTCTTTTAAGCAGATTGAGTCAGTGGATATTTCACAGATCCACAGATTCTTTTTAACAAAACTGACACTCATCTCTTCAGTAACATTTGTGCCTTTCTCTTTAGGTCAGTGTCATATTGAAGCTATTAACCCTTCATGAAAAACAATATTTTTAAAAGGTAATATTAATTTTGAGACTGCACATGGATATCTATATTATCTATATATCTATATAAAAAAAGATAAAGTCAAACAAGCAAAAAAAATCAAAGATAAATTATGGCTGCTGATAACATGATTCAATTGAATCTAAACTATCAATCCCTAGCAATGGAGGTGACAATTAATCATGTGAATGCTGTGAGCCCCAATTAATTAACTGTTACACGATATTTAAAGATGTTGTTATGCTAACCACTCATAGTATCAGGTCAAAACTGGGGTGAGTGGGATTAGAAGTGTGGGTTAAGACATTCGTAAAAACCCGGAAAGACCCCAAAGTCGCAGGTTCAAACTCCACTTAGTACCAATGTGTGCCTGAGCAATACACTTAAATCTTGAGTATCTCCAGGGAGAAAATACTGATTGCAGGTTGCTCAAGATAAGGGCATAAATGTAAATGGAATAAATGTAATATGACTATAGCACAATTGTATGAGTATTGGGAAAGAGCAATAGGGATGAAAAGAAGTTTGGTTTTGCTGGGTTTTAGATGCTGCCATCCAGTATAAGAGGTCAGATAAGCAATCATTCTGGACACATGTACATCTGATGGCAGTAAAGAGGAGGAATTTGGTGTCATCTGCATAGCAGTGGTAAGATGTGAGGATATGCCCTCACCAAGTGATTAGGTGTAGAGGGAGGACAGGAGAGGGTCAAGTTCTGTACAGGGAGTGCAGAATTATGAGGGACACCAGTAGGGAGCTTAAGAGGAGCAGATGTGGTCCCCTTCCACATCACCTGATCCTCAAGATAGAAAGCTATCCATTGCCATGTCAAGCCACTTATTCCCAAAATCCTAAACATGATCAAAAGTCTCTAGTGGTTGACTGATTTTTGAATTCCAAATGTCTTTCAATTGAAATTGATATAATGGTTATCAGTTGTGGAAAAATGACATTACACCATCTGATACACTGCCATTAGGAGCAAATTATTAACGTAGCAATAAAACAAATGTCTGTTTTGCTCCAGCCTAAAGAAAATTTAAGAGCTTTTCCTAAATGTATTTTACAGTGAATGTTGACGGAACCCTTTGACGGAACGGTATTATGCACAAACAAGTAGAACAACAGCTACTCAATTCTGTCAGTGTCTGGCACATGGCACCACTGCAGGCCATTGAACAAATAATTGGAGAAATGGTTCTTTATCACATTGATGTGTCAAAACTAACTCCAACTGAAATGCAGGCCCCTGTGCAAAACCTCAGGTGCCAGGCCCTAAAAGAAACCCATATATTGAGGCTTTCATTTAATAATTAGCAGAAGACACTGGACAGTAAACACATTCAGCCTTTCAGAACTCTCACAACTTGTGCAGATACACACAAGTTTAGAAACATATCAAATTAAGATCTTAGTGAATAAGTAGGCAAGACAGGGCCAAATGAAACCCAAATTCCCAGGCTTAGTAATTTTGAGGGAAGAAAGTAATCAAAACACATGCACTGGATGACTGAATGAAAAGAATGTGCAAATTGGAACAGTTTTAGCATCACATGCTAACTGAAGTCTTGTACAATCAGTCCTGTGTTCAAAAAACATATTGCCACACAGGCTGTGGCTCTGAATAAAATCTCAGTGACACGAAAATCCAAAATCGAAAAAGTAATAAGGCTATTTGAGTTTTTTTTTTTTTTTTTGAAAAGGACATTACATTCACAGCCTGTTTCATGGCAAATTACACATAAGTTTTTGAGTGAGCAAAGTATGATGGTGGTCCTAAATTGACCACATGTTCTTCAAAACCAAACATACTTAAAAGAATGAACAATTAATAAATGGTGTTCTACGGTAATTAGTCTAACAAGTAACCAAAAAAAAGTGATGAATATCTGAAATCACAAACAGGCTGAGACTATTGGAGGAGTGATTATCAGTTTTTGACTTTGCACAGTTCATCCTCCAATGAATGATTAAAAGAACAGTTAACTTCTCGGCTTTTGTTACATAAAATCAGCAATCCAGAGGTCACTAATAGCTTTTTTACTGCTCTGGTGTTCGTGCAGCTTGCATTTGTACTGACTTGAGAGGCCAGTGGGACCCGGGTGACAACACTGCATCCAATTCACAAACCACGTCTGCCACCACTATTTTGTTTTTCCCCTCACTTGTGCTGCCCAGCTCTAATGTACCACAAGATTTTGTGCCGATACAGAGCATATTTTGTGGCACCAGCACCATTTTTTGTTTCTAATGAATAAACACTGCATGGATTAAACGCACACTACTGGTAAATAATTTCAAAGTGGCACTAGTGTAAGATCAAAAAAAAAATAAAGAGGTATAAGTATAACATGGTCCTGAGGATGCCTTTCAGCTTACAAAAAGGGTCCAAATCCCACTTACTACCATTGTGTCCCTGAGCAAGACACTTAACCCTAGGTTGCTCCAGGGGGGAGACTGTCCCTGTAACTACTGATTGTAAGTTGCTCTGGATAAGGGCGTCTGATAAATGCTGTAAACGTAAATGTTACAAACAAAACCCATGCTTAGCGTGTAGTGCTGCATTTAGTGCCCTCATAAGCACATGCTATTTTGGGAATCAAAAAAAAAAAACTAAAAAAAAAAAAAACTAACCTAAACCTAAACTAAAATCCTAAACAAATGTCAACCTGACCAACTGATCTGGGAGTGAATCAGAATCTGCAAATGGTAGCATGAAGCCTTTCCTTATGCAAAAGGAGGCCTGGAGGATCCAGGCTTAAATAAATGTTATGATGAGGCTGTAATTTCATTTGCGTGAGTAATTGCACCTGCAGATGAAGACCTGTTCCTCCTTTTCAGAGTAAGTGGGGAGGGTGGTAAAATATTTAGGTTTATTGGATCTATTTGAAAGGAACTCAACAGGAAGGCAATCACTATTCCTCGTCTGGAATGTATAACCTCAGCGGTCCTTGTAGGGAATGAAGACTGGAGTGAAACAAACATTAAGGAAAAATGATTTAAAAAAAGTAAAAAATTTCCCAAATACTCCCAGTACAGTGGAGGACACAGTCATTTCTGGTAAAGAGATGATGGCCAGCATTTTTGCTTTTGGCCTGAGAAACACACAGTGCACCCCTAAAACCACACCACTATTTGGAGAAAAGGACCAGATGTGCAACATCCTTCTCACATCTGAGCAAGAGACCCAAGGATTCAGCTCCAGTCCTGAAAATTAAGCCATACTATATACATGGAAGGACAAAATGTGTAGCTTAGTGCATAAATTACTTGTACTGAAACAGTGTTAACCACACCTTAATAAATAAAGCCAATTAACTTTTCTATCAACAGTATGAGCAAATAACTTAATGGTACCACAGAACCAGATAAAGGCAGCACTGTGGGCGTGAGAACAGGGAGAGGGGGGGGGGTGTCATTACAGCTCATGATAAAGAGTTTGCACAATTCAGCCGGTCTGTATGTGCATGTTGTCATGCCAGTTTCTGAGCATGTTGGACAGCATAAACATTAGTCGTGCCCTTCTCCATTCAGCACTGCTACAGAGCTCCGAGGGGCTTTAGCAAAGCTCACACGGCGCAGGAAATGAGCAGAGCGGAGACAATGACACAGAGATTAGTAATCGCTTGACTCCGGTGTTAACGCCGCCAGTAGTGCAGTCACTCAGGCTGGAATGTAGCACACATTACAATACTGACACACGTTCCTGAAGGAGGGAGGGATGGAGAGAAGGATTCAAACAGGGAGAGGCACTTCCCTACAACTTCCCACCTCTTTCTCAGGTGAAGCCTTTCATTGGATTTATAGCATCTGACATCACTGAAGCAAATAAAAGGGTTGTTGCCTGAAGGCCAGGAGAGACAAAGAGGGAGGGGAAAAAAAAAAAAAAAAAAAAACTCCACCTGCCTACGTCTTTCGTTTATACCAACCTCACCTACTGCAGGTAACCAAATCACACCCGATCCGGGACTGCGGTTTGCGCCGAGGAGCAGGAGACTCTAAACTACATAGTGAGAGAGCGTAAATCATAACCACAAAGCGATCAGTCTGAAGCAGGGGTAAGTTGTTGTTTTTTTTTTTTTTTTTTTTTTTTTTTTTTTAAATCATACTACGTACATACTAACAATAAAGTTGAAAGCATAATCCAAGCTTGTAAACTGTAATTCTTATTTTGTCCTTAATTACCTTACAAAAGAAGGAGAACCCTGACTGTTGAGAATGTTTTTTAAACCAGCCAAATTTATCTGTCGATAATACACTATAATGACCTGAAACCTGTTACTATCATAACCTAAAGCATTTTAGCCACATTTGTTTCTGCATTTTCTCAGAGCGTATGTGTTTGATATAGTGATTGTAATTTTTGGGTGTGTGCGCGTTCTTCAGCCACCAACAAGCCTGGTCATGTCAAGAGTAACAGCGCCAAACAACACGAGTGTCTGTCCAAGTCTGTGTTCCTGACACGGCCCTGTGGGTGTCGTGCACTGACACGGTGCAACAGAAACCAAAGTAAGAACCTGAGAAATCCGTCTGCATCACCGGTCATGGCATAAGCACTGATTCAGACAGGTCTGTCCATGACTATGCCATAGAAAGGCTTCTGAAGGGGACTTTTGTTGTTGTTGTTGTTGTTTAATTTCACCAAATTGCTGGCAGTTGCATTTGTAGGTCTTGGTTAATTTGTTCTCGTAAGAGGAGCATTTCCTAAACCTGATCCCCATAGCTGAAGGGGTAAAGGTGCACCTCCTTTTCCTGGTCTTACACAGTCTAAAAGGAATGCTGTCGTGTCCTTGCTCCAACCTCCTGTTGCTGCTAAAGTGCAGTTAAACCTTTATTGGCCAACAAAACATGTTTTCTGTAGTGCCTTACAAATTTAAAGTGTGAGTGTTTCAAGTCACGAACACAGACCCTGTGCAGGCGATCCTGTAATGGGACTTAATTAGGGGGCTGGGACGAAAAGTTTGGACTGTCCACCTGACATGCCAACCGTGATGAAGTCTGCATTAACAACTCCACTTTAACTAATGAGACTAAATTACTCTGGCTATTATGAATTTTAAGTATCCCTTTTCACTTGAGTCTCCAGAAATAGTGCAGTGATACGCAAAAGGAAAGTGATCCACATACTCACTGCTGTTTGCCAACCGACGATTACATCTGACATGCGCCTGTAAGTTAGGCCACACTTCAGCAGATCATGCATATCAAATTTCATAAATTTGAGGGTCTGGATGTTCAGCTATAATGCAATCTGATGGAACAAGGCATGGCTTGGTATGCCTGAACTAATAGAGCTGGACCATATCTCAGCAAAGTTGAAGAAAGTCATGAATATGTTGCAATCCAGAACCCATATCTCTGAAATGAAGATTATTTTCTGAGAAAAATAAATAGTATGTGACCTCATTAATTTCTATATAGAAAGAATGTCTATGTGGCTTCAAAACTAAACATCTGTTTTAAGATCATAATGGCTCGGTTGAAAACAGGTGTGGATTTAAACAAAAACTTCACACAACAGACTTGGCCGAGGTGGAGTCTGACATCTGGAATTGGAAAGCTGCATGAATGAAAACAACATATCCCCCTATTGTTTTGTCCAATTTGACAGTCAACTCTGATTTACGGTGTGTCACTGACCAATAAAGGCCTTGGACAAAAACTGGGTCCTTAGGGCACATGTCTGAAGTATTGGTTCTAGTGTTTTGTGTCATTATAGGAATAACATGTTTTGATGTGACTATTCCTTTCAGTTTAAGTGCACCTCCACCGCCAACGGGAATTAAAACCAGGATGCCCCTGAAAACCATGTTCTACCGCAAACCTTCTTCAGCCTGCCGGCCCATGGGCCAGTTAAGGCGCCGGAATGTTCCGTCGGTCCACATGATTAGCCTCCCTCTGGGAGACTTCCGCCATGTATCCCACATCGGATCAGACCCTCACAAAGGGAACTTTGGAGATCTATCATTCCTCAAGAGAGGCCACAGTCTCCTGCTGCAGAGCTCTCAGAGTGAGCAGAACCTCTTCCTGGCCTGCTCACCACCTCCAAAACCTCCTCGCCTCAACCTGGAGCAACCAGAGGCCCTGAGCAGATCTCGGTGGGAAAACGAGCATCGGCCGTCAAAAGAGAGGCGAAAAAAGTGCAGCTCCCTGCCACTGCTGGACTGTGAAGAGGAAGAGGAAAGGGACGAGGAAAGGTCGGGACAGTCAGGGTCAGAACAAGCCAGCATGAGCTTCAGTCCAGATGGGGGCAGCCTCAGCTCTGGTAGGGACTCCACCCAGACCACCTCAGAGGAACCACATTCGGACGAGGGTGAATCAGGCTTCTTCTTTAATCTGGACCTGGGCCCATCAATACTGCATGATGTACTTCAGGTCATGGAGAACTGTCACCGATAAGACTTAATATATCTGTATGACTTTACATTATTCTGGTCATGCTGGCTCTGCTGGTGAAATGAATATGAATAAGTGGTATGGAGAGCCTACCACAATTCTCTAAGGTGTGGAGGATATCAGCCTGGCCAGTAGAAAAAACATGAACACTGTTTGGATTTTGTGCAGATAATTTCCTTCTTCAAGGTTAAGCAATCAATTTTTTGCATTCATTTTTATCAGCCTATAGTAACAATTTTTTCTTTGCTGAACAAATTAATATGAATGTGGTGATGGTTAGGGATTAATACAGCAGTTTTCATCTAATTGGATGACTAAAGATAAGACAGATGCAAAGTTCAATGAAGACTCATGAGGTAAATAATTAAGCAGCTTTTTATTGTTACTCCAAAGTGTAAAGTCAAGGACTGGGCAGAACTTGTAGTGAACTATATTTGTGCCATTTAAATCCCCTTAAAATCACACTCTCATATGCTTACACACATTCAATTTGGACACTTTTCCAAGCAGAACTGAGAACAGATCGGTCCTCAGACTCCACAGCATCATTAACTGGGGCAATAAGACAATAAATATTCTCTGCATATATTCTGGCTGACAATTACAGTCTTTAAAAATCACACTAGAGGCTCAACAATTCTGTCTGTATTCGTGTGTTCGAGCATAAAGGACAGCAGTCTGATTCACACCACGGCTGAATGAAAACAACCCCAGGCTTTGCGTTTAATGGAGCCAGGGCCACTGGAGTGCAGCCCAAGCGAGGTTACAGGCCCAAGCTCCGAATACGCCAGGCACTGCTGTTTTCTAGGCAGTAAATCTCTGCCATGGCCATAACAAGCAAAAGGGGCAACGAGGCAGAGGGTAATGCGATACTTCCACATGTGCCGGGTTGTTGGGCCAGTGACCACGGCCACTCATTAGCAGCAGGGCTTCAGATGAGGGTTTAAACACAGCCTGCTGAACAAACAGAGACCAATGTGGAGGCCAAGGCTTAGCCTGCCCGGATGATCTAGACTGAGGACCAGCAGGACGACAATGGGCATGGGAAGAAGACCAAGGACATGCAGAAAGTAAATAGGTAGAAACTAAAACCTGTTTAGAATTGACAAGAGTGCAGTGCTAAAAATTTCTGCATTTAGCTCACCATAGCAGATAAGCGCTTTGAGGGCGGAAATAGACTGCAAGGGCTATGCTGACCCATAAAATGAGAGCTGACCTACATTTGATGTTTGAGAGCTTGGTCAAGTCAAAGCAAATATTATGCAAATAATCATGTAAATGTAATGCAATGCACCCACCTGACATTACACTGTAACATTCATAAAGGCCATGCATGTTAACATTGTTGTTAAAGTGATTGATTTTCAGGTACTTTGTTCCTGCTCATAAAAAACATACAGTTCCTAAATGTGGTACAGTCATATGCCACACCAACACCTAAACCAAGGACAGACAACACCCACAGAATGAGAATCACATCGGTGCCAGTCACAAGGTACAGCTAAGGCTATCAAAATGAATCTCAAGACTCAATCATATGAAATGACATAATGTTTGACTTTCCAGCAAGGCCAGTGCTTCAAGATTTGGTCCATTGTTGAATTAACAATAGCATTCAAACAAACAATTTGTTTGAGGTCATATGATGCAAAATGTGTGTACAATAAAAGAAACTGATTTCTTTTGTAATAATGTCTGAGAGGTTTTGATCTTTAGTGGTTTATGCTAGGTAAGCACTACAGAATGAAAAACACACAATTTCTACATAAAAACATTTATGCATAAACTGTACAGACTCGCAACCATAAATTATGGTGATAATTATCCTCATGTACAGTTTCAAGATGAGCCATGTGTTTTGTCATACTGTTTTCTAAAGACAAATCCAGTGGTCTGATGCACGAAGGCATGATTGCTAAAAAAAATTGACAACATGCTAAAATGAACATTATTGTCTCCATTGTTTTTTCACCCTCACAAGCTATGAAGTTTCTTAAAATTCCCACTTAAAATCACTGATGTTAATGACATCTAATTAACTTTAACAGTTTAGAATTTCCCTCATCTCCCTGCTGTTTATGATTTGCCACTTTATTTCAACATCTTCCATGCAGAAACAATTCAGAGATTCCACTCAGTAATATTTACAATTAAGTTTACATGATGGTAGTAGCCTAGTGGGGAAAAAAACTCACCTTTGTACCAGGAGTTACAGGTTAATACCACAAACCCCACTTAATACCAGAGCAAGACACTTAAACATGAGTTGCTCCAGTGGGACAGTTCCTGGTTGTAAGTTGCTATGGATAAAGGTGCCTGTTAAATGCCATAAATGTTAATATTATGATCCTGATATCAATGCCTGTTATACTATCTCTGTATCTCTCTTTAAGGAGTACTTGTGATTTTTATCAATGATGTGTTGTCAACATCTGTTATCTTTATTTATTTTTTTGTATTTATATTTACTTTTAATTATTCTTATTTTGAGCAATTCAGAAAATGCTCTTCCCATCCTGCTTTACAAAATCAAGCAGCAATTGACAGCATCTTGATCCAATGCCACTGAGCACTGGTATCATGCCAATAGTTAAATTCCTAACTACTACCATCTTACAGACTCCTGACAAGGCCCAAATACTCTCTGAACTACAAGTAGGATCAGCCCCATCCTTCAAGACTACAAAAGAAAACAGAGAAGATACCCCCACCACCTCCCCTTCAGATTTCCACAGCAATCACATACAAACATACTTTCCTTTCGTACCACCACAGCCTGTCCTGAGGACTCATATAATGTTGTGGGCCACGAGTGGGCAAAGTCTCACGGCTGTTGTGAGAAGAAGTAATTGGAAGATGAATTATCTTGGCAAGAATGTGGAGTACCCCCCCTACTCCAATCCCAGGACATCTGGTACAGATTTTCCTCTTCACACGAAAAAATTTGAGTTTTGTGTAATTTTTTAAAGAAAATTATTATGGAAAGCACCAAATTGTAACTGCGTGGTAGCCCAACCAAATGCAACTGATAATATGAAACTGAAGTACATGGCTGTCTGATGAGTAAAAGCTTCAGTCTATAAAAGTGAAAGATTCTTAAAACGTTTCAAATTTAAGTAGGTAAACTGCAGAAGTTAACAATACTTGATGTACTGCCAGATTTTAATTATTTATTTGTTTGTTTGTTTGTTTGTTTATTTATTTATTTTAAAGGCCACAACAGAGAAAACCTCCCATTATGAAGAGGCTCCACATTCATTCAATCAATCAAAACCTACAGGGCTTGGTTGCATTAAGCCCCCTATGGGCAGTCAAAAACAACATCCTGCTCTTTTCCACACCCAAGCGAATCTTGGTTAAATGCCCCTCCAGACCCCCGGCGGGTGGCAAGCTACAACAGATGTTGACTGGCCAATCCGCTGCATCGGCGCTGTCATCACCTTGCAGCCTTCCTAGAGCAAGGGCTTTCAGTAATGAGGGCAGGTTCTGCCCATACTTCCAAACTCAGTCAGAATCATATTCAATCTGAACAACTCTATATATATCACTCACTCACACACACACACACACACACACACACACACACACACACACATATATATATATATATCTGCCCCAGGCAGGTATAACTGTTATCAATGAGTAAAACCCACCAAATCATTAATTGGTTAAAATGTTCATGTTACAAACTGACTATTCATGTGTTTATGCATATGATAATTATTATCCAATCATTATTAAAATACTCTCCAAACCCTCAGCAAACAAATATAAAAATATTTCTAAATTTGACACTCCTGTTCCTATGTCCTATAGTTGAGTTGCTTGGACTGTTTCCATATTGAAAGTATGGCTTTTTGGCATCAAATCATCCATGAAAACCACTTGTTTGGACAGAAGATGGGTGTGCCTGGGTCCCTGAGTGCCTGAGTTGATGGCACTTCTGGACATTTTCCGGTTTTTATGCATAATAAGCATCATGTGTTTTCATTCAGTTTCCTTGGCCAACTTCTGTATCCATGTTTACCCATTTCTTTGTGCTTCCTCAAAAATACTTGAACAGCACATGTTGAAATGTCAATCTGCTTTGAAATCTTAAATTGGGACAGACCTTGATGAATTATAACTACTTTGAGTCTTGTTGTTGTTTCAGTCTTGCCATCCTCCTACACAGCAGTTTCTGTTTTATCAAATAACTTCAACCTGCATATGAAATTGGTGATCATTAGCTGCTTAGGCAGATCAAAAACAATTCTAAAACCCTGAAAAGGATAACATGGAGTACATGTTCGAGGAAAACAGGATGTCTGGTCACCTTAATTGGGACTTGTCTCTCTTCTTCGTGCTGGCCATTATTGATTAAAATGGTGCGAAGGGGACAGCAGTGTTGTTGTGCATGGGAAATACTGCCACCACCAGGTGTTGTAGAACATGAAGTATTTTTGGGTGATTTCTGCAAAAATTATGCAATAGGACAGAAAAATTGTAGTTTTGCAAAAATATTCAGTAAATTGCTGATTTGGGAAGATTCATAAATAAAATTTAATTACCTCACTCAATTTATTGCTGCCCTCTAAAGTGATGAACAAAATACAGAAGGAAAAAATATTAATGCGGAGCTGAAGGCGCACTTAAATGAGAGACAAAGGCCTGTAGCTTAGGCTCCGCATTCTGACACAAATAACAGTTATGCTTGTGTGGGTCTACAAGTTTTATATTTAACAACGCATATTCCTAATGATGGAAGTGAAGGATTTGTTGACTGCAGGCCTCCTTGGCTTACCTGAGGATAACAGTACAAGCTATCTATGATATATGTCACTGTTCATCATTTTAAAAAATGGATGCACATTAAAACAGACCTATAAAACACTCAAGTCCAGGTTTTTCATTAAGAGACACGTCTCTTTGTCTCTCATACAGTTCCCATGACACGTCTGTGCAGGAGGTGTCAGAGCAGAGTGCTTAGCCCATCTGCTGTATGTGTCCAACAGGACCAATAAATCATTAGGTCCAAGGGTTGCAGCACGTCTGTCCTGACCTTTGTCCTGCAGTGAGCCACACTAGTTGTGCTCAGGCTCAGCCCAGTATCTGTTGCAGGGGCTGGGGAGTCCAGATGTAACCAGTCCTTGGTCCCTGGAAAAAGGCTGGAATAAGGGTGAGGTAATGTTCATGTTCACTCACATCCCAGATGCAGTGGTCTCATTACTCTAAAGAGTAATGGTGGTGGTTGGCGTGTTTATATTATTTTAAGAAATTGAAAACTGCCCCTCACTGCTACTACAGGGATCATGCCTGAGGTCACATTGGGTGGTTACAACACCCAGAGACCCTCAGAATGGACTTCTTAAATAGTTTCAGATGGACCACTCCCAACTCTCCATTCCCCAGAAATATATGACTTAAGTCACTAATATACAAATGTTTTTTCTTTATTTCAAATTGTATGAGACGCCCCTGGATTCATCTATGACTTAAAATCACACAGCACAGGGACAATTTGATCAATTCAAGGCCCTGTGCCGACCAACATCCGGAGCTCTGCTGGGGAGTGGGTACATGCACGGGCTGGGAGAACTGCCTCTCGTGCCAGTCACAAATTATGCCTTTCTGGTTCTTCACCGCTCGGGTTGGTTCCGATCCTTCCAGAGCATTCCACAAGTCTCCAGGGTAATCTTATAATAAGAGACCGGCGGTGCGTTCAAATGAACGTGAAACGTGTGGAAGTCGCTTCCAAGCCAAACAAACCAAAGCCGCCTTTGCTCAAACACTTTGCTCAATCAACCTCAACAAGAGGAAAAGAGTCGGTTGATATTTGCGTGACAAATGTGAAACCAAAAAAAAAAGAATTTGACTTCTCTTGATCGACACTTTGTTTGCGAATGCAGTGTTAAGTTCGCAGGCCTTACGCATAGGACTTCGGTAACATACATCTGTAATTCTGAAGCTTGGAGAGATGCAGTGTCTGAGGAGACGACGGAAGATGTATTCTACCACATGGTAAGTGGTTGATAGTATAACGTTCACTAGTTTGCCAATTCCATTTCTTGAAAGTAGTGCTGATAATGTAAATGTATGTCCAGTTTGGAAGTGGACAAGAAGTTAACCCTTGTAAACAGAGGGTACATAGAATGGTGTGATACAGAGAGTTAAAAAAAAAAAAAAAAAAAAAAGAGGAGATGGGCAGAGTTTGTAGTTTCACCTCTCTACTCTCTCTATTTCTGTAAAGTAAGATGATGTCACAATAGCAAACAGTCCCCATTAGCTACAGAACAGCACAGGTTATGGCCTTACCTGAGTATATGTGAACAACCCGATGTTGGCTGCACTGTTTGGAGGTGGGGCAGGAGCTTCAGGCTGCCCTTCTAACCAAGAAATCTTCAGAGGGTTTCCAATCAAGCCACTCTCATTCCGGAATGCCAGATCCTGAGATGCAGAACATCACAAAAATAAATACATTTAAATATATGAACCCAATTACACAAAACATCACAATTCAGTTCCAGTTCCAGTGTTTATTATTAGGTAAACTGTCTTGATTACTTTCTCATTTTATTACAGTTGACACAAATATGTGCTGCACTACTTTATCCTGCTATTCAGCAGCCAGCACTGTCTACATGGTTGCCATCTTATTTCACACCATTCATCTTTAAGAGACACACAACAGGCATTTGTGTCAGCTTGCCATAAAATGTTATGCATCTGTAAACCAACATATATACTGTTTACACACAACAGCCTCGCAAATTAGTCAATTGTTGTCACACACACCATATTTTAAACACGCTCTTGTTGTCCAATGACTTGTGACAGCCCACATGTGTGGCGAGCTTCAGCTAACCCCAGCAAAGCCCAAAGCTGCCGAAGGCCACAGACAGCTCCTAAAGGAGACCAGACTGAGATCCTCTGGCCCTGCAGGATGACTGGGATGTTCTCTGAAGGAAAAACCGCACAGGCCTCTAGAGCCCACAACAGAACCCCACAAGAAGGCTGGCAAAAGACAGACAGCGCTGAACAATGGGACAGCTCTGGTACCCATTAGATACTCTGCAAAGTGCTCCTGCAGTCAAAGAGGCACTCGTGTGTCCAAAAGAAAACCGTAACATAGTTTTAAAACATGACTAGGCATTACTTACTGCCCAATTCTGTTTATGCAGTCTTTAAAACATTGCAAATCGAAATGTAAAAAATAAAATGTCACTTACAGCGGCTTTAGCAGTTGCAAACTCAACCACTGCACTTCCTTTCTTCTTGCTTGATACCAAGACATTGAGAACTTCACCATACTGGAAAAGAAACAGAATAACCTTTCAAAATCACAAAAAACCTTTCAAAATGATTGGACAGGTTTCATGACTGGAACATGGTCAGTGACATGACTAATGTAGTTTCCCAGGCGTGGTGTGCATTATTAAGCCATTCTAGACTTATTGCTCTTTCAGCAAATTACAGCGGCTACTTAGTTAGGACAAATAGTCGGGACATTAAGTCCTACCAGCCCGTTAGAATAGAGTACTGATTCAGTCTGTGATAGAACAAACGGCAAGTTCTCAAATCAAATGTTCAAATCAAATCTTTAATTATGTAGTTTCAAAAGCACAACCCCAATATCACTGCAGTTCCAAACTTTAGTAAATCCCATGAGCAGCATCAACCTGTGAGAAGGTTCAGAGAGAGAAAGGGATCAGTCCCTGCCATGTCTGGGTCCTTTCAGAATAACGCTTTCACCAGCAGTGGGACCCTCTGGATTTCTTCACTCAGCTCGATTCAGCACAGTAGATGTGAGAACAGGCGATAAAGGCAGTCTTCAGTTTGGAGATGAAAAATTAGACGTGGCAGCCTTCCAGACGGCTGCCAGTACAACTTGGCGAAGGGAACCGAGGGAGGTGCAGTGCATTATGGGTCACTTTCTGACCCCATGCAGAGGGGGATATGGGGGTTTGAGTTCCTACTTGGACCAAACTACTGCTATAAAAACCAATCCCTCTCCCTGTGGGCCTCCCTCTGGATCACTGGTGGTTAGGTTGAGCTCAGTGAGAACAATGGCTAAAGTGTCACCCGACACAGAACGCGCCTGGGTCAATAGATGGTCACCTAGAATGTGTCCGTATGTGAAAGAACAGGAATGGAAATGTAATTCCCCGAAAAAGTGTGTTTCACCCAGTCTGTGGGAAACGGGACAGGAGAGGAATTCAACTGGACACTCAGGAGCAGAGCAACTTGGCAGGAGTGACAGTAAGGGGTCCCTACAGACCCTTATTTCATATATCCAAATATTTTTTGAAACTTTTCCCCCCAACAATGTCTCCACATAGGTCAGTTCACATCCAAAATATACACACTGTGCCTTTTTCCCAGCAAACTCTGCTCTGCTTAGCCCAGCATTACCTGTCATCCCATTCTTCACTTCCTTCCCATCACCCATCTGTCTATTTTGAGGTTTATTTTCACTCTGTGAACATCTAAAAAATATATATTAGAGAAAAAATTCTGTTAAAAAAAAAAAACTGTGACATGTCCACTCTGACAAAGTGCGTGCGGAGGATGGATTGAATCCCTGACCTTCCCGGAGAGCTGTTTACGTCACCAACACTTGGACGTGGCCTGTCCACATTCCAAACAAAACCTGTGGCGCACCCAATCACCCCAGGGCCAGGGGTGCAAGCAGAGAAGGTGCGGCGTTGCATGAGAAGAGCACATTTCCTAGCGACTCCCCTGGCACCGCTAAAATCCGCCGCACTACAAGGGGCACTAACAATGCCGTGCGGCGCTTTTAACAGGGCACTGCAGAGTCCCTCAGCACTTTCATTGCAACAAAAGTTAATGAAGCTTGCATGAGGGGGGAAAATTAAAACAGCACAACAAGCGTTTTAATGCCAGTGATGTCATGCGTCTCTCAAGTCTGCGCTGGACACCAGGCAGGTCTTGTTATGGGCGCGGGAGATGCATCAATTTTGGAAGTTTTTAAATAAATAAATCATTCTGACTTCTTTATTAAGGCAAAGATACTTGGGGTCACTCACCTTCTGAAGAAGACTGAAAATAAATTCTTGCGTGTAGCCGCCATTAGTGTCATCCTCCTTTTTACACTTCCATTTCAACTGAAAGAGGAAAATGCTGCAGTGAACTATACATAGAACCTTATATTGCATTATGACAGATCTTACGGAACAAAACTTCAGGCCATAGAGCTCCGGTCAACTGAATTCCAAGAATTTGTGGCCACGACAAGAATTTGAAATCATGGCCAAAACGTCTAAGCTTTCAGTTTGTGTGAGAAGACTGCCACAGTCTCTGATGACCCATCACCACATGCAAGATTTGTATTCAATTTATGTGCAATGCATGGAGAAAGCAGAAACAAAAGTCAACATGGGGGCCCTGGAGCCCTGACAGTCGTGACTCACTGATGCCTCACTAACGAACGTGTAAGGAAAACCAGACATAGGGGGACGCATCTGCCAGGACTAGAGAGTGCAAAAGAAACTTGGAAAGCGTTCACTGAAACCCAAGACTGAGAGACTGAGATGGGTCGGTAAAAGGGACTAAATGCCTCAACTCCACACTAATCTGGTTCATCAAGCTTGCACTAGATCCTGTTCTCATGTTTCACTTGGTTCATTTACTGAGGTACATAGTTCACCCACTTCAAGATCTGGCTCTGTTAACATTCAAAGAAAAATAGTTTTAGAGAATCACCTATCCTCCCCAAAAAGCTTTCTTGAGCCAATTATTTAAGAAAAATGCATTCTCCTCCCTCACAGCAGAGGCTCGTTTACCAAATGACAACCTTCATGTCCATTAATCTTATATCAGGGCAGACAAGGTCGCAGATGATGCCCAAGGCGTGTACTCCTACAGCCAAAATGAGTTTAGTATCTGATAATGGCATTCTAAACATCTCTTAAGAGGTTTTCAGGTTCCAGATAAGCCCCCTGGCCCCAGAATCCGACAGTCAACACTTTCACCCCAAACTCACAAATTGTATTCTTATTCATTGTGTGAAGAAGAATAGTTACTAAAGTGCAACGGGGCTATAAAGTATGTATGCATATTCCAGAGTCGCATGATGAAGATATTGTTTAGCAGTCGGGCCTTCAGGGACGATGTTGACAGAACCGTAGCTTGACTAGTTTTGTTTTCCCTGCGTCTGGTCATCAGACAGCTTTTCTCTTGGGAAAAACGAGTTAGAAAAATATTCTCAGAGAACAGCATGTAACGCAATAGCAGGGATTTGAAAAACTCTACACTGTTATTTATTTTTCTGAGAGCAGACATAAACAGCAAGAGACTCTTGGGGGAGTATATATATGGGACTTGATGGGTATCTGACATATTAATGAGATTAAATACATAAACACATTAGCTAACATCCCCCACATAATGTCTAGTAATAAGCCTAAATAGAGTCGTTTCCAAGAGGAAATATAATAACTCCCTGCTTTACTAAGTTACAGCTCTCTTGACAATAGTGCTAGACTGAAAAAGAGAAAGAGCCAGGAACTCCCAGGGAACACTCGTTTACAAGTTGGACTCGAAGGGATATGGTAGGAATAGCAGTGAACAAATTTTGCAAATGTCTAAAATCATATAAAATAATCAAATAAAGTCAAAAGTAGCATTCTAGCTCATTAGCATTCATATGTAAATACAGAAGATGTGTGTTTGCTTATAGGGTTACAAAACCAAATTTTGTTTTATGAATCCATATAGAACTCCATAAACAAAATAACACACCAAAGGACCAGGACAGAAAACTGTTCTGTGACATTCTAAAGTGAAAAATGAGAGGAAATTCTTACTTTTAATTTGGGGGTCCCACTGGCATTGCACTGTTGTTTCACACTGGTGTCTACAAAAAGACAGAAAATTAAATGACATTAAATCTGAAAAAGTCTGCTTTGCTTGGAGGGAAAATAATCATATAATTGCAGATTGACAGAATCGAATCTAGTAAATTAATGAAAGATTTGTTTAAATGGCCAAACGTCCAAAAACATGTAAACATTTCCAGTTTCTAGAAATGTTTTTGCAAATCTGCCACCTTTTTATCTCCCAAACGGAAATGGCCAGTAGGTCAAAATCAATCAAACTGACAGGGTGATGACAAAAACACCAGAGAAAACACTACATATCTAGATTCCGCAAGCATCCCAATGACATGATGGGTCAACATAGTGAGAAAAGATATAATTATATAATCCCTGAGGCGTCCCACACAGCTGCTATTAAAACCGCAGGTCTGCACCACTGCGCAAACATGGTCACTGAATCATCTGCTTTACAGCCTTCTCAAAAAGGAAACGATAGAAAAACTAATTGATGACACCTCTGTTAACAATATACAAGTCTTACCCAAAGCAGGTAAAGTCATAGTTCTGGTATTTCTGGAGAGGGATCTCCCACATGTGTTTGCAGACATTCACACATGTGATTATTCATGGGAAAAGCAGTCGAGACAATGTGTGCTGTGGTCTCATAAACGGCTGAAACATGTCAGAAATGTTAAATTACTCACGCAAGACAACAGAGGAAATCCACTGACAGAGGCTGCATCGATAGCGTAAGTGTGATGCCTTTGGTAAAATGTATGATGAGGCTCTGCGTGTGTGGCCAGCAATTGAAGACTCATTGTAAGTCAAATGGGAAGTGGTTACTCATTCACATAAACCATTTCAGAAACAGATTTCTGAAAGATAAAAATATAGTCTGTGCATGGGCTCTACTTTAAAGCCCGCTTAGGATTGTCTGGCACATTGCAAATTTTCTTACAGTATAAAATGACCAATTAATTTTACACTGGCAGGACAATGTTGGAAATAAGCACCATGTGCATTTGGCAGTGGAAGCAATTTTGCTACAGTGGAGCTGCAATTTATTAAATTGCTAATTTGATGCAATTTAAGTTGCAAATATGAATTTTAAAATAAACAGTTCAAAGATACTTGAACCTTCAATAAGTAATTTTGTTTGATCCCCAAATTCACATTAACTACACATGCTGTATATGATTCACACTAATAATCAGCTGGAAAAGTGGTTATCATGCATTTTTCACATCTTGCACCAGCAGGTATATGTCACTGCCTGTAAAGACATCATTATGACAGCAATCAGCCATGAAGTGCTATTCTGAATGGTTTATTAAGCTACACACAAAACACACCACTGAATAATTTAAAAGGTTATGATAACCTTTTTATGCTTTGTGTGCCTTTTGTCTGCAATCAAAATACCCAAATGGACTTGGACACCCCCATAAATGTTTTTTCCCCCACTCTCTGCTATGTACCAGTTCACCAAAAAGAGACAGTGTGTGTGTCTTGGTGGAGAGTATGCATGGGGATATGGCACCTTTACAAGGTGTGTGTAAGCTGCTCTCTTTTTCTCGCTGGATTTGTTCTTTTATTCGTCGCTGCTCCTCCTCCAGCTGCCTGGAACCCTCTTCTCTCAACCTTGCAATCTGCCAACATACACAGACACACACACGCTCAAAATTAAGCAGTAATCCATCACCATTTGGCACATCATGTACACAATTAACATGCATAATAATACCACCCACAAAACACAGTTCACCTACAGTTCAATTCAACCCATACAGAGAGTCAATTAATGCACTAAATGATAATTTTCACACAAAGTAAAGTAATGGTCTGAGTACACCCAAACACACACACAATCATTATAGAGCAGCACTTGTGTGCATAAGTTACTCTGCTCCACCTAGTGGAGACATCATATCTACTGCACAGACAGACCTGGCAACATTTGCTACCAATTTCTGAGGCATCTACCAAAGCTGCTCACAGTGTGCTTTACAAGTGCTGATAGTTTAACATCACATTTGATTAATGGTAATTATGGCAGGGCAGGTAGAGCACTAGCTCTGTTGTTGTCTGAATTTACAGCATTTATCAGACGCCCTTACCCAGAGTGACTTACAATTTGAACCTGGGTCTTCTGGTTCATAGGCGAGTGTGTTACTCACTAGGCTACTACCAGGGTGTGCATAATGTAAGATCATGGGTATAGTGTGGAAAGGGTGAGAGTCAGACACGTGTGTGAACTGGCACTCAGTATAACATTATATCCTGGCCCTTTATTTTGCCAAGGTTTCAAAAATAGCCAACATCTGTACATCTGTAAGTCTTTAATTTAGTTAAGCAAAAATGGCAACAATGTTATCAATGGCTCAATGAAACCACTTTTTTTTTTTAAGAAAATGAAAAATTCTGACTGATTGGCAGCAGGTTGTATAGTCTTTTATCCGGAACCCCTCAGACACAGCCCAGTTTCAACTCACTGGAGCAGGACGGACTCACCTCCTCCTCTAGTGTGCGAGTGACTTTTAATTCTTCTGCATTGTGGGCCTCAGCCTGGCGCTCACGAGCCTCCAAATCTAGGAGAGGTATACAGGTACATTTAAATATAGACAGGGCAGATCCCCTTGAACGAAAATGAGGACGGAAAAAAAAAAAAAAACTTTAACCCTTTCAGAACTACATGCATGTGTGATGGTAATATGAATTGTTAATCATTAGAATAAACAAAAACTACTAATATTGTAATAACCCATAAGACAAGTTTTATCATATTTTATCCAATTTGAAGAAAACATTGATAAAAATACTATGGGTTTTCTTTGTTCACCAAATAACATGGGAGTAAGGAATTTGGCAACTCGCACTCTCACAAAGCAGTATATGCTCAGAGTGCTGTATTCCTAAAGACTTACTTTAATAAAATATTAACTGGTTACTTGATAGTAAAGCCATTCAGTTGGTAGTGGTTTGAGGTAAATGTTATTTTGAGTATAGCTCGGCAAAATTGCATGTAAAAGCCATATCAAATATATACATTTTTAATTATATTGCATTAATGTGCTTACATCGAAAACGTAAATTGTTAATATATTTTAATGCATACAGTACATTTAGGATTAGTTTCCTGTTGATGGATTGAACCACAGACTAAAACTTCACTGACTTAAACTGAACAAAGAAAACTGACCTTAAGATTCAGAAAGATCAGTTACAGCAACTACATAAAACAAAATGAAATATATCCCCTCCTCTACTCTCAGGCCCCTGAACAGTTAAAACAGTTTGTATAGCATCTATGAAGGAGGAAACATTACCCCTTTTTCTGATGAGTAATTAAAACACAAAATATCTAAATCATTTATCTTTGGTGCCATTTGTTACCATCTATCTTTTTTATCATAACTTTTATATAATACTTAACAAAATACCTTTTCACATATTTTGAGACACAGACCCACCACAGTCAACATTAATATGTTTGCTCACACTCTGTCATCTGCTATATGTCTACAGGGCTCTAGAGTGTACATGCAACCTAATTTCTCAATTGTGGCACAAAAAAAAAAAAAGGTACGACCAGACATTCGGGTGGAAAAAATTCTCCATAAACTCCCTGTGGTTCAAGCAACAGGCGCACTAGGAGTAAGTCATATTCTAAACCAATCAGAGATCGTGAAGTGTGGGGTGCACCTCTGATTGGCCGTATTACAGTTATTACTATACGTTTGAAAGTGCGAGTGCTGCAGTCAGACAGAGGTGAGTATCCTGGACCAGTCAGATAGACAGAGTGGCAGTAGCCACGGATTAGAGCTTTAATCGGCCTTACTAGTTAGACCAGAGCCCGAAAAGTACAGCTTTTTAAAAGCCTAAACCAGACATTATTGTGGAGGTGGATGTCTGCCAACATAACTGTACCAAAATGCTTTGTGCATGTTATAAGCAGTGTGTTTTTTCACTGTCAAAGTTTTTTCCAGAAACCTCAGACTTTGGTTTTGCTGCCAGTGCAACCAGAACGTAATCAACAGAAACTAGCATCCATTTCACTTACTCAGCATCCATTTTCGCACTAACGCACAAAACTCTCATTTATCGCCCGAACTACAGTAAAATGCTAGAAATTAAATGCGGAAAAAGCATAAGGTATCTATAAAACACATTAGATGCTGCAATAAATGCATTGGGACAGTGTCCCCTTCTCCGCTGCCTTTCAGCAACAGGCAGAATCAAACGAGTATGATGGCTGAGATGATGATAAAATTCAAGTCCTTAAAAGACTTTAATTTTGATTTTCTTTTTATTTCATTTATCTTGTTTAAATTTCAGCTCAGTGAAGCGGAGTTACCTTTCTTGTAGAATTTTGCTTCAAATAAAGGACTTTATTTTAATTACCTGTAAAACTGCATTGTTAAACACGGTGCAATCAACAATTTGGTGCACTTTTTGTGTTTAGGTGCATCAGTGCAACCAGTGCAACATGCGAATATAGGCCAGAAGTGAAATGACGTTAAAATGAACACCATAGCCACACCCACCAAGTTTAATCTTCTTTCGCTTGTCGTCAAGCCGTTGTGTCCTCTCCTCAGCTTGCTTCTTGGCCGCACGCACCTTGTCATATGCCGCCTTTTAGACAGATAAAAAATAAAAATACAATGCAACTCAGCACAGGTCAATGTTCAACCAAGGTTCCTAAAGGGTGTATGAAGATCACAAACTCACTCTGGCTGCAGCGTCCGTCAAAACCTCCAAGGCCTGAGACAACTGGTGGAAAAGTTCCGCTAGATAGAATCAAAACCCAAAACAGTAAGGCAGAAATCAGCAACAGTCTACAAAAAAAAACAGACATATTTCCTTAAAGATGAACATTAAGTGTCCAAATCTCACACAGAAAAAAGGCTCTACACCAGAAACTGATGTGATGCTGTACAAACAAAATAAAAAAAATACTAAATTTATGGGCCACAAACTGGAGGTGTTAAATGAGTAACAGGCAAGCAAAGGCTCACATAACACAAAGACACAAAGTAGACTAAGAATTATGAATGTGTCCCTGGAAACATCCTTCATTAGTGGTGATTCCTGCAAACGAAAGTGGTCTGGTGACTTTTCCCAAGTAAACATAAGGTTTTGAACACACCCCTAGCCCCTAAGAGGCCACTGCAATACGCACCCCCCCCCCCCCCAAAAAAAAGACCCATAATGATTTGCTTATGAGAAGATATATATATATTGGCTTGTTTTGATTTTATTATTTTTTTCTGCTCCCACACTAACAAGCCCCAGCAATCTCCAATTTCTCCCCCAGAGAGCGAGCCAGATTACCAGCGCCGGCCCCACGTTGAGTCCAGTCTCGGGTTACAGGTACCTACATGTGCCTAATGAGGCCTAGATGCAGTGGGGAATCAGACAGAATGTTCTGGAATCCCGGACTGCTCAGGCAGCCCGAAGTGTTGGTGCGTGGGACGTCTGCACGCAAGGGGGTGCCTTGTGTAACCTGACCTGGCTGTAACCTCTGCAACCAAACCCATTTTCCCCTCCATCCTTCTCGTGTGAGGAAGTGAGGGTCTGGATGCGTGTGAGAGTGTGCGTATGCATGTGTGCACATGTGGGTATGCATATTCTAGTCAAGTTTCATTTCTTGGAAAACCTCCATTTTTTTCCATTATTCTCCCCACCACTTCTTTTAAAACTTAATCAGGAATTGTCCATTGAATCCAGAGACCACAGAATGCCACACAGTCTACCCTGTCCAAGGTTTTAAACAAAAAAATGTTTTTCTGGTTTCCGACACTCATTTGTACTGCAGAATGAGTACAGAATTCTTCACGGGGGACAAGCTGGTCTGAGAGCCGTGGGGAGTGCACATTTGTTCCCACTACACTATCTGTCTGTCTGTCTGTCTGTCTGTCTGGACCGCTGACCAGCTTTGCCAGCGGCTGCTGTGGTAAAAACAGGCTGGCAGAGAGTCGCAGTGGGCTTTGCATGCTATATTCACACAGCGCAGCTGGGACCTGAGTATGAAATCGGCGTAATGTGGTGGTTCATTTAAGAATGCCCTGGTCAGAACCACTAAATTATGAAAGAGTTGTTGGATGTTTAATCAATTTAATTGTTAGATAAATATACAATGAATTAACTACATTTTGTTGAATTACAAAATTCAGCAACAGCCAAAGCAACGGCTTTCTTTGGTTATACTTCTTTGGTGCAGTGGTTGCCTAGCGGTTAAGGAAGCGGCCCCATAATCCCCAGGGTGATGGGTTAAATGCAGAGGACAAATTTCACTGTGTGCACCATGTGCTGTGCTGCTGTGTATCACATGTGACAATCACTTCCACTTTATAGAAGTGGTTCCCAAACCTTTTCTCCATACCAACACTATTCATATAAAACTTCATATACACACAGACAACCAATCAAAAGTTTGGACACACCTACTCATTTATGGGTCTTGCATTTTTTTTTACATCATAGAAAAATACAGAAGATACAGGACCATGAAATAAACAAAAAACAAGGCAATCTCCAAAGCAGGTAGCTCTTGCTGTGATGCAGCATTTCACACTCTTGGCTTCTCTTGACTACATTAAGTTGGATGGTTGCCAGCAGTATTTATCGTTCCCTGACAGTCTTAACACTCACTCATGTTAATGAGCATCTCATGAAATGGATTTTGATGATGACAATAGTGAACAAAGCAGCCATGAAGGTAAAAAGAGGCGACTGAAAACATTCTAAATACTAAATATGTTTCTTGCAACAGTT
Organism: Denticeps clupeoides; assembly: GCF_900700375.1. Classification (NCBI taxonomy): domain Eukaryota; kingdom Metazoa; phylum Chordata; class Actinopteri; order Clupeiformes; family Denticipitidae; genus Denticeps; species Denticeps clupeoides. The sequence continues at coordinate 29,940,319 of NC_041707.1, forward strand.
TCTTCAAAATGGCCTCTTAGAAACAAGTAGAGATCTTTGTGTGAGACTGGGGAGTTAAAGCGCTGCATACAGATGTGGAGGGGGGTTAAAACAGTGTCTGGGCCAATCTCGGTATCTCCGTGCTGATGACAACATTTCAGATAACACTCCATGTGGATGCAACCCGTTTTAGAGAAAAGCGTTCTGATGTAGATGGGGCTCCATAACTGCTACAGATAAGATTAGATGATAAGATGATCCTTTATTAGTCCCACAAGTGAGAGATTTACAGATTAGGTGTATATAGACAAACTGACAATTCTGCCTAGTGGTGGGATATTTACTATAGCTCACCTGCTTTAGGGTTGTCTGGGTTCTTGTCTGGATGGCATGTCAACGCTTTCTGTCTGTATGCCTTCTTAATCTGGAGAATAAAGTGGAAAAAATTAATTTAGAGACAAAGAAAGAAAACAAAATGTAGAAAAATCATTGCAACATGATTATGACATATACATATATATAAACATAAACCATAAACCACTAGAAGTGGCTGTATCACAATAAACCAGCTATTTGTACGAAATGTCCCACAATTCCCTGCACTGCATTCTCCTGTCTCGGCATGGCATGCACATCTTTTATCGGGTTATCAGGGTAGTCAGGGGCCTGTTGTTTTTGCCTTTATTCCAACCCACTGTACGCTTCTTGCCAAACAAAAGTCCTGATGATATTTCAAGCCTTCTATTGTTTCGCCAGGAAGCAGACAACATAAGAATGTATTTTAAAAGTCCCCAGAAAACATTACATTAAATGCTAAATAAGCAGTGAAACAACAGGGTAGAGATGGTCTGCCACAAACTGACAGCATCATTTGGGCTGATATGTGTTTCTGATGAAATGTCTGCCCAGTATAAGTGACATGATGGCAAAATGGCCTTCTGAAGTCTGAGCACATGTATTTGATTTATACACAATAACTTTACACACTGTGTGTGAGTGTGAAATTTTAATCACATCTTCAAACTATAAACTCGCGGCTATTTTTTCTAGTATTGTTCTTAAATGTCTCTGGCTGGCAAGCGTACAGGCAATATGTTTCTCGTTAGACTGCGTCTACTGCTCCATAGTGGAGACAAGCCCCACTGAGAGCCCCTATCGGAGTTAAAGAAAGCAAAGCTGGCACGGGATCCCTCACACTGTCGCTGGAGATGCCAAAAGACACCCACCCCAACCCTAATCATTCAGCCTTCCATCTCACACACATAAATCAGCTTCCATTTTCCATATGTGAGGAATTCATGCTTCCGACCAACTTCATATTCCTTCACAAACGTTACATCCAATAATGTTCTCCATTTAAGCACCTTTGTGAAGTCCCACAAAGCTACAATGCTTACTGATGTGTCATCATGGTAACTGCTATGAGTGTGTGTGTGTGTGTGTGTGTGTGTGTGTGTGAATCCACCTGCACACCAGGCATCATGTGAATGTGCAGTGAATCAGAGACCAATATTAACCTCACTTTTTTCCACTTGTGTGAAAACCTCCAGAAATTAGCCCAACACTGATGTGTTTGCTTGCTAATGAAGATGTTGAGGCAGGCTAGATATCCCTGTGCAAGTCAGGTACTGACGTCTGCCTTGATGTGTGTGTGTGTGTGTGTGTGTGTGTGTGTGTGTGTGTGCTTATTGGCCTCAGACACACACATCAAGGCAGACGTCAGTACCTGACTTGCACAGAGTGAAACAGTAATAAAATCAATACACATTTTGTCATTTTACATTCGCAGATTTTACTTGTATAACTAACTTCTGCCTGGAATTCCGTTTTCAGAAAAAAATATTAAAATTGCTGGTATTATTAATGTAATATTTGCTTCCTAGAAGTGGAGAAAACACCAATCACAATTTTCAGATTTTCTCAGGGATATAAGAGACTTATAGGTTGTTTTATAAACAAAATGGGAGGAGCCGGTGGGGATGACTGACAGCTCTCAAATACCCCACTTCAATCTGGAAAATGTATAAACACCACAAAAAGATCCTCTCTCATCCCTTCGTCTACCGTCTACTTCATCTGCTTGTAAATAGATATTGTTTTCTAACCATGAAAATGCATGAAAGAATAAATTGTTTGCTGACACACGTGCCTGTGCAGAGGCACTTACAGGCAAGCTGGCAGCCACTGCAGCCCCACGTGGACCTGGTTGAGCTGCGAGGGTTTCTGAAGGTAAACATCATTAGAACTTGCTGTCAGCACTACAGCCTGGAGCTGGAGAGAGTCCTGCAGAGAGTCACTTACACCCCTACTGTTCTAGGATTAACGAGACCACCTTGGGCAGCCTCCTATAACAATGTCACTGTAAAACGGACGCCAAATGTCGACAGAATCCATCCAATACTGCACTGGGCAGGAAATATTTGCTGCCAATCAACTCCTTCTCGGCGCATCCCACTGTGAACCACACAAAGAGCAAGATAGCTTTCAGACAGCCATGATCCATTACATAACGAAATGTGTGGCGCCATCTCCTTCAATCATGTCTGACAATAAGATCAGTGGAAGAAACAACACCACATACGTTTGCATTGGCAGACACATCACATGGACACCAAGCAGAAAACCCACTGCTGGAAACCCACTTGTGCCAGGGATCCACTGTAGGAATAAAGAGAGACTGAGATCTACACTAAGCTAAAAGGATGAGACTGTGTTCATCAGTGATCCCCAAATCTACACTTTTGTCTATAATGTCTATCCAATAATATAGAAATAGGATGATAAGATAATGGTCCGCGGCTGTCTGGTTCAGTGTGATTATTATGTATTATGCAATCATTACATCCAGCCTGCTGGCGGTGCTGGTGCTGGGTGAATGGTGTGCTGGCGAGCCACCAGCATTCAGCGAGGATACTGGCTGAGTCCATCGCCAGCATCTTTAAGTCATTAGCAGTGGCACTGCCTCCTATTAGCACTGTGGCCTCATCACAGACTGGGCCACATGGGTGGTCAATTGGCTGAGTGTTACACACTGAAATGCTACTGCGTTGGAGATTATTACTGCCGTGTGTGTGTGTGTGTGTGTGTGTGTGTGTAAGTGTATGATTGAGTCTGTGGTCAAGGAACAAGGATTTGTGGTCTGACACGCAAGGTAACATTAGAGATGTACAGGGAAAAAAAAGAAATAATCACAGGGCTAACACGGCATTTTTCCCCATAAAAAAAGAGACTGACAGAAACTAGTATAGTAACTTAAACACATCAGTGAACCCCACTAGTCATCTGAAGATTCCAAGATTTCCCAGCCTCCACCCTCTCCCTTCTACCAACCTGGTGCCCCAGTTTCCCCAGATAAGCAAAGCACACGCACAAACTGATCTACTGGGAAAATGTATTCAGATTCCTTATCAGGTAAAAATGCTGAACTTCTCAATTAAAATAGGCAATTTGAGCTGAGAGTTTCAGAAGTTTACGCGTTTCTCTACAGATACACTCATCACAAAAGGCACTGAGCCACAATCATCCAGATGACTTCACCACATTCATTAGTCCGAATAAAAAGCCAGACCCTACTGGAAAACAGCACTGACAAGAAGCCGGCAAGTTTATGCATGGGTGCCTAACAGAGGCATGGAATGGCAAAAGGTCAGACATTATGATTTATTAGGATTATGATTTAAATTTGAATCTTGCATCTGAATTGTCTCCTTGAGTGTGTCCACTTACCAGAAAATCAGAGACAGGAACATTCGTATGGGAACAGTGACGGAACTCTCAATCAAACTCTCCATAACTGCTGCAGGCTCAGGTACAGAAACTGTTTAATTCCACTGGCGTTAATGGTGGCATGGTTATGCAAATTTCCATAAACCATAAATCATTCAATAGAATAATCCCCACTAAATAGAATCCTGCATATAAGCCTCTCACTTCCAGCTTTCCAACAACCACTTCCTTTTTACCAATGTCTCTAAACCAAAGCCGGATGGCTCTCGAACCCACAATATCAGTGAGGATCATTCACAATCTGAAACATATCAGGAAACGGCTCAGCTCCATAATTATTTTTATACCAGCGGTGATCCTGGTTAGATTAACATATTCTAGGAAAAGCTTTTCCGGCAAATGACAAATTAACAGCAGTCACTGTTCATTTCCTTCCACAGATGGCAAAAGTGGTGAAAGCAATGAAAAAAAGCATGATAGATTTCTTGGCCCTTGCATAACCTGGACAACAAGCCACTCTGGTTGAAGTCGTACGTCGTTCAGGACATGCACACGAGCTTTCACTTCCGACCATCAGCAGACCTCAGAGCACTGGCTAATCCAACTTGCTCCACCAGGCCAAGCCACAACCACTGGCTTCCACAATGCTCTCTTCAGGGGTCGGAAGTCAGCACTCAGAAACCCAATTAACAAATTATGTTCTTCTTTAGGTTTGGCTGCAGCACTAATTTCATTCCATTGCACATATCCAGTGTAGGAAAGATAAAGAACAACAAAGAGCCCTGTCAAACTAAAAATCATTTGCTGCTATTTTAGATGTCAGGAAACTGGGAATTATGGGTCATGCCAATTTTAAACTTAGTTTGTGTCTAGGAAGTCAGGAAAGGAGAGAAGTCTGCAAACAAACATTCTCTTTTAAATACTGCAGAAAACTTGCTGTGTAAACTGAAGAGGATGTGTAAATTTTTCATTCATCAAATCATTTCCAAAATTAAAAAATGATTTATTCATTACAAAAACTAATAAGGACCAAGTATTTTGTACTGACAGACGGGCAAGTATTACCAAGCACGCGTGATACAAGGACGCCCTCTGCCGGTCATCACGAGATACTTCAAAAACAATACACCAAAATCTTACCAAAAACTACTATGATAAACATTCCTTATGAATGCATTACATCATTGCACGTTTACACTACACGCTAAATATTATATTACATAGCAATCCTGTACTATAGCAGAATTAGCGAGGCAATGTACCCCCACTTTTGAATCACTTTTGGAGTAATTAGCATGTTACTGGACTTCTGTGATTCTGTACTTTCTGAAGGTTTGCCCGTCTCGAGTCCCCATTCTCTGGGTTGGCAAATATTCTTTGCTGTTTAATCGTGTGCTTGTGTTTAACTTTTTTTGTGCCAGTTCTACAATACATACGACCAAGAGGAATACTGGTAGTCTTACTTCACCACGTGATTGATCGGTGGTACGCATTCTCCTCTGGCAGAAGACAATAAACTGTTTTTACGCATTTTATGCATTAAGCGCTTGGCAGTTAGCATCTTAGCTAGAAGCGTCCTGTTAAAAGCCTTTGGTAAATGTTCTATCATTCGCACCTCTTTTGTTGACGCGGTCCCATCAACTCCGAGTAATGCATACAGATCCAGCTGTAAAAGCTCTTTTGTAGCAGCCATGTCTCCCGCTCTTTTTTAGACCCAAATGGTCTCAACTGTTCACTGTAAGAAACGTGTGCTTCTCAAACGCTTTGAACTTTCACCTCAAACTGTCATTTCCGGTGAAGTGCAAGCTGGGAAATGCTGTTTATAATTTACCACGTTTCTTTACTTGCGCCAAACCTTTTTGCGTAAATGTATGAATATAGGTGAGCATTTATACTTCTTTGAAATGGTAGAATCAAGACAAAACTATTCTAATTCTAAGATCTTCAAATTTACGTCAGATAATAAATGGTTTGTAAATATAATTGTGTAATATACCTATATAAATATATTACGCAGTTAGCCCCATCCCCCTCCACCACCACCCCACATCATGCCAGGTCATGCCCTGCAACACAGTTCGGGCATATTAGCATAACGAAGCGTTTCTAATGTTGACTTTGATGGTTCTTTGTCTGAACAGGAAGCTGTTTATCGAAACAAATGGTTTAAAGAATGTTGGATTTGCACAAAAATGAGAGAAAAACGAAAGGTAACTTTTGTAATGAGTGTGTGTTTCAATCAATCTCTTTTCCTGAAAATATTTTTTTATAACACTGACACGTAACACATAAATACTGACCACAGCATAAACTATGCTAAATGTAATCATTTTTGCTCCTAATATGGGTTGGAATTAAAGATGCTAGTCTGTGAAACTGACCCATGACCACGAGATGAAAACATATTACACTACTCTGAACCTTCTTTTACACCATAATAAACGCAAATGGTCAATTTAATACAATATAGATAGTGTTCTTCAGATTCACCATTCAAAATGATGCCACCCTGCTGCTGATGAACAATAAACGACCTTTAAAAGCACGAATATTCCTAATCAGTTTAGAAATGTAAAAGCTGGGGAGTTTAGAAATGATTGGGGGGGGGGGGGGGTACCGGGCAACAGCTCCAGTGATGCTACAGCCCTCGTTACCTCTGTGTAAACGGGGCCCGTTATAAAGCAGGGACTGAGACAGAAAGAAACGACGTGCGGGGTGTTTCCCGTGTAAAAATTCCCGAAAAACCCCGCGCCGATCCACGCGTCCCTGCCCCTCTCCCCGCCCGGGACGTCGGACCCTTGACGGGCGGCGTGGAGGCGGCGCGGGGAAAAGTATCCTCCTCCTCCTCCTCCAGAGGAGCGCCGCCGCGCCGTCCCCCAGGATCTTCCTGGCAGAGCTGCGGGTAAGATGGGGGGCGATCTGCCGCCGCCACCGCGTCGCGGGGGGGTTTGAAGTGCATCCCGCTGCTGCTCGGTCCGGGGTCTAAATCTCGGCAGGTAAAAAGCGCGCACCGGCTTGCCGTGAATTCGCCATGTTCCGGTGGCCGGTTGTGTTCGGGGCTCCGTCCGTTATTTTATTTTCTTTAATCGAGGCGAGCGCCGAAAACCAGAAACACGAAGCGGACAGGCGGCGAAGGACGAAACTGGAAGGAAACGATTTTGCGGTGTGATGGGGAGAGCATTTTTGTGTTTGGATATGTACAGCCGACCAGACTGATCGCGGACTAAAGTCATCGCAAAGAAATCGGAGCCGCTTTCACTCTCGGAAATTTATTCTTTGCCCGTACGGTACATTTTGAACATTATCGGTCATTGTGCTTCTGTTCTATTAGAGAGAGAGAAAAAAAAGATGCCATCGTTACGAACGTCCTTATTGTCGCCCGGGGCGCGACAATAATTTCACCAGCGGTCCATCTCGCTCGAGGACGCGCTCTCTCTGATTTGACATCTTGCTCGTTTGTCTTATTTAGGCGCCGATCAAGTACGCGCGTCGGTAACGGGATGACCCGCACCACCCAAGTCCCCACGTCCCCGACACTGTGCCGGGTTCCGTTAGCTGCACACTTGTAGCTTCTCAGATGTCAAGCAGGCAAAAGTCACGTGACTCGTCAAAAATCGTAATCAGCTCCTCTCAGTCACGTCACCGCGAGAAATGATCCACCGATGGGCAGCCATTCTGCCCGCTGATGGGTGGGGTGGGTGGGGGGACAGGAATGAGAAGGGGTCTACTTGGGCCAATGCAAGATCTCCGATGTACCTTACTCGTCTTTCTTTTTGTGTTAGGAATCTCTTCCAAACCGGCCTCATCAGCAGTGTTCATCACAGTTGCCATTCAGGGGTGGGTGGGAGCACCCTGCATCAGCGCTGTCACCATATCACAGGCATCGACTGCACAGCCTCAGCAGTGAGTTCATACACGTGCTGTGTTACTGTTACTGCAACATGAACATGTATTCTGTCTTTTTCGGCTGGAGATTTGCTTCCGGTACAGTTGAAATGCCTTTATACTTATTGCCCATGTTGGTCTTGCTGAGTATTTGCTCTTCTTGCTCCTTGTAGTCAATTATGACAGATTGATTTTCTAATACAAATGTATAACCAAAAAAACATAAAACGCGTTTTATAGAAACTTTGAGAATAAGGCAGAATTTCATATTTAACGAAGGTGTGGTGAATGGAGATGAGCCATCAGGGAAAGTTTGGCGATCTTCTTTCAGACATCAAAGAGTAGCTCAACTTTGTTGAACATGGAGGGATTACCCCACCCTTGATGAGCATACATCTCTTTCATTTGATACACATTAGTTTGACCACAGCAGTGTAACACTTAAAAAAAAAAAATACATTATTTATCACTATTTTGTGGTTGGTGGGTGGATAAGATAAAAGTACAATTCCTTTCCATCATAAGATTAGAATGATATTATCTCCTATTGGAGGTCTGTTGATGGGTGAAAGTGGTTCTTTGCTCTCAGGCCAGAACACGCAGTCCTGTGAAAACAGAGAGAGAAATTTCCATAAACACACTAGGGATGTCCATGGTGAGACCAGACACTTTTTTTTGTTTTGTGTTTATTTACCATGAATCCTGTGGCTCCACATGGGCTGTGGAAAGATGAGCCACGGTGATCTTCCTTAGGCTGGGATCCTTCCTGAAATCTTGTTGTCTACATCTTTTTAATCCAACTAGTCAAATTCCATCTATTTACACAGTTTAATGGTGTATTGTCATGGATGTTTCAAATGTAGGCTGCCTCCCCAGAGACCGTATGCCTGAAAAGTCTAGGGCAAAACGTGACTTGGTACAGGGGACTGTTTCTATTGAGGTCAGGATATTATAGATAGATCAAAGAATGTGCAGATAAAAAGTGGTTGTGCTTCAGCAATTATAATCTAATCCAATTTTTTTGACAAAATATTGAACAAAAATTGGATAAATCTCATTGAAAAAACATAACAGGGATTCTGTGGTGACTTAAAAAGTCTTTAATATCAGAATTTAAGTAAAAAGAACATATGAGGTCTAAAATAGTTTACTGCAATGTTAAGATAATTATGTATTTATTGTAACTTGAATATATTTTTGATAGTGGTTTCTAACTTTATAATTACAAAATGTACGTTCTTGTGTCAACAGTCAATAATAACATTCCTGCAGTTATGTACATTCGTATAGGATATCAGTTTCCTTTTACACCCTCTCTACTTTTTACCTGCATGGACATGAAATGGGTCAAAATTTTTGTTCACATTGGCCTTAAAAAGGGTATTGAAACACACTGCACACAGTTCTTCTACATGCTGAATATCCATTTGTGAAGGGTGTATCTGAGAAACAACAACTGAAACCCACAGCGCTGTGCACTGCTCGATGAGATCTGTCGAAACTACAGCACGTGATGTTACAATATGCTTCCTGTCTCAGGAATTGTTGTTCCTTCCTGCTGACAAGTCTCATGACTTATTTTGGAAAGTTTCAGGGAACGCAGCATGCGTTAGTAGGAAATGCTTGTCATAGCTGACTGGTATTAATTTGTACAGCCTAATATGCCCTCTGGCCACAATTTGGCCTCTGCCGCATACATTTACTATGCCCGTTGAACAAAAATATAAAAACAAACAGAACATAAAATGTCTTGCTTGCATGCCATTATAGAAATCTCCTTTTGATTTAGTTTATGAAGCCATGTGTTTTGCACCATTGTTGGAATTAACTCAGGTCTAAACTATACTCCTTCTGCATGTCGGGAACAATGTTTTGGTAGTTGGCCATACAGCGGGAGCCCCAAAGGGTCAGAATTCATCATCATGAGTTTCCACCAAAGATTTTGAGTAAGGTATGGTGGTTCAGTGGCTTGCACTGTTATCTTAGAACAAAGACGTGTTTGATTCCAGGCCTGTGCTCTCTGTTCTCCCCCCATAATTGTATGGGCACACATCTTCATTTTTTATGATATCTGGTCACATTTATACGGAAATCCAGAAATGTGTTTAATGCAGTCCTGCAATTATGCATCCCTGATAGAGGGAAAACATATTCATGCAGCTCTGTAAATGTATGCAGAGTACACTTCCATTATCTGCATTATCTAGCCTTTCAGTCTAGGTTTTGACAACGGGAAGCAGGTAGTTAAGTGCTGCGCATTGCTCTCATTCCCTTTCTAATTAAAGATGGAGAGAGCTTACTCAAAAAAAAGCTCTGGTGGGTGCACTGTAGGGTGCGCATTACCAAGCACAAACTGGCAGCGAGAGAAATGCAAGCTGGAGAGATCCTGACTAGCTTGGCATGTCTCCCAGCAGCACTGGTCTAAGACGTGGCCTTTGTGAGAGAGAAGAGCCTCTCCTTGTTTAAAGGATGACAAAGAAATAAAACTAAAACTAAAAATTCAATTCAGCACTGAGTTTGGTTCAAAGGTAAAAAATAAAATAAAATCATGTCCATGATGAGTGTACATAATCATCTGATCACAACTGTACATTCTGTACAAAGAGCAGACCTGTATATGCTCTGTGTGCACCAGTAAAGAGTGGATTATGTGTTTTAAATGCTGAATTATGAAAATGCATTTAGGAAATGTCTGTTGTTGTTGTTTTTTTTAAACTAAGAATAATTATTACAATAACGAGGGTGTTCAAGCCTGGCAGCAATTCAGGCCTGGCATTGCCTGGTTTAAATTAATTGAGTTAAATATAAAACCCTGTTTTGTGGAACTTGCTACCGACCCAAATGTGTTGTGTGGACTGCCAGATATGAAGAGAATCAAATACTAAGAAATTAATGTAGAATTTGCCTATTGTTATGTTTGGTTACATTGCCACTGGCATAAGTGTGTGCAAGCTTTTACTTGCACAGAGGACACACTTTGAGAAGGCAGCCTTTCAGTACAAGACTTGGAAAGAACTTTGAAAATAACTCAAAATGATTATAAGACTTCAAAGACTGCAGGATCACTGCAACTAGATTCCTTAAGAGATTATTTCCCATTATTGCTTGAGAAACTGTAGAACATTTGAGCAGAAACACAAGCAGCTTTTGCCCACAGCTGTCATTGTGCACAGCTGCTTATTCTGAGAGAAGAAAAAGTAAAAAGAAAGAAAGAGACAAGACACCACATTCAAGAGATTTTCTTGCTACTGTCTTTTATTTAAATTTCTCATCATTTTTAGGTTGTTGACAATATTCATGTCATTATTTTCATAAGCCACAATTAAAGAAATATATTATAATATTACACATGAAAGACCCACGTCTTTGAAAACAGAAATTACCTACAGCACATTTCATGTCACAGCGGTCAAGTACACATTTGAATAACCACGCCCTTGTGTCTAACAGGCCTCCTAATTTGGCTGTATTGTGGGCTTTGTTTAACATACCATTGTAAAAGTGTATATATGGCATTCTCAGTTTATTCTTGTGTGTCGTTCTAGACCCTTACACAGAGACCAGTTGGCAAGTATGTAAACCTACGCTGATATGTAAACCATACCCAAAATATAACCAGAAATAATGCGCATCGGTAGCAGTGATATAAGCCTTGTGCTGTCCACACATGAAATGAATATTGGCTGCTGTCCTTTCCAGTTAGTTTTGATAAGCTGACTCTGTGCGAGTTTCTCTCTGGCACATTCTCTCCTAATCATGCTGGATTAGGCCTGGATGGTTAAAAAAAGCCGCTGATTTATCTTGCAGTTGCCAATGTGTGCAGAGTTGTCATTTCCTTTAAATGTGCACTTGGGTGATAGGAGACAGAAGACAGGCCCACTTGCTGGGAAATTGTTAATTTCATATTCACGGATAAAGGCTACAAAAACATCAGCTAATAGTCTCATCGATGAGACGTTGGTCACCTACAGTCCTGTTAATTAATATTTATTAATTAACAAAATGTTTGTTTTTCTTTTACAATTGTCCAATACAACAGAGGGAGCTGCTGAAATAAAGAAGGCACGTTTATTGGTAAAAACATTTGATACATAGCTGTACAAATCTGAAAAGGGCAGTAAGAAACATTCTGAATTAAACAATAATTACATTTCATAAAAAGATGTTCTCTCCTTACACCTCTGAAGTGAAATGAAAGCTAAATGCACAGGGCAAATCTCAAACCGGTTTGAATCTCAAGTCGCCAAGGTGCCACTGAGGTCCCCTTGAGAAAGGTACTGTCCCCACACACTGCTCTCTAGGTGCCTGCCGTGGCTGCCCACTACTTACTTAGAGTGGTGGGTTAAAAGCAGAGGACACATTTCGTTGTGTGCACCATGTGCTGTGCTGTGTATTGCAATGACAATCACTTCACTTCACATTCTTTTCAAAAGGGTCCGCTGTGTGTCTTTGTTGAGAAGTGCACATCAGTTAAATGGAGTTCTTCTGCATCAAATAACATAATTACATAACTACAAATGTGCTTTTTGTACTATTTGACCTTTGCAGGTCCTGTCCTCCACGTCATGTCTAAAAGGTCAGACAGCGCACAGAGGAAGTGGGCGGCCGTGAGGGGGCGTTTGGGCTCCTCTCAGGAGTCTGAGCCCCCTCAGGATGCCAATCTGGAAAGTGCCGACCCAGAGCTCTGCATCCGCTTGCTCCAGGTGCCCACAGTAGTCAACTACTCTGGCCTGAAGAAACGCCTGGAGGGCAGCGATCAGACATGGATGGTTCAGTTCCTGGAGCTGAGCGGCCTGGATCTCCTGCTGGAGGCCCTGGACAGGCTGTCAGGGCGTGGCTGCTCCCGAATCGCTGATGCCCTGCTGCAGCTCACATGTGTCAACTGTGTGAGAGCAGTCATGAACTCGTCAGCCGGGATACACTTCATAATTGAGAACGAGGGCTACATTCGAAAACTGTCTCAAGGTTCGTCCAGTTTTTATTAATAGTTTTGTTTCTGGTGAATATAGTGTTTTCTCGATACCTCATGAAATTGGAAAGGGCTATGAAAAATCCAACCTCTTTAATTCCACAATCAGGTGGAGAGGTAATGCAATGAAAATTCTGTACCACTGCAACCTGGGCTGTGTAGTGTTTCACACAGACCAATTTTACAAATTGAAGGCTAATCTAAAGCAGTATTTAAAGTTATATTTCTACATACAGAGGGTTTATTTGCTGGTTTTCCTAAATACAGCGGATGTTTTAGTTAAATTTTTATGGACATATAGCAATAAGCTACACTTTTTCGTCAAAAGTCACCCCTTCACATCTTTTTATTCAGGTATTCCAATCACTTCCATGGCCACGGGTATATAAAATCAAACACGCAGACACAGACTGCTTCTAAAGCCATTAATTACATTTCCCCACTGCTAATTATTTCACTGTCAACTGTTAGTGGTGTTATATTGGAAACTATTAGGAAAGACAGCAACTCAGCCATGTGTTGGTAGGCCAGGTAAAATTACACACATGCTGAGGGCACACTGCGCAGACCTGCAAACTTCATCCGGCCATGCATAAAGAGCTTCGTGGAATGGCCAAGCATCTGCGCCCAAACCTTACGTCACCAAGCATCAGGTGCGGTGGGGTGAAGCATGCTGCCACTGGACTCTACAGCAGTGGAGACGTGTTCACTGGCTGCCAATCCCATGGGCGAGTTTGGGTTTGGTGGATGCCAGCAGAACCGTACTTTTGTAAAGTTTGTTAGAGGGGGGATTAGGATTTAGGAATGTCTTTTAAAAGGAACTTCACATTTTGGACTATTTCATTGGACAATGGCCCAGTCAATAGCCAGCATTCAGTGACATTGACTCTTTGTTTAGAGAAGAATCTACAAAAGACATTTATTAGTTTATTATTAGTTTGTTTATTATTATCTATAATTTAATTATGATGTCTTTCAAGTTTATCACATTAGGGGCCATTCATGAACTACACTGAATTTTCATTCTTTGTGAAGATTAGGCCATAAACAATCCACTTCATATCAAAGTAACTGCATTTTGACAAAGGCCAAATTCCCTGAATCAATGAAAGATAAGACAACACAAAAAGCAAACATAAAATATGCTAGTGGTGCTGTGATTGCTGTGAAGCTTGTTTTGGTGCTCCATGAAATTCCAGGACATTTTAAAGGTGAAAATAGGTAAGATTGACATGGATATGAGGAGGGGGTGAGAGGTAACACCAGTTCAAAGAAGGGGATTATTTGGAGTTGAAAGGGACAAGGCTGAGTGCTAGGGAACGCTCTTTTACCAAGACACTCAAGATGTTGCTCTTGGACACAACGTCATGTCCATCACATATTCACATCATATTCTGCTAATAATTTTCTTGATGAGGGATTGTTTTTTGAGGGGTTGAAGGGGTGGCTTCGATTGTTCTCAGTTTTTCATTAAATAATCTTTACAGGCAATCGGAATAATCACGACTGGTCTCATCACAATACTATATATCTGAAATGGCTAGGGCTGCTCTAAACTGACTGTCTTTCTTTTTTCTTTTTTGAAAAATCTTTGAGTTCAGACCTTGAATTGCATAACGGTGCCTCTCATTTATCAAGAAAGGGGTTCAAAGTACAGGTCTACACTTCCCCTAAACACCTTTCCGGCATGACTCACACAGAGACTTCAAGAAGAAAAGGCTCCTTTTATGAAAACACCTCAACTCTCACATGTCGCAAGGTCGCACGGTTCTGATGACTGACGGTTTTCTTCTTCAGCTCTCGACACCTCCAACACAATGGTGAAGAAGCAGGTGTTCGAACTGCTGGCAGCGCTCAGCATGTTCTCCTCACAGGGATATCGTCTGGCTATGGATGCTCTAGAGCACTACAAGGCAAGTTTCCTCTGAGACACCCGGGCTTTAATACTATTGAAAATATCTTTGTCATCCCTTCTGTGTGCCAGTGCCAAATGACAGTTTCTTGCATCGATCTGGGATTTCAATTTGAAATAAAACCCTGAACTCTGATAACGGGATTTACCATGCAGATGAACAGGATTATATCTAATCCATCACCTTTTTCCCCCCCAAGGAAGCACTCAAGTTCTGACTCCTGGCTAGAGTACAAATATAGAATTTTCTTACTTCACAAATTAGTTTGCAGCCCTATAAAAATATTTCTACAGCATAGCCTTCTATACTGCGGTAGTACTTTTTACTACTTGATTGGTTACAACGTTAATAAAAAAGGTTGAAAACTCTTTATTTGCCTTCTTCTGAAAGGCTGTGAAGACTCAGCTGTACCGCTTTAGTGTCATCATGAATGAGCTCCAGGGGACAGACAATGTGCCGTACATGGTCACCCTCCTCAGTGTCATCAATGCTCTCATCTTTGGGACCGAGGACCTTCATCAAAGGGACAAACTGCGCAAGGAGTTCATAGGTAAGGTGATGAGCAATGAAATAGCATTTTACAGGTGTAAAAAAAAAAAAAAAAAGTATAAATGGCTCAAGAGGTAATTATGATGATGAAAAATGTAGAATATTCTTATAACAAAAAACTAAAAAAATGCACACTTCACTGTAAACCCAGATACGTTCATTATAGAAATAAAATTTGGACGCTACTTATAAGTACAATAGTCAGCACTTTGAATTAAATATTATTAAGTCTTTAGTATTAGAAAATTAAGATAATATAAAATATTTTGCCAGACCACACAACAAAGTAAAAAAAACTATGCTTGTTTGATCCCCTGCTGATTTTGTTCACTTACAAAGAAATTACCAGTCTATAATTTTTTTTAGCAGTGAGACAGAAAAATAACTAATACAATAATAATAATAATGTGTTTTTAAAAAGAGTTCACGCGAATGGATGGACTTCTCGCGAGAGACAAGAACACGCTGTTATCGCAGATGTCTGTGCAAACTGAAACGTCGTAAATTTTAAACTGTTCTCGATCGCCATTATGAACACAACGCTTTAGTTTTGCGGCAGCTGCTAATATCTATTTCCTTAGAAGATGAAAGAAGAAGAAAATGACAGCGATACAACGAGCTACTGACCTGCTGTCCCCGCGCGTTCAGTCTGAACGTCGCTGCGTTAATTAGAGATCAGCGCCGTAATTGCGTTCAGCCCCGAGTGACGCCCCATCCCAACGCCACAGGCCTCAATAGCCGATTCCCATTCACAAGCACGAAGAAAAAAAAAGCCAATGCCTCAGCAAACTGTTCTGGTCTTTGTCTTGCAGGGCTTCAGTTACTTGATTTACTTCCGAAATTAAGGTAAGACTTTGCTAAACTGTCTGAATTACACATGAGAAGCTCCGATTTCCCCGGGCCTGCGTTTTAATGTTCTGAGCTTCTGTTATCGGATTGCGATGAACATTTTGATTGCTTTGCTGTTGTGTGTCTGTTGTGTGTGTGTGTGTGTGTCTGTGTGTAACAGGGAGCAGGACGATGAAGACTTGATCATACAGTGTGAATCATTTGAAGAGGCAATGACTGAGGATGAGGAAGAGCTGTTAAGAATCAGCGGAGGCGTTGACATGAGCTCTCACCAGGAGGTCTTCAATACCCTCTTCAATAAAGTGAGACCCCCCTGCTTTTGATTTTTTTTTTTCTGGATTGGTTGCGTTCAGAGAAGGGTGCACGTAGATGCAAGATAAAGATTTTTGCATCATTCATTTAATGTTTTAAACAAGCCTTCTTTTGATATAGTGAACCACGTCTGCAAAAATATCTGTTCCAGCAGTCATAAAATAAAGAAATAACAGCACCTTGCCATCAACATGTATCTTCTTGTACTGTCTTGTACTTCCCACAGATGAATTGATATGTATTGAGCATGCATAAGTAAATCTTTCAAAACCTTTTTCTTTTCCTTTTGTGCATCCACACAAATCTGAATATACATTTCATAATGCATTTTTAATATATTTATATAAAACAGGTCAGCAGCTCTCCAGTTGCCTTGCAGCTGTTGTCCATCCTGCAGGCCTTGTTGCTTCTGGCCCCTGAGCGTGTGGACATCTGGCAGGCCCTGGAGGCCCTCAGCAATCGAGCCGTCATGCTGGTGCAGGACTGTGAGTCATCCTGCCACACTCGACTGGCCTGCTTTCCCTACTCTCTTTAGCAAAAGAATATCTTCAGTGGATTATTTTTAGTTTGCACAAATTTGAATTCTTGACAACTTCTGGTACTTGTTTTCTTCCAGCCCAACAGGACTCATCAGAGAAGATCATGCAGCGATTGGTTTTCTCTAAAGGATCTACTGTTGCCTGTCACGTTGTTGATGGTCCTCAAAACAGGAAGGCTGACAAGGCAGTTCAGACCGAGTTAGTGGACTGTAAATATGAACTCATCCAGAGGACCAATGCTGTTGCTTCAGCACCTCTGTCTCCACCTCCACCTCCACCCCTTCCTCCTGATATGACTGGATCCATCCTTCCTCAGCCACCACTGCCTCCTCCTCCACCACCACCTCCTGCCCTTCCTTCAGTACCAGGCCATATCCCAGGACCACCACCTCCACCTCCATTACCTGGGATGGGACCTGGAGGACCTCCTCCTCCACCCCCACTGCCTGGCATGACTGTACCCCCCTGTCCTCCTCCGCCCCCTGGAATGGAAGACGTGGTTGTGGCACACACCAGCCTGGCTTTAGGGCGAGCACATGTGAAAGCCAGTCGTTTTCCCACCCTGCGCATGAAGAAGCTGAACTGGCAGAAGCTGCACTCAAAAGCCATTACTGGTATCTCACTTTTTTTTTTTTTTCTTGAGTGAATGTGGTTTTTAATGAGATTATATAAAATCAAAGCCATTCATCATTAGAGGATTAGAGTGAATGAATCAGAGTTCTTACATCTGAAATACTGATCATAGTTGTTGTGCACAGATGGTCCTTCCATGTGGAACTCTGTGCAGTCTGGTGCCCCCCAGGAACCAGACTACTCCACTATCGAGCAGCTGTTCTGCCTGCCTGTGGCCGAGAGCAAAGATAAGGTTGCTGCTGCTCCTGCCAAAAAGGAGCCGAAAGAGGTGTGACCTGTTCAGTTTCGACCTGCAAGATCTGTTGTGTCTACAGGTTTTTGCATTTACCATTAGTCATGCTCATAATTTCATTATCCGTTTTCCAGATTTCCTTTGTCGATGCAAAAAAAAATCTGAAGTTGAACATCTTCTTAAAGCAGTTTAAATGGTGAGTCTTTTCTGACCATTATCAGACATTTGACATTTGTCAGAAACCTGATAAATTTTTTCCTTTTTCTGCCTGACACCTTAACACAGTTCCAATGAAGAGTTTGTGGCTCTGGTTCAGAACGGGGATCGTTCCAAGTTTGATGTGGAAGTGCTGATGCAGCTCCTGAAGCTGCTGCCGGAGAAACATGAGGTGGGTTAATGTTAATGCGATTTCAGCAAAGTGCTATGGACTAAATAATAATTGTGCCTCTCATAATTGAGCAGGTCACTATTTTTTTTTTTTTTTTTTTTTTTTTTTTTAATGGCTGTAATTATGGATAAGGTGTTGAAGGTTCAAGTCATAAAATTATGACTTAAAAGTGAACGAGACAACACAATGCCTTAAATATTGTGTTCCTACCATGTAGATACAGTTTATCTAGAGAGTCGGGTACATTTTTAACATCACAAATTGTGCATTCTTTTGTTTAGCTTGTGTGTGAAAATGTGTGTGTTTTCAGATTGATAATCTAAAATCCTACCAGGGAGAGGAAGACAGACTTGCTAACGTTGACCGATTTTACCTCTTGCTTTTGGCGGTACCATGGTAAAATTTTTGTACAGTAAAACCTTGAAGTTCTATTCAGACATCCATTACATAAGCATGCGTAGGAAGCGCAGAAAAAATCTTTCTGTCTCGCTCGCTCGCTCTCTTTCTCTCTCCCCCTCCTTCCCACGCAGTTACCAGCTGAGGATCGAGTCCATGTTGCTATGTGAGGAGACCACGTCTATGCTGGATATGCTGCATCCTAGAGCGCAGTTGGTGGAGGCTGCATGTGACAGTAAGTGAAAGCCTGGTTATGTTTGGGAGCACCCACTGTGTCTTTTACACGCACAAGTGCGCAGCCCTTTTTCATGTGTATTTGTCGCCCCCTGCAGGTCTTTATGAGAGTCTTCTGCTGCCAAAGTTCTGCAAGCTCATTCTTCATATTGGGAATTTCCTAAATTATGTAAGTGTGTGTTGCATTTAAAGTTTTTTCACATCAGGGTAACACAATGGCTCTGCAGCATGATGAATAGGGATTGAAAACTATCCTCTCTGGTCAGAGAAGAATTACTGTAGCACAAAGTGCTGAATAGAAAGAAAGAAAGTTAAGTGATTGTCACACGTGATGCACAGCACACAGTGCACACAGTGAAATTTGTCCTCTGCATTTAACCCATCACCCTGAGTGAGCAGAATAACATAAAGCTAGTACTGACTGAAAGGTGTGAGGACAGAAAGTGCATCACAGCTTTCTTTGTGTGGGGCTGCATAGCTGTAGACCAGCTAGGGAAACATGCTCAACCCATCTCCCACTTTAACATCCTACAATGGGCAATGTGAGTGTCAAAATTGGACCAAGAAACACTGGAAGAAGGTGGCTTGGTCTGATAAACCACAACTTCTAAACCTATGGGCCGCTAGACAGACAATGATTGGCATTGTTCCGTGGGGAAATCTTGTGGATGTTATTTTGACCTTCACCCCTTCATGGAAGCAGTTTTCTAGTGTGGTGGTCACCTGTTTCAGCACTAAACATGGTTCAACAACAGTTTTGGCTTGACCACCAGATGTTGGGGACCTCAATAATTGCTAAATGTGTTTGTACCAGATAATACAGGACACCTTCACAACCCAACAGTTTGTAGCTGCTTTGGCAATGGGACTCGACACCATCTTCATAAATGTTCCAGTGGTATGCTGGAAACTCAACCCACAAAACTGAAATGTCAAAAAAATCTTCTTAGACTTTTCAGATCAAACTGTGCTCATGTTCAAAGAAAATGTTTTATTAAAATGGAAGTAATTATGCATTCCTGCAGGGAAGCCACACAGGGAATGCAGAGGGCTTCAAGATCAGCTCACTCCTGAAACTGACTGAGACAAAGGCCAACAAGTGTCGGATCACCCTGCTTCATCACATCCTGGAGGTAGTGTATTGTACAAGGGTGGCCATTTTCATTCCCAGGTCCATTTGCATGTCCTACTCATAAAAGCTCATAATAGATTCAATATGTCTTGTTGAGAGAAATTTCTCTGTGGCCTTTTATTTTTTTAATATAAAGTGCTACCTAATGTGGATAAGCTTGTGCAGCTTTCTGTTGAGAGTTTGAGGATGAGGAGGCTGTAGAAATCAGTGGATTTACTCTCTGTGGTTTACAGGAGGCTGAACCAAACCATCCTGAGATTCTAAACCTCCCTGATGACCTTGAGAGCTGTGAGAAAGCCGCAGGGTGAGCACACAATTGAAAATCAAATCTCAACATTAAGCTTAGAAAAAATCTTTAGACCAGAGTCCAGGAATGTGAATTACACTGTCACACCCAATTTCTCAAGTCCTATGCACATACCTACATATCAGTGAGCAGCAGCTTGGCCAAAACACATTCTACTATAACTACTGCAGCCTGCAGGTCAACTAGGCACAATACCAATGCAAGAATGAAATGGAAAGTTTATTCGGGGTGCAGCACTGCTTTCCATGAATGTCACAGCTGGAATATAACACAGAATAGTTTTAAATGACAATAGTACTTTTTAATAATTTCAGGAACCTTAAAGTACAGAAAATATAACATGTAACACACAAGTGGATTTTTTTTTTTTTTTTTTTTTTTTAAACTCTTTCCCCCTTAAATGTCAGCAAATATTGCACCCTTTTAAGGGGAGTTTAGAACCCCTTAGATTTATACATATTTTAATAGCTAGTTCCCTCCAGTTGTAAAATGCTATTCTCTGGAGTTCCTTCAAAGGAGAAAGGTCCTGGACACTACAAAGAAATTAAATGAAAGGGATGCAATTGAGAGAAAATAATTTCCTATACGTGATTTTTCTGTAGACTGAATTTAGAGTCTCTTCAGTCCGAGGCTACTGCTCTGGTCAATCGACTAAAGAATTGTATTAACAAAGTATCTTCATCTGTGGAGGATGTGAAGGAACAGTTTTCAAGCATTTTAGAGGTACAGTATCTATTTTTGTTCTACTGAGAAACACTTGTGTGTCATCACAATGGTTTAAAGGCATCTCATTATTATTATTATTATTATTATTATTATTAAAAGGAGAATCTAGCAGCATGTAAGGCCCTAGAGGAGCACTTTGCTGCAATCGAGAGGAAGAGGATGAACCTGGCACATTACCTCTGTGAGGATGCAAACCGCCTCTCACTAGATGAGATATTCAGCACCATTAAGACATTCCGTGGCGTCTTCCTGAAAGCTGTGAAGGTGAGTGGGATGGGTAGCGTTAAAACAGGGGGTTCCCAATTTTTTTTTTTTTTTTGGGGGAGGGTAAAGGTAATTTAAATTGTGTTGATTAATGAAATCGTACTAGTGAAAACTGTCCATTTAATTTTTGAAGCATTTTTTGTCTGAAGGAGAACAAAATGCGCAGAGAGCAGGCTGTCAAAGCAGAGAAGAGGAAGAAGCAGCTGGCAGAGGAAGAGTCCAAGCGACAGAAGGGGGAGAATGGAAAGATAAGTAAGTTCTAATTTGTCAGATTTCTTATCAATCACTGATGAGAGTTACTCCAGCAAGGCATACCTGCAATTATAAGTCACATTGGTAGGTATGATGTTTACTGTATAACTATGGTCCTGAATTAATCAGGTATCCAAACTTGGAATCCAAAATTTTCTTGAATATCCTCATTTTCTGCTTTCTTGAACCCCCAGTTCGGAAAGGCACTTTGGAGCAAGAAGGGGGCTGCATCATTGACCAGCTCCTGGCAGACATCCGGAAAGGCTTCCATCTGCGGAAGACTCGGCCCAGGTGCGATACGGACAGTGCTCCCTCTAATGAAATGCGTAGGGATACTGGCCAGCCTGGTAAGGATGAGATTACTGCAACGCCCCGGTCCATCTGGTTCAGCCATGACTGCTTCATTCCTCAGCTTCCTGTTGCTTTTAATTTTGCTGTCACTGCTAATGTTTCAGCCTTGTTGTCATGGTAGCCTCAATATACTCCCCTTAATTAGCAGGACCTACTACTTTGATCATTCTAACCAGATCATGGATGTCATGAAGTGAATAACAATGATGATTTGATTAGAATGACCTGTGAAGGAGTGAAAGTGGGGAACTGTGACCAGGACCAAATGTTGACACTAGATGACTAGTGGATCACTCATCTGGAGGATCACCACCAGATGTGATTTAGGTCAGGTGGCTTGAGGCTTGATGCTTGTCAGCTACTCATCTTGACCATTTCAGACAACCCTTCAAATCTCTGAACTAACTTTTTGCAGTAAAACTTACTGTGCTTCAAAAAAATGGGTGGTGTATTTAATCATACAGTAAATTCAGGACCACAAGACCAATTCTATTTTTCGAGCTGGAGGAGTATGTAGTATGGCTTTAGATTTTCATTCTAGCAGTATTATGCATGCCTCATGAGTTTTGCATCATTGTGCAGTCAGTGTGAAACCTCAAGACATCTTAGTCTTTATAATTCATTTTGCATTTGAGCCATTTAACATCAACATTTCTCACATCAGCCTCAGGTGTCAAACCTGCCGCAGAAGAAGCCGAAGCACCCTCCATCAGCATGCAGCCACCTGCAACAGCAGCATCAGAAGGAACCACAGGCCTACCACTCCACGCCACCAAAGAGCAACCTTCACCAAATCCCAATGATCCGCAGCTCCAGGGAGGGTCCCAGCCAGGCCTCTCCTCGGACACTTTACCCCAGCAGAACCCCCGGAAGCTGGATGGTGCAGACCTCAACCAGAATGTTAACAACAGCCAGATCACAGATGAACAGGGCAGGGAGGAGAGCGTTTGTGGGTCGGTACCAGAGAAAGACACGAAGGACTTAATTTGCACAGAAACCAAACCCAAGCACAGCAGTCCTTGGAGGAATACAAATGAAGAGGAAGGTACTAGTGACCACGCATGTGCTGAAAAACACATGCACTGTGGTGGTAAAGAACTGTCAAGCAAAGGACGCAAAGATGCTAATGGAAACGACCATGCAGTCGGTGCCAGCATGAAACAAGAGGCATATGATGTTCCAGATGGTATGGTGAGAAATAGAAATAGAAACAGAGACGGAGCACTGGCAGAACCCAAAGATCCTGGTCTTTGTGCTATACCCGGTCCAGTGCCCAGCCTGGTGCCAGACACTGGGTCTACCACTGCTTCTGCTTCCTCACGCGCCCCGCCTAAAAAACACAAATTTCTCAGAAGGCACAAAAAAGTCAATGAGCAAGGTAATAGTCTCAACCATTCCATCAAAGATGAAATATTTCAACAAAAATTCTGGTGTCCTGACCACAGTTTTATTAACGTCGTGGCTAACATTGTTAATGTTTCTGAAACACAAATTTTGCCCTTTGCTATGTGTATAGTTTATTTCAATAATAAAGCTTAAATGGTGATGCACTGTTTTTGAAGGACAGTCCATAATAAGATCCTGCTTGTCAGTATCCATGAGTATTCTTTTGTTGTTCCTCCCTCTTTTTTTTTTTTTTTTTTTAAACATGTAACAGAAAGTATCAAAGGAAAAGGACATAAAAAAGGGTGCTTGTTGCAGTGAGGTAGGTCAAAGAGCTGGATGTGAAACTAATCAGTGGCTGATGCAGTCCTGGAATCCATCCCAAACAAACCAAATCCTAACGGAATGCTAGCTGAACGTTCTCATTTGTTCGCACTTTGTCTTTTGTGTCCTAAATAATTTTTTTAACTACTTTGTCCTGATTGTTGCTTGAAGCTACTGTACTCACATGATAATCATAACACAGTCAAGTCTGTCTTGTCCAGCATTTCTTGTCAACTCATTTATGTGACCTTATCAAACATAAGCTTTGGAGTTTGATTTCTGGATGAGAACTGACAATCCTTTTCAGAAAGTGACCTTTTCACTACCTTTTCCCCAATCAACCTAACAGTGTCTGTCTTACTACATGAACTATTTTTTAAAATCCTGATCAGATTGAGTGACGGTCAGGCCCTCAGCAAAATGGGAGCAACCTCTCATTGCGAGGAGCCGGTTGAGGTCATATGGGCATTTGATTGTGAACTTCCCGCAAGGTGTCTTCCCTTTAGAATATTCTGTACACAGCCAGCTGAGCTAGACTGGAAGCATGGTTTTGGGTGATTTTTTTTTTTTTAATAGTTACTTTGTCCTAATCCCTTATGGGAATGCAGGTTAGAAATGTCAGGTTCTTACCCATCTTTTGCATTTCATCTGCTTCATTGAAAGAACATTTGATACATGTACTAATAGCTTTTTTTACCCCTGCAGGCGTCTCAAACAGACGAAAGAAGGGCAAAAGGAAGAACTGAGTGCATCTCATTTGGAGTCCAAAAATATAATTTATTGGACTTTGATCATTTTTTCTCTGTGGATTTTTTAAAATAAAACTAATTTGTGTGCTGAGAAAGAAAAAAAAACATTTTATATGTTGAGAAAAAAATACATGGAATTTGTGACCAAACAACTTTTTGTTCAGTATATATTTTTGTGTGTATAAATATGCCTTTGTAAATGAAGCTTGTCTGTACAGCCATAGAATTGCAACGCCTATCTGAGAATAAATTATAAACATTTGTGCTGTTAAGAAATGTTTGCATGCAGCTCAGTGTTTTGCTTTTTTTTTTTTATGGCCTTTCACTTTTCAGAATATTTACTATATTTTGAAGAAATTCCCTGTTTGAACGTTCTATAGCTGTATTCTGATGCATTTAAAACTGCAAATAAAAAAAAAACCCTTCCAGTTTTGCTTGCCCCGTGTGGTTGCTGACCAATGGCCAGCATAAAATTTGTGTTGTGTGGGCCCCACAACATATACGGAGGGTCGTGTGTACCAAAATAGGCAGTAAAGATATGTAACGGAATGTTTTTTTTCATTAAGAAAATTTCATATAACCCTTAATGCTACTTAAATATCTACACACAAGCAACAGTAGTAGCCTAGTGGGTAACACACTCACTTACCAACCAGAAGATCACAAATAGTGCGTGAACCTGAGAATGAATGATGGTACGTCCGGTATTCCATAAGGCTCCTCATGTACATATATAATGTTCGGGATGGAGCGCTTCATTTCCCGCCGGTGGTCGCAGCGGAAGCGAAGATGTCGAACTGGTCCGCGAACGACCACAAGAATTACTCCAGTCCCGCGTCCGCCAGTGCCAAGCGGCAGCGGAGCGACGCGGGGAACAAGGTGATGGTCGTGCTGGGCGCGCAGTGGGGGGACGAAGGCAAGGGGAAGGTGGTGGATCTGCTGGCGACCGAGTCTGACGTCGTCTGCAGGTGTCAGGTATGGCGGACACCAGCCCTGTTTTCATTTATGCTTTTTTGCATGTTTCGTGTCATAAACGTTTTATATTTCCCTGAATATGAAAATGGACAGAAAGTCGCATAATTTACCACATTGTTAAATACAGCTCAAAACAGTTGGATAAATCGTTCTCTCCAACTTTGAAGGTTTTGATCGGCTCCTTCTAGCCTTAGAGTCTGTGTCCTTATGGAATGTGAGTTACAGGATTGGGTCCCGCCCATGTGACAGAAGCCGAGTCATGTTCCCAGACGTCCCTGACATGTGAGAAGGCCAAGACCGTTTGAGTACAGGGTGGGAGACGTAACATCCAGAACCCAGAGCGGTTAAAATAGTTCCTTCTGCAACAGAGCCAAGCTTGACTTTGACGTGGTGAACACTCCAGGGGAAAGGGCAAAAAGGGCAAACTCTCAGACGCTTGCAGAAAGATTTCTGCTTCTGAGGAGAAGTCAGTATAGGCAAACACCAGCTAATGCTAAACACTTTCAGTGGAAACATTTTAAACTCAAAAAGTCCATTTTGATTCACTATGCACCCATCACTCTGTTTGAAGAGTGGGTCTTCCAGTTCTGAATGGGTTTCATGGGGTAAACTTGAGGAGAAACAAATCATTGGATATTTTTTCAGGGTGGCAACAATGCTGGCCATACAGTTGTTGTGGAAGGCAAAGAGTATGACTTCCACCTTCTACCTAGTGGAATTATCAACCCCAAGTGCACATCTTTAATCGGTTAGTGTCTATTATTATTGTCATTCAATTTATATGTGACTTGTGATTCAATACTTCTAACTGCTGTAATATCGTCCATACTGGCAAATACTCTACCCAGGATTCCTTGCTCTGGTACAGGTAATGGAGTCGTGATACATCTGCCTGGGCTATTTGAGGAAGGAGATAAAAATGAGAAGAAAGGTAAATCCTTCAATATTATTGTAGTATTTACAAAACATTAAATGAAATCTTTTAATCATGTTGGTGGAATGTGAATCATATTCAGTTTCATTATGTTCCTGGATCCTTTTTAGATCAAACCTAAGCACATAATTAAGCACAATAATTACTTTAACACTATGAATGGACGTCAACGAAGGTAAATGTAGTGTGTAGACCAAGGAAGAACCAGATCCAAGTCACAGATCCACAAATGTAGTTTTACTTTTGCTGCAACCCTTAATCCTTGATTTACAATCCTGTGTATGGATTTCAACAGTGATGAAACAGCCACTGAGTTGCTCACTTTCTTACTATCCCTAAGTGCATAATTCAAATCAGGTTCATGGGTGCCCTCACCCAGTGCATGGTGCCAGCTCAGTGTATGCACACACCACCAGTCATTATAAGTATATCCAGACATATGAAATGATTCCTGTCACAAATTTACTAATGACTGTTATCTGTGGCAAAGGTCTGCACAGGTCTCTTAAGACCTGGAATGGTGTTTGTCAGTAATGCTTGTGTAACTGTGCAAAGATTTAAGTGCCAAATTTTCTTTTCTTTTGATTTTCTTAAGGCCTCAAAGGGTGGGAAAAACGTCTGATTATTTCTGATCGAGCTCACATAGGTAGGTCTGTTGATTCTGTGTTCAAATGTATCTACATTATATGAAACATCTGCTCTCAAATTGTCTCTCTGTAGTGTTTGACTTTCACCAGGCAGTGGATGGAATTCAAGAAGCTCGGAGACAAGAACAGGAAGGGAAAAAGTATGCCTTTTGGTCCTTCACAAGTTTGCTAGCCTCTTTGTGGAAAGGTGTTTATGATCATATTGTCAGAATACTGTGTCATAATTTCTTTTAAAGCATTGGAACAACCAAGAAAGGCATTGGACCTACATATACAAGCAAAGCCTCCCGCATTGGACTGCGTATTTGTGACCTTCTATCAGATTACAATGAGTTCTCCATTAGGTACGGCCAATTATTTTGGTTCGTTTGTTTTGTTTCATTTTCATGGCAAAATGAATATCAACCCAGAAACATCAAGTTTCGTTATGGA
Source organism: Denticeps clupeoides (assembly GCF_900700375.1). Taxonomy (NCBI): domain Eukaryota; kingdom Metazoa; phylum Chordata; class Actinopteri; order Clupeiformes; family Denticipitidae; genus Denticeps; species Denticeps clupeoides. The sequence goes on from NC_041707.1 coordinate 29,967,399, forward strand.
ATATCTGATAAGGGTTGGTCCATCTCTTGGTTGTTGCTTTCAGATTCAAGAACCTTGTTCAGCAGTACCAGTCCATGTATCCTGATCTTAAAGTTGACATTGATGGTCAGCTGAAAAAACTGAAGGTCTGTGAAACAGTGCACTGTGAGTCAATGAAAAGTAGGACATAGCCGGTTAACTTACGTAGTAACTTGTTTTACTCTGTCCAATAGGAGTATGCTGAAAGGATAAGGCCAATGGTGAGGGACGGTGTATATTTCATGAATGAGGCCATTCATGGACCTCCAAAGAAAATCCTTGTGGAAGGAGCCAATGCTGCCCTTCTGGACATTGACTTTGGTAAGAATCTCAATCCTGCTTTCCAGTCGAGTGCAGTGAGAAACAACTCAGCATAGTTATGTGAAGAATGAATTTGTCTAAAAAAAAGTATTCACTACTCTTCTCAGGTACCTATCCCTTTGTGACATCGTCAAACTGCACTGTGGGTGGTGTTTGCACAGGCCTTGGCATTCCTCCGGCGAACATTGGAGATGTGTATGGAGTTTCAAAAGCTTACACTACCAGAGTAGGCATTGGTGCTTTCCCAACGGAGCAACTCAATGTAAGAGTACTACAGTGAGCCTAACGTAGATGTAGTGTAAATTCACTGTATTGTCACAGGAGATATTTTTGTCTCGTTAAGTAACCTGTAGCATGTTGCGGACATGGATGTCCATTTTTCCACATTTTGCTATGTTACAGAAAAAAATAATTTAATTAGTTTTGGAAAATGGCTGTGAAATCTCTGTATGAATATTATATTGATATTAGACTTTAGTACTAATACGAGTGTGCTGGGGCAATTGGAATGGGAATTGGACTAATGTCAGATGGCTCCTGTTACTAACCCTATGACCTTTACACATATGAATATTCTGGTCTCAGGAGGTTGCTACGGGACCAACTGTCTGCACATGTAAGAGGACTGTTTTAAAACTCCTTAATGCTCTGTTGATCACATGTGCTGCAGATAATTTTAGGGCCAGCAGAAGGTTCAAGTTAGACTTATGGCCAGGTTGCATATTCTGTTACAGACACAGACTGCTTTGGCCAAACCCAGAAACAAGTGAATTTTAGCTAAACCTTGTAAGTAATAATAAACTTTAATTAGTGGAAACTGTGCATTCTGTCTTAGGAAGTGGGAGAGCTGTTGCAGACCCGTGGTCATGAGGTTGGTGTGACCACTGGCAGGAAGCGCCGTTGTGGTTGGTTGGACCTGGTTATCCTCCGATATGCCCAAATGATTAATGGCTTCACAGCGTAAGTGTTAAATATTGATCATGAAAAACAGAAGGAAAATACTTAAATGGGAAAACAGTCCTACTGCTATGGATGTTGGTAAAAGTTGGACAAGATACTATTTTTATCTTTATTGGAATCATCTGATGAAAATGTTTATTTTTTCTTTTTTGCCTAATTGCAGGATTGCATTAACAAAATTGGACATTCTGGATGTTTTGGAAGAGATTAAAGTGGGTGTGGCCTATAAACTCAATGGCAAAAGGATTCCCCACTTCCCAGGTGCAATACAAAATGCATCCATAACATGCATGGCTTGTACTTCTAACTTGAACAGAATTGATTGTCATTGTGAAACACTGCAGTACAACACATGGTGCACACCCTGAATTGTGTCCTCTGCTTTTGACCATTCACGTTGGTGTGCAGTGAGCAGCCATGAAAGGTGCCTGGGGAGCAGTGTGTTGGCACAGTACCTTGCTTATTTCCACCTCAGTGGCAACTTGCCTGTTTGGGATTTCATCCGGCAGCCTTCCGATTATGAGTTTGCTTCCTTACCTGTTAGGTCACCACTGCAACTACTTCTAATACTATCAATGCAAATGAGATTAGAAGAAAAGAAATCAATTTACCAAACACTTCACTGTATCAGCAATCACACACATACAATTAATCTGATGTAGACAGAATTGAAATAGGACAGTAAAAAACTGGACAACTATAATAATCTGTTCTATGTTTATTCTATTTTAATAAAGCCAACATGGAGGTTTTGAACAAAGTGGAAGTAGAGTATGAAACTTTCCCAGGCTGGATGACTGATACATCTGCTGCCAGGAAGTGGAGTGATCTTCCTCCTAAAGCCCAGAACTACATTCGTTTTGTGGAGAACCACATTGGTGTTCCCAGTGAGTCAAAGCAATCACTTACTGACCGTACCACAGTCTGTTCATTGAATTAACAGATATCTCTAGACCACTTTATGTAATTGATGATTGTATTTTCTGGAAATTAACATTCACATTTATAGCATTTTACCACATGCCCTTACCTATAGAAACTTACAATCAGTAGTTACAGGGACAGTCCCTCTGGAGCAACTCAGAGTTAAGTGTCTTGCTCGGGGACACAATGGTAGTAAGTGGGGTTTGAATCTGTGACTTTGTGGTCCATAGGCGAGTGTGTTACCCACTAAGCTACTACCACCAATGTACAATTTGTATATTTATCAGATCTTGTAGTTACAGTGTATTTGTGGAATTCATATTGACAAGCCATCTTTGTTTCTGTTTGCTTCACAGTTAAGTGGGTCGGAGTTGGAAAGTCCAGAGAGTGCATGATCCAGATGTTCTAAAGATCTCCAGTCCAGATGCACTTCAGTCACTCCTCCTTTTACTTCTTGGGTTGAAGACCACAAGTGCTATAATGTCTCCTCCTTAAATATGTGTTGGACTAAACAGTGTAATGGCTCTGAATGATGTCTGGCTCTGTTTTCTGTGACAAACAAGTTTGTAGGGTGTAATTTCATCTAATTGTTTCATTTTAAATAAACTAATGTCAAACTGTTTATGGTTTAATTGCCATGATACTCCTTCATTTATTGCTAGCTGTCCCAGATCCTTTCAATGCCTTCCATAGCCTTAGTTTTTGTCCCATAGACCACCTGCCTAATGAGGATTGAGCACCGGGGAGTTTCCTGGCCATGGACCCAAAGTTTCAGTTAGTTATCGCTTTGGCCTTATGGCACGGTGCCCCATCATGCTTGAAAGGCATTGTTCTTCACCAAACTGTTCTTGGATGGTTGGGAGAAGTTGCTGTCGGAGGATGTTTTGGTACCATTCTTTATTCATGGCTGTGTTCTTAAGCAGAATTGAGAGTGAGCGCACTCCCTTGGATGAGAAGATGCCCCACACATGAATGGTCTCAGGATGCTTCATGTTGGCATGAGACAGGATGGTAGCGCCCAAACAGTCGGAAAGGAGCTTCATCAGAGGAAATGACTTTACCCCAGTCCTCAGCAGTCCAATACCCTTTTTTTGGAGAGAAGTGGCTTCTTTGCTTCCCTTCTTGGTACCAGGCCATCCTCCAAAAGTCTTCACTTCACTGTTCCTGGATGAAGTCAATAACATCCAAAGTCTGTGTAGGCCTTCCATCTTGCAGTATGCACAGAAAATGAGTCTGGCTGATTAGAATCCCGTGTCTATATGCAAGCGCAGCAATAATTTCATTGAATGATATCTCCATTATAAAATATAATGAATTTAGAGTAAATACTTTTAAATAACTTCATGGTACTTTAGGGTCTCAGTACACTACCCTTTGTTAAGTCTGTAGATCAGTGACCCAGCACTGTCTTACGAGAACCAGCACATTACTTACAAGAAAATGTATTTAAGAATTTCAGTGAACATTTGAGAGCAAAAGTCCTTTCTCTTTAATTCAAAGCAAGGGATCATTACATAGTCATATTCATAGCTTACCCATGGCCCCTGTCCCTGGTATAAGAGACTTAATTTGAACATCTCTCTGGTACATCACATCTCTTTCCCTTGGCAAGCGCTGATAAAATGGTTATAGGAAAAGATTGCTAAGAATATTATTTTTCATCAGACCTCATAACTATACAAAATCTGGGAGATTTTAAATGAGACACATATGGACAATATAATTGAAAATATCACATGAATTTGAATATTAACAAGTAATGACTAGGGATGGGAATTGATAATATTTTCACGATTCCAATTCCATTTTCGATTCTGTTTAACAATTCAATTCTTTATCGATTCCTATCTTTAGCTGCTTCTATATATTCTTGTTTTTAAAAAAGGACAACAAGGATAACACTTTGTTTTATATGTTATCTTTGAACAAGGTAGAAATTTAGGAGTAGCATGACCTTTCAAACCCAATGGTGAGAAAAAAAATGTAAATGTAAAATAATAATAAAATAAATCTTCTTCTGTGGCAATTATACAAGAATGTCCAGTAACATTTTACACTCTCCTTTTTAAAAGTATATATGAGCTGAGCACTCAAAAATAAAAATACATCAGCCAGGAACAAATACAATCAACTCAAGTCCAATGGAACAGTGCACTGTTCAATTCTGCAACCATATTTTCCAGAAATATAAGCATATCTGCCTTTTCAGGAAGGATACATGATTTTTGTGGACTTATGGTCACCCCAGCTGTGGAGAAAACCTTCTCAGATGGGGTGGCATATGCCTGCACACACAAAAAGCTTTCAGCCAGTCCTGACAGCAGGGGCAGAGTTTCTCTCTAGCTCCATCACCATAGGGTGACGTTATCCTTGCAGGGGATGTTTCTATACAACTGGATCTCCTGATCCACTCTCTCCTGATCCAAGGCCTTTTTTTTTTTTTTTGCTTTACTGGTGGTGCCTGAATTTAAATGGATGAAATAAAAAAATTAAGCCAAAAAAATTAACAATCCATGACAATTTTTGAACAACTCACCCTATGTCTCCTTGCTCCATGTGCTTGAGTAGAAAGTGACAAATAAACAAACAATCTAGGTACCACAGATCCATAGATTAAAAGGCTCACTCTCACAATGCTACAATGATAGACACTGTCATATTGAAATACCTCATCTGCTCCTGCCTCTGTGTTTGCTGCAATTGCTCCTTCCACGATCCTGTCCCAGACTTCATCCTTATCCATTTCAAGATGGTGGCCTCCTCCTGGAATGTCTGGATATCAGCATCATTAAATTTTTAAAAAGGGAGGAAAATATGACATCATGACATCATGACTGTCCTTAAGTATTTATAACAAATTTTATTTATGATAAATAAATCATCAGTTGTACCTGGTATCATTTGGAAAAAAATTTCCAAATGTTCTCCTTTATGCTCTCTGTGAAGGCAGAGTCATCTTCTTGTATGGTGTAGTGTTGAGGTAGCTTTTGCACATGTCGGACTTTTGTCGCTAGAGACTGCATGTGTGGAGGTGTAGTGCTTCCGCATGAGAAGCACACACTCCACTGCTTTTCTTAAGTCGTCATTGCCTATTTTAGCCAGTCTGCAATATCAACAAAACAAAAACAACAGATAGGTTGATATGGTTAAGTCCCAGTTCAGCCATATTATCATTATTTTTCAATACTACTCACCTTTCCTTTTCCATGGACTTTCTTACCCATGGAACGATGGCTGCAGCCTGGATGTCAGGAAACTACTCATCATCAAATACAGAGACTTCCATCTGGTCTTTTACATCTAGGTCCGCTTGAAGGGGTAATACATCCACAACTTAAATGCTAATATAATATCATCTTAGTTCATGAACTTAATTACATCATGATTTACATGTACAAAATCTACTGTGCTTACTGAGCAATTCTTGCTCCTCTTTCAGGACCACATTTGCCATGTGGAACCTCTTCATCCACACAATCACAATTCTTGCCACCCAGTTCACCCAGTACAGCTTCTGAGCGCCAAGGTTCAGGGTGCGGGCAAAGCATGGAAACTTGAGAATTTGTAGCTTTTTGTCAGCTACATCCGTGTTGGCCACGTTATCAACAGTGGCTGCCACAACCTTGTCTTTGAGACCATACTCCTCCAAGATCTCTTCAATCTCCTCTGCTACGGCCTTCCCTGTCTGTACCTTGTACGCTGGTTTAGTTTTGAGGAGTTTTTCTTGAGCCTGGCCATTCCTGACACAATGCAGCGTTACTGTGAGGTAATGATCTTGACTAAAACTTGTCCATCCATCTGCAGTAATGTCTGCCTTCAACACATGTTTCAGCTCAGAAATCAGATTTGCCTTTTTGACCGCACACCAAACAGTGGTTGGTTAAACTGTCTCTGTTCGGGGCTTTGTACTTAGGGTAGATGAAACATCTGGTAAGAAGAGAACATTGACCTTCCCTGACTTAGCCTACAATTAAACACATTCACTTACCGAAAATCACGGCCTACTGTGGCAAATGGGTGCCTTTTAACACAAACTTAGTCACTATTGTCACATTTATCTATCCTGGCCTGTGTCTTTTTACTTTTCCCAGCTTCTGTGAAAGGAGAAGCTGCTGAATCTTTATTAGGAGACCCTTGCTTAACTTTCTTAGGCACCCTGAAGCCTTCTTCACAACACTTGAACCTCACTCCTTGTTTTTGATGATCTGATCTGATTTGATCTGAAAAATGGCTGATTTAGGTGATGCAATATCCTTGCATTCAAATTGCTATTTTAACTCAATCATCTTGACAGAACGATCTCCAACCTTGAGCTTGTCAACACTTGTGTTCATGAGAGTATCCCTGAAAATCTCTGTATGTCCTTTTGTGGCAGGGATGTTCTTTTGTTGCAGGGCTTTTTATGGCAAGTTCATTTTTATGGCAAAGGGGTACATTGCAATTCATCTGATCACTCTGCATAATATTCTGGAATGTATGCAAATTGGCATTTTAAAAGCAGCGAACTGTGTGAAAACCAGTATTTGTGTCATTCTCAAAACCTTTGTCCACGACTGTGTGTGTGTTGTAAGCGCTACTCCTCTGCAGTAGGTGGCAGCAACGCGCCGATAGTTCAGCCTCCAGGAAGAAGAAGAAGAGTCACGTGATAAAGGCGGCCGTCCGTTTCGCGGGAGCGACGGTTCGGTGCTGTTACGGAGGTTTTGTTGACAAGCTACATTTGCCCTGATTTTTGCGAAAATGCCTAAAAGGTCTTATCCGTTTGCCGAATCCTTCTCCTCGCAGTATAAAATTCACGTTGGTCAAAAGGAATTGAACCATTACGGCGTCCTCGGAAACAAATACAGACAGGAGATTTACGGTAAAGTTATGTTGCGCTTCCTTTATTTCATCTCAACTATGGGCCTTGTCCGACAGTGACAATTTAAAAGTTCAAAGCTCCTTCCGATTTCTCTTATTTAGCTCATGTAGTTTCGAAAAAATAACTCCGTTAATGAAGCATCCATGACCATGTCTTGTTCGCCCCCAGAAAAGACAAAAACTCTGCTCTTCAGTGGGTCCAAGGCGGTAATGGGGAGACTTTGGAAGGTTGATGGGGAGGAGAAGCCCCCCGAGGCCGACTCTCCAGGACTGGACACAAGTACAGCTCGGAACCAGACGCTTCTGCGAGGGCAAACTCAGATTGGGCTGGACGGCAGGATACGGAGATCCGCTGCTGCTGCAGGTAATCCCACCAAATCCCACTGACTTCTGTCTGAAGTTTTATAGCAATTAAAATGGTTAAATCGGGTATTTAACAGCTGTCTGATATATATAGAGTTCGTGGTGTAAGGCACGTACGCCGTGTATTGGAGTTTTTCATGTGACTTCTGTGAGCTGGTTGACATTTTTTTTTAGAAGGCTTTTTAAAATATCTGTGTGGCTGCTGCACTTCTCTTAGGCGCTGCACTGCCCCCTGCTGGCTGCTGTGTGTGCACGAAGAGCTCTGTTCCCAGGAAGCCCTGCTCGCAGTGTGACCGCCAGGCCTGCTCCTCCTGCACCCAGCAGTGTTCAGTTTGCTCTTGTTCCTGCTGTTCCTTCTGCGGCAGTGTTGAGTAAGCATGAAAACTCATTTCCCGATTTAATCGACAGCCGGACCATGCATATGCTTAAACCTGGGGTGGGCAAACTTTTTAGCTCAGGGGGCCACACTTACTTTTAATATTTGACTGGCCAGGCCAGCACCATGTGCATACATATCATACATAAACATAAAAAGGCATTACAGTATTCATATTTACAAAATCAGTAAGGCAGGAAGTCAAGGACTGAGCTCCTAAACTGCAAACGACTGCACTCAAGTTATTGTCCTTTTGAACTTCATAATCACACTTGTGAAGCGCATAGGACTGAGATCATTAATATACAAGAGAACTGAATTTTTATACAGTCCTGGGTAACGTGCATATTTCAGTGATTGTTCAGAACTGCACTTTGACACAGACACGGTTTTATTAAGCATATTTTATGCCATTCTGTTGCAACCTATAAAAACAAGTCATGAACCTGGAGGTTATTGGCCTATACTGCTTTCCACACATGAGCGTTAATTTACCGCACCAGCCAGTGTAAAAGCCTGTCTGGTTTAGATTTATCTGCGCCATCTGGTGTAACGGTAGGCATTACTGGAAAACTAATGCACCTATGTTTATGGACAATTATTTGGGCAATTTGATGCAAAAATGTTTTTTGCAGTTTATGAGCTTACAATAAAATTAAGTACAATTGTACAATTATATCCCTCACAAGTTGTTAAAGTATATATGAATTTTGCTTATTGAAATTACCTCTGTTTGCAGTTATACCGATCGCTACGACCGGGTGGTGTGCTGTAGCTGCTCATCGTAAAGGACCAAAGAACTGCGGTCATTTGGATTGAACTGTTTTTACTCTAATAAAATTTAGATGTTCTTTTTACCAGTTTAATTTTTATTCTTCTCAAAGTTTGTACATATGTATTTTCTGAAATAAATTCTTCCAGTCTTTCATTTGTATTTGTGTGTTTTAAGATGTACTTGTGATGAAACATGCTTAAGCAATAACGTCATTCTCTATTATGAAACATTTCTGATATTGATCGTTGCACAGTTAAGGTGCAACAGTAGTTCTGTTTCAGTTAAACGGTCACATCTCGTGTTGGTCTGTGGCTCATTTTGATCTTTTTTTTGATCTTGAAACTCTAAAATGTGTGCTTGGATGTCTACATTGGGTATGGAAAGTATTCAGAACCATAAAATTTTTCCCTCTGTTGTATTGCAGCCATTTGCTAAAATAATTTAAGATCTATTTTTTCCTCATTAATGTACACACTGCACCCTATACTGACAGAAACCCTTTGCTGCAACACTCATATATTTAACTCAGATGCTGTTCATTTCTTCTGATCATCCTTGAGATGGTTCTACACCTTCATTTGAGTCCAGCTGTATTTGATTATACTGAAGGACTCCAAGATGGTGAGAAATAAGATTCTCTGGTCTGATGAGACCAAGATAGAATTAAGGACAAGTAGTTCTAAGCAGAATGTGTGGAGAAACCCAGGCACTGCTCATCACCTTTCCAATACAGTCCAAAAAGTGAAGGTGTTTTGCAGCTGCAGGGACAGGACGACTGGTTGCAATAGAGGGAAAGATGAATACAGCCAAGAACAGGGATATCTTGGACGAAAACCTTCTCCAGAGCGCTCAGGACCTCAGATTGGGCAAAAAGTTTACCTTCCAACATGACAATAACCCTAAGCAACAACTCTTGACTGTTTTTAAATGGCCCAGCTACAGCCCTGACTTAAACCCTATTGATCATCTCTGGAGAGACCTAAAAATGGCCGTCCACCACTATTTACCATCCAACCTGCCAGAACTGGAGAACTGGAGTGGATCTGCAAGGAGGAATGGCAGAAGATTCCCAAATCCAGATGTGACAAACCAGTTGAATCTTTCCCAAAAAAAAGCTTAATGGATTTATTAGATCAAAAGGCTGTTTCTACTAAATACTGGGGTCTGAATACTTAGGACCATGTGATTATTTCAGTTTTTCTTTTTTAATAAATCTGCAAAATGTAAATTCTGTGAAAAAAATAACTTAAATGGCTGCAAAATAACAAAAAGTGAAATATTTAAGTGGGTCTGAATACTTTCCTTACCCTCTGTTCTATATAATGGTGCAAACTGTGATGTGTAGAACCAAGATGTCATCTTGATGAGGTGGACAAGAAGCATTTACCCTTTTCTCAGTTCAGGAAAATTCTTTAACAGAGGTAGATGCATGAAAACAATGTTGTCCACACCAACAAGACTACAATCAGCTGAATGAATCTGGGTCCCTGCTTTGTGTGTGTACAGAGTTTGCATGCTCTCCATGTGTTGGTGTGTGCCTTCGCCAGGTTCTCTGCTTTTCTTTTAGCTGATAGCAGTGTTATCAACATCTGCATAATGGTGTGTGTTTTACACAAATGTCTGTAAACAATAATTAATAATTAAGTTTTTTGTTCCTGAAAGATTTTTCACATCGGTTTACTGCAGTGTAATCATTAGTATTGGTTTGTGAATAACATCCTTCAGTTAATACCATATTGTCGTTATTGTATTGTTTTTATCATAATTATTTGACATGATGCAATCTTTTAAACTCTTTAGCTGTGGACTTTCTTTTTTTAATTTTACATTGAGTTGCTTTTAGCTTTAATTTAATAAGCTCTGTGTTCTTGATTAATCATGCTTAAGCAATAATAATTTCATTTGTCACCCTTTAAGGTGCAAATAAAGTTCTCTGTGCATTACTCAATTCTTATAGTCTTAAGGTCAGGTTAAAAGGTCACATTTGAAATTAGATCCGACTTCAACAATTAGACTTTAAGGAACAATAGAGCAAATGGAATGCTTATGAATGTAAAGCTTCACTGGACATGTAAGGACCCAGTATGGCATGAGCTGGAAGATTTTTTAGGCACAATTACAAAACTTGTTCTATGAGATGAAAGGGGAATTTTTTTAGTACTTTTCCCAGTGCAGCAAAATAGATAGATGCATGAAAACCATGCTAGGTCCACCTCAACCAGACTACATGCAAAAGTTCTATTCTACTGCTTGTGCAATGTTCAAGAAATAAATCTGCAGAAAGCATTTACTTGGGAGGCACTCATTATAATTTTTTTCAAAATAATTCTGGCAAAAAGACTGAAAGGACCAAACTACACTAAAACTATAAGTACATATTCATAGGAACTATTGTATATATAAATAAATAATAAATATGCTCTCCACATGCTGTTGTGGGTTTCCACTGGGTGCTCCTGATTCCTCCCACCGTGCTTATTTCACAAGTTGTATGTTTATCATAGCAGGACAGGTTCATTAAAGGAAGAATGATTCTTCTGCAAAGTTTTGGTGTGATGTTGTAATATTTCATAATTTTACATCTTCATACTTCTGTTTTTTCTTAGATTTCTTTGCTTTAAAACTCTGGGTACTGTATGCTTCTTTGCAGACAGATGCTGTAATCTACTGGAGACATGCATTCTTTCCTTGGAATTGTCTTATTACTCCTAATTCTTGCTCCTGAATGTCATGGCAGGAGTGAAGAGCAACACCAAACTCATGGCAAGAGTTCTCGGCTTTCGGTGAAATTTGCAGACATACAGCTTGTAAGCATCAGTGTGAGCAATGGAGGAAAATGGGGAAACTGGGCCGATATTAAGATGTGTCCCAGGGGCTCATTTGCAAAAGGATTCAGTCTGAAGGTAGTATTATTTTAATCAGCCATTATGACAGGAAATTATATTTTACCATGAATATTTGAATTGTATGCATTTATCGTATATAATACCAATATTGAAAATGCATTAAACTTCATTGTATATTTTCTGTTATGTATTAGGTTTACCTAATTACTCTGTGTAATGTAATTGTTCAAGGTTGAGGCAGATCAAGGAGATGGAGATGACACTGCTGTTAATGGTATTCGGCTTAAGTGCATCAGTCCTCTCAAGCCCTCAGAAGTCGACTACGTGGAATCTGGATCACAACGGCATGTTGATCATCAGAGACTATAGCTAGCAAAAAAACCCTTCACACTGACCAATCCAGCTCTGGACAGTTTGTGCTTTTACTGCACATCATTAACACAATACTTACACAATATTCAATTTCAGACATTTTAAAGCCTACTCCAAACGCAGCATAGAAATACATAAAAATGAGTCTGTCATCAGTTGCTAAAACATTTGCTTGTCTGTCTCTTTTCAAACCAGCTGGGGAAGTTGGACAACTATGCAGGAGTGTGGGCATGGAGGCCTGAGCGCATTTCAGTTAAGAGTTGAGGAGCCCCAAGGACATGCCGATGACACAAGTCTCAACAATATCAGGTTTCTCTGTGGTGATGGAGCAGCTCTGGAGGGCCATGGCCTTACCAGAGGGTCATGGGGGCCGTGGAGCCCAACGTGTGTGTCTGGTGGGATCTGTGGTCTCTGGACCAGAGTGGAAAGTTGGCAGATAAAGGGAGATGATACTGCCCTCAATGATGTAAAATTTGTCTGTTGTCCAAATTAGAATGATGCTTTACACCAAATTTTGAATGAAGTGCATGTTTTATGGAATAAAATGCAAGCATCAACTGGTCAGATTGGAACAGATTTTTTTCTGAACATCATGTGATTGAAATGTGAATACTACCCCAGCAATAGTGTCATAAGTTTTGTCATATTTAAACACACCAATTTTTTGTGTGTGCATTTTGTTTGTGTCTACAACTTGCATGTTTTTATTTATTTGATGCAGTTATTACACCAGTGCAGAGATTCCTAACTCTGTTCCCCATGATCTACCATCCTAAAGATTTAACTGCACCCATTATTCAATGTGTCTGGTGTCACTTAACAAACTTCCATGGATATCACAGTAGTACAGCGGTACATGCTTGTTAATTGTTACGTATTAGGGGACAACACACACACATTTTGAAAATATCACATTCTTTGTCAATGTAATGTTATTAGAATTGAAAAAGTAGGTTGAGCCTGATCAAAAAATTGAGAAATTACATCTTGTCCCTTCAAACCTAAACTTTATAAAGGATGTTTGTAAAGTGGGACACCCACACAGCCATACTGTCAAAGTGGGTGCTATCATTATTTAATGGAAATTACTACTAAATCAAGGTAAAGAAACTAGCACCCAAATCATTAATCTTATGTAAAACAAAAAACAAAAAAAAACCCCACACAAATCTAACAATCGATACGTAACACATGAAGGCACTATATCGACTATCCGTCTACTTTTGATGTTAATAATATCTTCTAATGATAGACCATTTGCTTTATTCTTCTATATTCTTCTCTATGTTTTTTCACCAGAAGATGGCAGTACGTGCCAATGTTTTAATCTAATCAACTTTGAGCTGCTCGTCTGCAGTCCTTGTGATTTTATTTGATTTTGAACACAGCAAATGTATTAACGTTGTTTCTTCTAAACAAAGTTCTACTATTGTTCCATAGTTCAATTTGGAGACCACATCGTCATACCAAAAGGAACATCTGCCACCATCCTCATTTCATGCGTGATCCTCGTATTAGCAGTGTCAGGTATCACCACACCCATCTCCTGCCTCATCCTCATACCAACAGGGACATCTGCCACCATCCTCATTTCCTGTCTGGTCATCGCATAAGCAGAGCGAACTGCCATCAGCTTTAAAAATGGTCTGGTCCTCCCAGTCTCATCCACCTCTTTCTGATCTTCTGTATCAGAATGATATACCACCATCCCCTGTAACATCACGAGAAACGACACCATCATCTTCAGCTCAGACACTCAGTAAAGAGCAGCAGTACTCTTCAGTACATGTCTATTCTCTATTTTATATTTATAGTCAACTGAGATATGCTGTATTTATAAGTATATAGGCTAACCTTTTACTCTCACTGTTCATTTTTTCTTCTAAGAGTACCACACTGGTCTCTACAGAGCTTTGCAGTTGATGGAAACAGTACCGCCTACAACTGCTAAGCACAAAGAAGATTGGTGCTCTTAGAAGATCATTGGAAGTGAGCCACCTACAACATTTCTACACCAAGTGATGCCTGAGGAGCAGGGGGGAAATCATCACTGACAAACTCCTCAAACTGCTACCGTCACACACACAGACGGTACTGCAGCATGCAGACGTTTTTTTAATATATAAGTATATATATATTCCTGTATATATGTCTATGGGGGGCAGTTGTGGCCTATTGGGTAAGGGTTGCGGATTCAAATCCTGAACTGCCAAGCAACAAACTTTTATTTTATGACAGTTAACAAATCTCAACACCAAGCCATGCTTATTGAAACTTCATAGATACAGTGCATCCTGTAAGTATCCACAGTGCATTACTTTTCCACATTTGTTATGTCACAGCCTTATTCCACACACCCCATGATGACAATGTGAAAAAAACTTCCCATAAAGTTTTGTCAAATGTGTTTAAAAATATATATTAAATAATTACATCATTAACATGTTAGTATTCACAGCCTTTGTCTGTGCACCTTTGGCAGCAATTACAGCCTCAAGTGATTTTGCATTTGATGCCACAAGCTTGGCAAACCTATCCTTGATCAGTTTGGCCCATTCCTCTTTGCAACACCTCTCAAGTGTTGGTGCACAGCCATTTTAAGATCTCGCCAGAGATGTTTAATCGGATTCAAGTCTGGGCTCTGGCTGGGCAAATCAAGGACTTTCACAGAGTTGTCCTGAAGCCACTCCTTTGATATTTCGACCTGTTGAAAGATGAACAATTTCCCCAGTCAAATCCTGCCTATTCTCCCAGTTCCTGCAACTGAAAAATATCTCCACAGCATGATGCTGCTACCACCATGCTTTACTGTAGGGATGTTATTGGCCTGATGATGAACGACGCCTTGTTTCCTCCAAATGTGATGCCTGGCATTCACACCAAAGAGTTCAATATTTGACTCATCAGATCAGAGAATTTTGTTTCTCATGGTCTGATAGTCCTTCAGGTACTCCAGGTGGACTGCCGTGTGCCTTTTACTAAGAAGTGACTTCTGTCCATAAAGGCCTGATTGGTGGATTACTGCAGAGATGTTTGTGCTTCTAGCAGGTTCTCCTCTGTCAACACAGGACCTCTGGAGCTCTGACAGAGTGAACATTGGGTTTTTGGTCACCTCACTGACTATCTCCCGATCGTTCAGTTTAGGCGGCCGGCCAGTTCTAGGGTGTTTTTGAACTTTTCTTCCTCTTACGGCTGATGAAGGTCACTGTGCTCATTGGGACCTTCAAAGCAGCAGAATTTTTTTTGTAACCTTCTACATATTTGTGTCACGAGACAATTAATGCCAGAACTTCAAGTAAACTTTTCTCACATTGTTTTAGGTAAAATTCTGAAAAAACACAATGTGAAAAAGTGTGAATGCTTTCCGGCTGTACTGTAAATGCCTATTTAAATGAACAGAAGACAATATTAGAATGTGCATTAGAAATGGTGACACTCTTCATTGTAGTAGTAGTAAAGCAGTAGTTGGTATTCTCCTGGCATTACAGTGCAGTTTAAAGTGAAGTGGTTGTTTTTTTTAAATGGCACCGCGCGCAGCTGTCGTGGTTCTCAGCCTCAGCGGTTTACTGAAAAAGGTCACGCTCAGACTCCGGAGCCCAGCCCAGTGCAGCTCCTTCTTCTCCCCACAGCACATGGCCGGAAGCGCTTAATGCTGCGCCCACTGGCTGCTGGACGGACTTAAGTCCGCGCGTGGGGCTTTGTCTCGCGCTCATTCTTGGGAGGACCAGCTGTGCCTGGGGAGTGCGCTCAGGCCTAGGAGTTGCGCCGCTGCTATAAATACGCGGCTTGCCTGAGTGAGTAAGCGACAGCTGTGAAACAGAGCAAGGACACCACCTTTGCCTTGGAGTTCACAGCACGTTTGCTTAGGACCAACTCTGATGTTGTCCTGAATAAATGGCATACAGACAGGGTCATGCAAAACACTAGCACTTAAATGAATTAAGCAATGTATTTCTCTGCAGTACCTAAAAAAAACAGTGTATTCAGAATATTTTATGAATACACTTCAAATACATTTTTTAATGCATGTATAAAAAAATCCAAAATCCAAGTATAAACATTAATATTGTTTTGTTAACTGCTACATCCAATTTGACACATTCCATAAGCTCTCCATGCTGAAAAACAATCTATTATGTAGCATTTTTACATTACCACAAGCTCACAAATATTATACCTTAACATTGGTATTGGCATTCAGGTGCACTTTTCTGAAACAAGATGAAACAAAGATGAAATTAAGGATTATGAGAATGATCTAGGTGAGTGCATTGAAACTTTATGTTTCACTCCCACCAGACTGGGGAAGCAGTCAGGATGCTGGTTTGTATGACTGGGGCAGTGGTGGCCTAGCGGTTAAGGAAGCGCCCCCGTAATCAGAAGGTTGCTGGTTCGAATCCCGATCCGCCAAGGTACCACTGAGGTGCCACTGAGCAAAGCACCGTCCCCACACACTGCTCCCCGGGCGCTGGTCATGGCTGCCCACTGCTCACTCAGGATGATGGGTTAAATGCAGAGGGCAAATTTCACTGTGTGCACCGTGTGCTGTGCTGCTGTGTATCACATGTGACAATCACTACACACTTTAGTTGTGTTTAAATCCATAGATGAAAGAAACTTAATTTAGAAACTAGTTACAGGACACTATAGAAAGAACTTTGTTCCACAGCCAAACATCTACCAGCAGCTCTGTATTTAAAAGCTGTAGACAAAGGATATGCCTTTGAAAATGCCTTCAGGCTCCTCCCACTTATAACATGAATATTGAAACACGGTTTCATAAATGATGGGTGGGTAGCTAGTTACCCCTCCTGTACGCAGAGAACCTGTGTGGTATCTTAATTTGTGAATCCAGAAGATATACCTCACAATTAATAGAGCACATAGAAAATATAGACAATATCCTTTATCCTTTAAGGTACCGTGTACAGATTATGAATAGTTTTTTTTTTACATTGCTCCTGATTTCCTCTAGAAGTGAACAAGCAAGAAAATGCATCTGGCAGCTACTGCGGGTGTGAGGTGTTCATGCTTGTTCTTTTCTGCACATTTATTTATTGTACATGCAAACTTGATAGTTGTTATTTTTTCATGTATGTGCGCTGACACTATGTGTGTGTGCTGCAAGTATCTCTCATTTTTGTGTGTGACCACCTGTCTTTTGTAAATAAATAAATAAATAAATAGCCACAAACATGCCCAGCACCAGCTGTCTCTGGCACTGTGAGCAGAGGTCAAGGGCTGCCACCGCTGGCCTTGCGAGGTGAAGTTTCACTTCACTTCCCAAAGTCTTCCTTCTGCCTAGGGACTACATGCAAATATCCTTCTGACTGGGAAATCTGCAATAATAGAATGTCTTCTACAGAAGCCTCAGTGAAGCACACATGTTGGTGAACACTGGGGTGAAGGATTGTCCTTTTCTCAGTTGGTACTGAGTGTCTATTGAAGTTTAAACCTTTCTTCCATCGCTGGCAGGTGTCTCAGCCTCGATTTGTCATCTGAAGAATTGTCCGTGCTTTGTGTCAGACCCAGGCTCCTTGTTGTCTATTTGTGCCCAGAGTGATTGCTGGTACAGTGGGGTGAACAATGAACTGGCTGGGCTGCCACCCCCACCACACAATGGAGCCAGTTGGATGGTGTGGGGGCCAGTGCCTAGTTTCGTGGACCAGTTAGGCCGGGTGGGGGAGGGCAGTGGGAACGGCATAGCCGAGCAGCTGGATTTCTTTAGATAATTAGAATCCTGTTTGGTAGAGACTAGCCAGTGAATTAGGAGATTCCTAATTAGACATACACTTTCATTTATAGTTAATAACATGACCAAATGTACTTTTCCCCTAAACTTTAGCCTCACCACAATTCAGTAGTTACTAAAAAATACTCGTCTACACCAACTTTTCCATTGCTGAAATGTCTTTTTCCTTTATTTCTTCAATTTGAAACCATATATCATACTGATGTCAAATTAATCAAAAAAGTTTTATGTTAACAAGCGTATGCTTGTATAATGCACAATATAAGGCAAAAAAAACACTAGTCACAGAGGGATTTTCATTTTTTTTAATCTATGCACATTCTACTTTAAATCAAGATTGTCACATTTTCACAGCACACACACAGGCACACATAAAAAAATCTAACAAAAACAGCACACAAAATCCAGATCAAATCAATCATCCAAAAAACTAAGTGTCAAAATCAAATAGATTGTCCTCTAGTCTCTAAAGCACTAATGCAGAAGCATTTGATTCCTATAAAATATAACTTTCTTATAAAAAAAATTATATTAAATCTAATGGCACTTCTAAAGAGTATATTAAAAGGTTCATTTAGTAGAATCTTTCATGTTACAAGAATTGTGAGAGTAAAATTTTGCACAAGGAACAAAACAAAAATCAATAAATATTCTTCATGATTATTCACAATTTCACAGTCTTAATCTGAAGATGATGATATTCCAGTATTAATGTGTATGAGCTTTAAACTTCCTGTAGTACTGAGCGAGGAAACACACCCATGCAGAAGAGCACAGAGATCTGTCTTCCTAAATTTAAACTTCAGAACATCACATTTAACGTCATTACAACCGACTGAACACACGCAATGCACTTCCAGAATCATAAACCGAACCTGCCCTCACTCCAACAGCTCTTCCCTGGAATATTCCAGTATGTGTGTGAATCCCTCAGACCTGAGACCTGAGCGCTGATCAACTCTCCTTAACAGCTTCTTAAGGTGGCATGAGACAAATTAACTTATCAACAATCTTAATTTTTTTTCCTTCAATAACTGGATTCAAAATTCCTTCATTTTGTTATGGCTTAAGATGACACTGAACACAGAGAGATTCTGGCTTAGGTCTGTGAGGTTTTTAAATAGCATAGATACTTGTTGATGGGGCAAAACTAACATTTGTGTCTATAAAGGCATATATATTGTCAAATGATCCTGGAAATAGAAACTGATATTCTTAAGGGGCAAAAAAAAAAAAAACAGCATTTAGCATACATGGATAAAAATACACTTACAATCTTTCAACAAGAGCTGCATCAGGTGATCCAAAGAGACACATTCTCTATGTATCAGCTTTCTGGAGTTACACAATGTGACATTCAATTGAAATCAGTAGGTCCGACTTACTATAAATGAATCAGAAACATTTGAAACTATTTTTCAACAGGAAAAAAAAATTGGTGAAAGGGGGCCCATTTTTGCTGTGACTAATACCTACAAACGTCTTCAAGCTCAGGTTCATTCCTGAAGCACGCAGTACATTAGAAAAAAATATATATGTATGTGTGTACTCAGTTTAAAAAAATGTGCAATGAAATAAACATTCTGACCAGTTCAGTCCAACCAATGAGAAATTCTTACAACCTTCTCAACCAAATGCCTTCTTTATGCCAGCCCACAATGCACCTGTGTACTGCCTCCCCTGTTCTCCTTCCTCCAAGTACATTTCTGGCATACCAGGGGGTGATGGTTAATACAAAAAAAAAAAAAGTGCAATGAGAGACTTGTAGCAGGTTTTACCTCTGCAGTCCAACGGAGGGAAAGATGCACGGTAATCCCATGAGAAATACCTGGGACAGGAGAACAACGTACATATTGTACAACTTTGTTACGGAGCATCAGCGAAATAGGTTGTGCTTCAGAAAATGCCACTTCCTTCAGCTGAGGGACAAGCTCAGCACAGTGTCCCTGCAGCAGGGCGGAGAAGTAAAGGAAGTGTCCGCCTTTATATGACATGCTGTTGCTTTGTTGTGTCTGACACACCAGGAAGAAATGATTTGATAAATAAAAAAAAAAAAAAAAAAAAAAATTATTTACATTAAATATACAAAAGTTAGAAATAGCAGCCTACATAACATCAGTGTTCAGACTACAGTCTGTCTGCTTAGAACAAGTGCTTCTTTTTACCAAATTTTTATTTATTTATTTACTTACTTACTTACTTTTTTTTTGTGTTTTTTTTAACCCCTACAGTAACTATGTCTGCAAATCATGGCAAACCACTCCCAAATATGTACTACAGTAGTACCAGCAAAAGCAAAAAGCCCTAAATACCAAACCTCTAAACAAGCCCTGAACCAATAATAATAAAAAAAACTAATAAATAACCCTAATCAAGTATCTCAGGAGAGATGAATCCAACAGAACTTCGGTTTTAATGCTACCCACGCTGTAAGAAAATTGACTTACATGGCGCACAAATTTTGTCCCAAAAAATTTCTGAAACAAAAAAAAAAAACCCAAAAAATAATCTTACCCTTCTCCCCCTACCATACACACAGACCAAGGTGTGTGTTTCATTAAAGGAGTGTAAAGCCTTTCAGAAGGCAACAGCATGGACGACAGCATGGACGACCCACTCCAGATCGACTTTCTCATGTCTGAATAGCCCACCGGAGTGAAATGTTCCAATAACATTACAGTAGCATTTTAAATACAGCAGGTCCGTCAAAAACAAGCCGTTCATGGTGCAAACTGAGTTGTTTTTAATATAAATAATAATTATTTTACGCAATTGTTCTACACATCAATGTGCCTGTAAATAATGCTAAATTCCAGCACTGTAGCTTCCTCAATACATTAAACTTCAGCTTCAAACCTTGTCCAAAGTGGACATTATAAACTGTTGCATAACATGTGTAGGTTTCTGTGGAATCACAGACCAGCACATCTGAGACGGATTGCCCAGAAAAAAAAATGCTCACCTATAATAACAGGGAAGAAATGTTGTACTCGATATTCAGTAGTATAGACCACACACACACACACACACACACACACACACAGTTAACATAAATTTTAGCGTTTAGGAAACTGACACCACAAAAAGGTCAGAAGTGCATCAAATGATTCCAGCATCCCCGACATATATTCTGCTTAATGGCGTTGGATGTTGTGGCCAGGTGGCATTATGGATGCCTGTTGTTGCCACACACTGAAAATGGCCGGTAAAAAAAGACACTCCGATGACAGCTGAATCCACCTTGCCTCAAAAAGCCCCTCGGTTGGACTCCGCGTCTTCGTATTGTTCTGTGCAGCAGCTGTGTGTACTGTGAGACCAGTACTGTACATATTAGCAGTGTGGTGGCGATTGTGTCTGGTTTTTACCCGATGGCGAGGGTTTTGACCAGGCCACAGTGAAACTTGCGTATGTGGCGGTACAAGTCGCCGGACTGGGTGAAGCGGCGCTCGCACCACTTGCACGCGTGCGGCTTCTCGCGTGTGTGCACCACGGCGTGCCGACTCAGGTTGTGCGAATACTGGAAACTCTTGCCGCACTGGCCACAGGTGTACGGTTTCTCGCCCGAGTGTGTGCGCTCGTGCCGTTTCAGCGTGTACATGCAGGAGAAGGTCTTGCCGCACTGCGAGCAGGTGGGCACCGAGCCGTCGGGCGACAGCTTGGAGCGCGGCCCGTCCTTCTCGCGGAAGTGCGAGCTGAGGTGCAGCTGCAGGACGTGGGGACTGGGGAACACCTTGCTGCAAAGGGGGCACACGCAGACTTGCGGGCCGGCGGACAGGAGAACGCCGCTGGACGTGGAGATGTCCGACGAGGCCAGGTCATCGTCCTCCTCCTCCTCGCTGTCGCCCAGCAGCCGTCCTCCTCGAACTCCACCTCTCCGGGCCCCCTCGCTCACCAGGCCGCGGTCCCCTCCCCCAACCGGCTCCCCCTCCTCCTCCCCGCAGCCGCCCTCCTCCTCTTCGTCCATCAGGTCCTCCCCCCGAGAGAGGAGGCTGGCGGCCGAGCCGCTGTTGTTGCTCTGGAAGAGAGCGGCGAGCCCTGCTGTCACCGCCGAGCCCCCGCCACTATTCCCAAAGCGCCGCCTCTCCGGGCTGGTGGGCTGACTGTCCTCCTGCTCTGACAGCGAGTCGTGTTCGTCTTTAACAAGTGGCTCAGTGCCCTGCTGCTGGCTGTCGAGGGCCAGCTGTCCCGAGACGTAGGCGGGGTGGAGGCCGTCTCGGCTCGACAGGGGCTTCAAAGACAAATCCAGTGCGCACTCCATGTCATCCGACGCCCGGGACCTCTGGGACGGTGGGGCTGCCGAACTACTGACATCGGCTTTTGTTTTTCCAGCTGTTTGGACGCAGGGCTCGGCCTCTGCTGACACATAATTGACACCTACAAGGTCCGGGGACCTGCAGGGGTGACCGGTCGCCTTCTGCCTGCCCACCGCAGACCTATCACAATCTGTGACAGCCAGGCCAGCCTCGCTGCTGTCCATGTCACAGTCATCTGCTGGTGGCAGTCCCCTCTGGGTGGGTGGAGGCAGAGCCTGCCACTGGGCAGAAGACTTGAGGCCGTGCTGGAACTCCCCGTCGGAGGAGTTCTCCCTGTCCAGACAGCTCAGTGCCGTCCCCCCGGCGAGCTTCTCGTCCAGGGAGCAGAGCTCCTTGTCCTTAAGCTTGCCTTTGCACACTTTCACTATGTCGTACATGTGAAGGTAGCTGGCGGCTGCCAGGACGTCCTCCATCGGCAGTGTGCTGAATTCTAGCTTCCCCTCATACATAAATTCAAGAAGCAGGCTGAAAGCGGGCGCCGTGACAATGTCACTGTTCAGATGCACAACGTCCCTTTTGTCCAGCTGGTCCCGGTAGAAGAGATGGAAGTACATGCTGCAGGAGGCCAGCACTGCCCGGTGCGCTTTGAATCGTGCCTCTCCGACCAGAACAGTGCAGTCACAGAGGAAACCTTGGTGACGCTGCTGACTCAGACACTGCAGCAACTGGCGGCTATGGTCTGGGAACTCCATTCTTCCCTCATAACCTGGAGGAGAGAAGAAAAAAGAAAAAAAAACAGGAAAAACTGGATATTAAATAAACGTTGAGCGCTGCGCCATTCAGAGTGAGGTGAGACAGAGAGGGGCTGTTTAGGAGGAACTCAAGCCGAACCTTATGTAGCAAGCTAATAAAATAAAAATAAAAAAAAGAGTAACATTTCGAATGACAGTAAATTGGAAGGTACTTGAGTAAAAAAAAAAAAAAAAAGTCAAACAAAGTTTGAATTTGCATATTTCACTTTCTCTGAATGAATGATTAAAAGCCCGCATATCGCACACAGACGCGCAGGAAGCAGGAAATCTAAGTTTTGTAGGTGAAGCCACCGCCGACACGTACCTTCCTCTCCGGACGGGAAAAAAAAAAAAAAGAACCAGAAAAGCGCGGCTCGCGTCCGGTCCGGTCCGGTCGGGTCGGGTCGGCGGGGAGAGAGCAGCCCGGCGCTCACTGTCGGGTCAGCTGCTCTGACATCACCGCGGCCGCGAACGCCACCTCCAGCTGCGCCGCCTTTACGCCATATGTTACTCCGGAGCCGCGCTCCGGAGAAGTTGTGTCGGAGGAGTGGCGCCGCGGCTCGGGGCGAAGCGCTTCTCCCGGGCAGGGTCGGGGGGGAGGAGGCTTTTAATTAAAGCCCGAGGGGCGCGTTGCGTCGCCTCGAGTGCAAAATTTGAGGAGTTAAAAAGAAAGAAGTGACACGAGCCACAAACGCGTATCTTTCTTTCACTTTCGTGAAACTTTTTTTTGTTGCAATACGGCCCCGCGCGTACGAAAACTTAAAAAAAAAAAAAAAAAGCCCCGTAAGAGTGCGGTCCTGAAGGAAGAACCGCTGCCCGGCCGGCGACTGTCGAGCTCCGCGCACGAAGAGCCGAAAGCAGCTGCAGTGCGCAGAGGTGGCCGGTCTACGCCAACTTTCCCCACCCCGCGTTCCCGGCGACACTCACAGGCGCGTCCCGAACTCCGGTGCTCCTTTATCCGCCCCGCCGTCCTCTCATGTTGTGCGGCCAGATGTTGGCGTCTCGCCGCGTCTGTTGCGCGCAGTTCGTCGCTGGCTGCGGGGCCGCGCTCCGCGGTGGCGAGCAGGTTGTTAATGGTCCGCTCTCGCGATAGCGCCGCGCGAGCGAGCGAGCGTGCGGGTGCGCGCGCGCGCGCTCTCGCCGCGCTGCCGCAGCCCTCATCACGCACAACGCACGCACCGCGAAGAAATCTGATCAACAATTTATAGTTCTAGAGAATAGAATTTAGTTGACTGCGTGGAAGGGCGACGCGACCGTTTAACTTTCTCATCTTCTATGGGCTGTTGGACTATGGTTCATACCAGCAATCGTCAATTTTACTTTAAAGAGTAAAAAAAGTTTCTATGTTTACTCGAATTGCGAACAATTAGGGCACCATTAGACAATTAGATAACACCATCTCTGTTTGCCATGCTTTTAGTGTGTAATTCCTTGTGGAATATTAGAGGAATGTTGGAATGGGTGAAAGAATTCTTTTTTTTTATTGCTTTCTCAATAGCAGCTAAAGCTGCAGTTTTTCCTGTTAGTGGTATTATCACCTGAGCTTCTAGCAATTCACACGCACCGCTCCCATTCAGTATGACCATGTTTTAAGTCCCACTTGATGAATCCTGCGTAACTAATCACTGACTCTCCAGACCTTCTCCACTCACCAGTAAGTTACGACCAGCACACCTACAGAGAAAACAAATGCAACAATTTAAAGTCCCCAGTTTGTAATTAAAACAAATGTTCATTAATTAAGGATAAATTCATTTAAAACACTCAATTTGAGTGAAGAGGTCGTGAATACGCTAAAAAAATGGTGGCGGAGCTATCAAATGATTCTGGGCCCACTGCATAGCTTCTATTCACCATATTTAAGAGTATAATTAGAGGGCTTTTGGAGACACTTCCCCCACTGCTTTTATGCTCTTTGTTGTGGAGACTGATGTGCGTCAGGTCGGCGGGGGTGGAGAAGCCGGAGAAACGGCTGAGCCTTAATCCTGCTCAGAGGTGGAATTCCCTGGCACTGAAACAGCCAGTGGCCCCTGCCATTGTTGCCCCACAGTCCCCTTCCTCCATGGGCTTCTGGGGGCTGATCCCTCTCACACTAAGGAGCTATTTATCATGTACGGCTGTACATGCCAGAGTTTGACTTTGAGATGCTTTTAGAGGTGCGGTTCTCTCCGGCATCTGGCAGCTGCTGTTGGGTAACGCTGTGGGCTAGCAGGTGTGATAAGTAATGAATGGCTTGAAGACGTATGGGTGAACAAGTAACTTTGTCCGAAATGTCACCTGTGGAGCCATTTGTTGCGGCCAGGCCCATTTGTCTGAACAATTTACATGGATTAAACGGCCCAATTGGAAGATGTTATAGACAGGAATCCGATGACTGGAAAAAAAAAAAGACAACCATTTTGAAAAATAATTGCTGATTAAATAAGTAGCCAAGTTCAGTCTACCCAGACAGAATTATCCGTTATCCACTGAACCCTTGACGTATTTAAACAGGTTGTTGTGGGGGAGATACTTGAGCTGAATTGTTAAGAGTTGCTCGGTCGTGCTGTAGACAGAACTGCAGCTGCTCAGCCTGTGCTCTCCGCAATGCTTTGGGTCACCTTTGCCCTGGGCTCCAGCTGCCATGTGTTTTTGTAAAAAGCCATTTACAGCTCACTGCAACTCTTCAGCATGCAGGGGAGTGTGGGCAGAGGGATGCCAGTGACCAGTGGTTCCAAAACCACTTGGCTTTTGGACACAAATATTTTTTGACTTTGCTAATTGAAAGTGAAATGAAAGTCATTGTGAAACCCTGCAGCACAACACACAGTGCACACAACGAAATGTGTCCTCTGCTTTTAACCCATCACCCTTGGTGAGCAGTGGGCAGCCACGAAAGGCACCCGGGGAGCAGTGTGTGTAGGGACGGTTCTTTGCTCAGTGGCACCTCAGTGGCACCTTCTGATTACGGGGCCGCTTCCTTAACCGCTAGGCCACCGCTGCCCCATTGATGACGAATTGATGATGAACGCCAAATCTTTGGGTTTCTCTTCTTCATTTTTTCAACAGTTTTTTCCATGGCCAACACTTTATGATCCACTTTTTTAGTATGAATGCAAATTTATTCAATTCCGACTCTGATGCTCTCAGAAGGCGTTTCAAAAATTAGACCTGGTTAATTTAGTACAATAAGGGTTTGTAATGCTGTCATGCAGTCCAAAAAAGCCCTTATTTGTAAAGCACAAAAAGAAACACTAATATTGTCTGAAGTGAAGATGTCATCCTTTCTTCCTGCCGATTGCCTATGTAAATGTCAGCTATGTGGGTGAGAAACCAGAAGAGGGGCCCCTGGGTGTCCCCCGACTGGGCGGAGGACAGCGCGATAGCAGTGTCGGGGTCTGTGTTTACCAGTCAGACAAAGCAGTTGTTGTCTGCACTGGGACCGAAGCTCCCAAGAGAGCCTCTGTATGCTGATGATTGCAAGAGGTTCTCACAGGAGGGAGAGAGAGAGAGAGATGGAAAAAGAGCTTCCTGGAGGTTCATTCTTTCTCTCTCCACTCATCAATGGCATTCCCCCCCTGACCCGCTCTCCCTGCTCCAATAGACAAAGGGCCTGCATTCCGTTGCAGTCTTCCAGGCCAGCCTGGGCCAAGCCTCCACCATGTCATTCATTACTCCAGGACATAGCATCTCTTTCGCCCTATCTCTCTCTCTCTCTCTCTCTCTCTCTCTCTCTCTCACACACACACACACACATACACACACACACACACATACACACAAGCTGCTTAGGAACGTATCTACTCATTAGGAATCAAATGCTGACAGGAATTTTTTCCGGTGATGCACTCAGATTATTAGCATAGACTGGGTTTGTGTGAATGCTCAGAATTAAGAAGAAAACCACTTAAAATAGATAAACGTGTCTGGAAACCTAATTGTACGGTAAATTGTGAGAATAATAAATACTGCTAAAAATACAACAGTGGAAATCATCTACAAGCATCAACAAAAGGTGCGATCTTTTATTCAAGCCACGTATCTCATTTGGAAGATATAGTGAACAGCAGCAATACATACATGCAGAGTGTGTGTGTGTGCGTGTGCGTGTGTGTGTGTGTGTGTGTGTGTGTGTGTGTGTGTGCATGCCTGCTTCGGGTTGATTTTTTAAAGAGCTTGTAAAAACAAGCTAATACAAGGGCTGTGGAAACATGCCCCTCTGCCCTTGTCTTGAAGAGAATGTCGAATGTTCATATCAACAGTTCCAATAAACAAACCAAAAAATATAGAAATTAGCACCAAAACACTTGACAAGCTGAGCCCCTGTAAACGATCATCAGTGCGGTTTAGCTTATGCAGGCTGTAGCTGAGACAAACATCACAGAGTTCTATTGAGGGTCAAGTGACAGAACAACTGGACTGCATGAGATGCTGAAATGTGCTTCATTGATGAGCAGAGTGGTTCCAAAACCCTCCTCTTATTCTCTCATTCTGGTGCTCCTGCTAGGAAAACAATGAACACAAATATTGCACAACTTCACACTGATTTCACAACCACTGCGCCATTGATCCTGTGAGGGAGATAATGGACGCTCCATATTTAACAAAAGCTGCCGCTGTCAGTGTCATATTAACACTTTCATTTGTCCCAAGGCTCAGGATTTTGGGTCGACATGTTTGATTTAGTCACTATGCTCAGTGTCTACTACCATTACACTTCCAAAACCACCACAGAAGATGATATTAAATCGAAATGATTATGAATCGTCTTTATATTCAGCCCTAATGATGTACATCTGATGGAATATAAAGTTGCTTATGCTTTGTAAGAATCATAGTTTGATGTATTTCTGATAGTATGATACAATTCTGATATTTGATGGTTATTTTTTATTATTTTGTCTTACGTGAGAAAGCAATTATTATTTTGAGAAATTTTCCACTGGCTTCAGTAAAAACTGAAAGCCATTTCAGGCTATACATTCTATTTCTGTCAGCATTGATTTTCTTATGAAGCATATTTGTGTCTGATATGGATAAATAATTTCTACAAAAAATATAAGCACCATTTTGCTTATCTGTACTAGATGGTGAGCACAGACTAACCAACACACTTTCAAGTAGTTATAAAAATACACAAATACAAAAATACATTACAAAAATAAAATACAAAATATCACTTATGTATATGTATGGGGAGTGTTCCCACTTTAGTTTTACTAATGAATCTATCTGATTGTTGGGTTTGGTAGCAGGAAGGAAGTACAGCAAAAAGGGCTAATTTGAAAATTAAAAGATATCTAATAATTCATTTATATTTTACTTTTACGCATTTAGCATCCTGACTGAATCTTCGATTCTCAGAGAACATGGCTCGTGCTCCATACATAATTTGTTAAATGAGACAATCTAGCCTACAAATAATATTGGGTTGAAACTCCAACTCTGAAGAATCATCCAGAACACATTTTAATGTATTTCATTTGCAGTGTTCTGAAATAAAAAACCTACAGTGAGTCCTTCTTGACCCATGGAATGAAAGATGCATTTGTTGGGTGCATCTGAAGGCTCATCGGAATTGGAAGAGCCTTACATATCCTCTTCTGTCATATCCAGTTGTCAAAGGCAACACAGTGCAAAAATCCACTCATGTAAACCCCGAATTGGACAAAAAATGAAACATTTCTGGCAGGTAGTAGTTTACCACAGGAGCAAGATTGAGAAACACCGTTTTAGACCATTGAGCCCACATTATGTTGAGCAGGTGTACACCTGCCTGTTCAGGACCATGACAGTTGCAATCTAAGCTAAATGTATGGGCACAAGACTTTGAGGAATGTGACAGGACCTGATATTCTTTATGTTTTAACAACATGCAAGTTGTACATTTCTGCAACCTTTAAAACCGTGTCTTGAAATTTCAAAAATTCTTTTTTTTCTGGGACACTTTTGATAATATAATTCAATCACTGAGAGCAGTATATTTTCAGGATGTCTGTTGTTTTAAAATTATAAATGTAAAATAAAAAATACTTTTGAACTTCAGTTGAGTTTAAAAAACATTTCTAGAATAGACAAAAAGTAAATGTTCTCATTTTGACCAAGTGAAGGTTAAATGTTAATTAAAATGCAATTTGCAAATTAAAATGTTTGACTAAAAGGAAAAAAACTGATGAGTGAACAGTTGAGTGAATGCCGTTGAATGAGGTCAACTGTTGTCAAGGTCATTCAATAGCAAACTAACATGATACTGAAGAGAAAGGAACTCCAACTTACACCAGTAAATTTTTGCGCTGTTTTGTCTCTACATCACCATCATTGTATATTAACATTAATATTGCTTTAGATTAGTCCTAACTCCAAACCGATTCTCCATATGAACTCTAAATGAATACACACTTTTCATAGTGCTTTCTCAAAGAAAAAGAAAAAGATACCATGCCTGGAAAGGTGACTAGAATCCTGAACAAACTTGTGCCTTTTATTTAATTCTGTAAAAATACATCATGCTCTTTTTATTCTTTTTAAAATTGTTATTAATTGGTAAAAGAAATACAAAAATACAAATTAAAACCAAAGTTTACACCATTAATACGTGTTTTACATCCACAGCAGTGGCTCTCAAACCTTTCTTTGTTTGAGATTTGTTTGATCTGATAATCTAATCAGCAGCTCATCACGAGAGTATGTTGGTGTTCAGCAAATTCAACAAATGTTGAAATGAATGCCATAGCAGCATTAAGGAGGCACATTTTCCCCCAGAGCCCTCTATGCAACTTGAATTTGCTATTACAGGGGGCTTGAACTGCATTTACCCCAGTTTTAGATTATTTGGCTTAAATAGAAGAGTAACGCGTTTTACATGCACGCAATATTTCATAGGCCAACTGAAGTGTACAGCACCGCCCTTGCTGCCCTGGCTGCGGTTGCCCGGCCGGCGCTAGGACCCGGGAGAGGCGCACACTACAGAGGCTCTGCAGACTGAGCGCTGGGAGGTGGACTGGAAGAAAGGCAAGAGAAACGGAGTAAATGAAAAGACTTTTATCGTCGTTACTGTCGGAATTATTTGCCAGATAAATTACCGAGGCCCCTCTCGGCTATGTTCCGGAGTAGCTGCTGAAATCCCGTCCAGGTAACGTCTTGCGTTTGTCCTCCCGAGTTTACTGTGAGTCGAACTGTAAACTGAGAGGGAAGGTCCCATTGTATTGCATAGGATGCGGCTCTCTTCACCAAACGTGCCCTGGCTAGGCCCGGAATCTGGCCCAAAAAAGCGCCGAGACGACCGCAGCGTGGCGACGTTGCTGTCCGGGTCCCCTGGGGTGAACTTTGTAGCATTTCAACCACAGAAGGAGCACTTTCGTTTTAAATTGTACCTCAAAAACACGCGACATGAAAGAAATGTGCGAACGCGCTGAGCTGTCGGTCACAGGTCGTCTTGCCTCGATTCGCCTTACAGGGCAATTTAAAAAAAGATTACTGCAAGCAAAACATGGGGTTCGCTCTAAAAAAAATAAATAAACCAACTCTGACTCATTTTCCCCAAATAATATTAGGCTGTGGTAAGGTTGCTACAGTGGCGCGTGGCGGTGTTTTGCAAAGTGATCGTCCGGTTGTGAAATCGTCCTGTTACGATACGGTGTGCTTTGTAGCGATTTGGTTCCTGTGTGTGTGTGTGTGTATATATAAAATTCTTGTCTGAGTCAGCAGTCGGAGTTCAGGCCCCGACATAATGAATTCGGATCCACGTTTGACCCGCAGCGCGCGAGATGCCACGTTTTCCAGCAGGCCCGTTGTCCCGATGGATTTTCCAGGTTTATGAAACAGGCCCTCTTCTCCAGGACTGCTCCAGCTCCACGTGCCGCTCCTGCTCACCTCACCTCACCTCACCACACCACTGTATTCGACACCCCACCGATTGCCACCTGAGTTGGTTTATTTTTCTGTTTTCTTCTACGTTATAGTATCTGAAAGGGCCCCTCCCTCCCCCAGCGACACTGACGCAAATATGCCACCAGTTTCATGCAGAATCCCAGGAATGCAGTTTGATAATTTGCTCACTCACTCACACACACACAGGCAGGCTTATTGTGTACGTCAGAGGTGGGGTAAGCCACAAGGAGGCCCGGCGTGTTCTGTCCCACAACCAGGATCCTCGTGCAGCCACTTGTCATGTGACTGTTGTCCTCTGTTTTCCTGCTTCTGTCACGACACCAACTTATCAGCGCTCTTATATGACTTCTATGCTGTATAAGCATATAACTGCGCTGAGAATGTTATAAAAGGGTGTGTATGTCTATATACATACACACACACATACATACAGATGTACTGGTAGACAATGTTTTTTTTTTTGTTTTTTTTGCATCCTGTTACTTGGTGTGCTACGTTTGCGGGTGGGAATAACTGAAAGGTGAAATGTTCCAGACCTCATGTTGTTGTTGGTTGGTTTGGTGATGCAGACCGGTGACAGTTTCAATCTTGACTGTTCCCTGGTCGAATGTGGAATTTAACGGCAGCTTGTTCCTCTGGCCAACAAAAGTTCCTGTATCCCCCACACATACCTGTCCATGCAGACGTGTTTACATTTGGTAATAGTAAATGTCTTGCCCATTGTACTGTGTCTTATTAAAGTCTGTGCTTCCCATGAGTGGCCTTAGTTTATTCTCTGAAAGAATTAACGAATGTTGAATTGGGTGACAAAACAGGCCTCACATGACTTCACCCACATGGTGCACCCCACCCCGAAAGATGAAGGTCTTTGCCTCTGTTCTCCATTACAGAAGATGATGCTGTGAATCTGTGCTGATGTGGCCCCATCTCCAGACCTGCCATCTCACGTTATACTCCTGTACGTTCCTCTGCTCTCTGCCGGTCGCTGTCTGTTCACGTGCCCTTTCTCGCTCTGCCTTTGTGGGGTGTGTATGGATATTTTTGTGTTTGTGTGTGTGCTTTGCCGCATGACTTTGATTTGCATTGAATGGGCTGAGCCGGAGCTGGAAGGCTGAATGATGGAGAGGAATGCCAGGCCTGGCGAGTAGGTGGGCGGAGGCCCCGAAGGCCTCGCCGTACCATGTGACCAGCAGTTGGGGTATTGAGGTCATTCGGTTGCTGCTGGCACTCTTCCAGCATTTTTTATTTTTTCTTCCCAAGCAGCTCTGGGCCTGTGGTAGGCTGGTGTCGGCCTGGGCTCCACATAAACAGAAGCGCTGTGTGGTGCCGCTGGCAATCTGCAGCCGTCCATGCACCGCCGCTGGCTTCTGGGTGTGTAATTTTCCTCACAGTTTATGAAACCTGTGCCATACCTGAAATGCAAAAAAACACACTGTATATCTTAGAAATATTCGGTGTTCTGATGCATTTAATATAGTATAATTGTGCATGAAATGGCATGCATATTTTTGTACCATGTTTTCTTTAGTAGTGTACAAACGCTGGGTTCACACGACCTGCTGCTACAGATCTGACCTCCTAGTGGCTTCTTCCTGAATGTCCTGGCACTGGACAAAACCTGGCAGAGAGTTTCTGATGAACATGTTGTGTGGTTTTTAAAATACATTTATTTCTGGATTTATGGGTGTGCTGAGAGACCAGCTTCTTGTATCCTGGTCAAGCCTCAGCTCTTCTGCTGGTCTCCATCAAATTCCCAGTGGAATATTATCCACCAGTTTACTTTACCATGATCAGGACTGGATCCTGAATGGCAATAAATGACTTCCTGTGCGTTAGGGATAGCCTTTGGGCTTGTTTCCAGAGCAAACGATTGCCCACATAGCTTAAGTATCTAGGAAGTAAAAACTTTACTGATCTATTGAGTCTTTATAAATTGATATTGATATATTGAATATAATTGTTTGAGTAAGAGGGGGTCAGGGGTCGAATATAGATTAAACTTGCTTCTTTTCAAAGGGGCTGAGGGCTCATAAAGGGTTTTTTTTTTTTTTCTTACCAAGATGATGGACATTTTTTGAGGAATGCCAACTGTACAGCTCTGCTTTTGTAGGATTAAAAACAAAAAACAATCTGTATATGAAAAATGCAAGAAGCTATGATTATAAATTAAGTGTACTTTTTGTGTAAGTTATTGTAGTGATTCAATTGAATTCTATTCAGTAGATCAATAATTCTGTTATTGACCCAGGCCTGTAATTGTGGCTGTACTAGTGGAATGCTTTCTTTCTGTCTGTCCTTGGAACCTGCAACTGGTGTTCAAAGTTTCGGGAGGGTGGAATGTTTCAAGAACTCCTGTGACAAAGGCAGAAATGCCATCGGCAGAGGATTTGCCACAAGTCAGCAGAGTAATTGGCAGCATTTTTCCGCTGGTTAAAATAATCCAGGCCAGTGTTTATGGCTGTCTGACGTAACTCCGGATTTAGGGGCATCTCTCTGTCTCCTGTATTTTAAATTAATTAAGCCAGTTGCCCCTTTCTGTTTGAACCTTGATTAGGTGATGGAGGGTGTCTGTTTCAGTGTTACTGTGGACTTGTGTGGTTTGCTGCTTAAAGAAAACAGATCTTGTATAATCTTGTTTGGACTTTGTCTACTTCTAAAAGCAGCATATTGGCTTCCTGGCGCTTGGCCTTTGCTAAATGAAGGCAGAGGCAGTGTCTATTGCATAGATGTATGCACATGCATTCTATATTTCATTTGTCATTCAGCAGGACCCCATGTTTGGAGAGATTTTTTAATTTTTGTCCCTTCTCTGCTCCGTCAGGTATCTTGCCCTGAGCCATCTGAGGACAAGCTTCTTGCCCTGGGCCAGCTGCAGGACTCTTGGGCACGGGGGCTGTGACCTCTCCCTCTAAGACCCTGGATAGACATCCTCTCCACACCCAGCCATCATGACGGATGTGGTAATCGTGAAGGAGGGATGGCTGCATAAAAGAGGTTAGTTTTATCTGGATTGTTCTACCATTGGTGGGTGTCAGTAATTTGGTTTATGGTGGACAGACAGCATGTTAATGCAATTTTCATTATGCATTTGAGGATCATTGTTTGCCCTGGGATTAAAATTAAATACAATGAAAATACAATAATTTACAAAATACAAAAATAATTATAATTAAATGTGAAATATATAATAAATAAATAAATATACGTATACATATTGTTACTTTGCCATTTGTTCTCAATAATGGAATTATGCTCCTAAATAGTTTTTGAGCTACCAGTTGACTTGTTCTCCAACTGGAAGGAATTTGTTTTTCTGAGCTGGTGTTTGATCACATGGACCAGCCCCAACGTGCGCAGGGTGGACAGTTTTCATAGAGGAAATGACCCCCCAGTGAACGTAATGCTCATTTATGGGGAAGGGTTGCTTTTTTCCTCCAGAGCCTACATCAGGAATGGGGGAAGAGAATTAGATTCTAGCATCCTGGTATTTTACCCACAGTAACATGGTACAGTCAGTTAAGTGATTCTCCTTGTATTGCAATACTGTTATAGTTGATGCAGATCATTGTGGATGATATGTGTTTTAATAACCAAAACAATACAAAAAATTCTACTATATGGTAGAAAATGTCCACTTCTTTCATAAGTATAGGCATAGAGTTTCTCACATAACTTGGTACAAACCATGGTACATTGTGTACATTATCAGTGTAGTAATTTTAATTGTCACTAATAAGGAGCACAAGGTTTAGATATGTACAAAGAGGCGGCACAGTTTCACCCTGGTCTTGTGAGACAAGCTCATGCACATCTTCCCCCCCTGGGATACGCTGGACGCAACTTCTGCATGAATGCCTGGGAACTGCTTGTGCCTTGAGCTCTTGGGTACAATGTTGGGGTATGTGGGTTTAGCCTGTAGCTACTGCATGAAAAACACTTTGTGCTTCTAATGTTCTTTGACCTTTAGGATTAGGTTTCTTACGTGGCTAGGAGTGCTCTGGTTATGTCGGCCTGCAGGAAGTGTCTTGTGTGACGTCAGCAGTTCTGTCTGCCCATGCAGACCAAGAAAACAAGGAAGTTCTCTGTTTACTGCAGGAAAAGAGTTATTTAGATCCCTGCTGATAACAGAACTTGTGAATGGAGTTCTGCTGCTTAAAGGCCTAGCTGATCAAATGAACGTGGTTAAGTGTGACTAGTTACATTCCTGTGCTTTACTGTTATTAAAAAGTCATCATGTTGTTGTTTTTTTCAGCTCTTGATATTCTTAGCATTTCAATCTTTAAAATTGAAAGTTTTTGCAACTACTTCTGGAAGTCTAGCTCAGCAATAAAAAGTTGTCAGTCTATGACTTTGTCAGCTGTACAATACGCAAGTTGGCTATGTTTTGCTTTTTCTGCAGATTAATTTGCTTTATGGACCTTCAATGCTAGACAGAAAAAAAGAGAAAAGTGACACCACTTAGATATGTCCAGCGCTGTCTTTTGTCATTAAAACTGAATACCATTAGCATATTTGAGCACGCAACAAGGCATTTTCCTCCACAGATGCCACACCTTGATTCAAACAGTCACACTCACACACACAGTCACACATGGTCAAAACAAACAAGGCTTCTCGAACGTTTCGTTGGCAAGCTGTCATAAGTCCAACAGCTGTGGCCTGTGAAATGTCACCTCGGGCAGCGGCTCTGTTTTGATTGGAGGGCATCCACCCCCCACCACCCACCTCCCTGTCCAGAGCTAAAGCCCTTATGGACAGGAAGGGTTTTAATGGCCACCTCACCTTTGCCCTGCAGTGCCACGGCACAGAAGGTGAGTTTGCACTGACAGTTTCCGAGTCGGGCCTTGTGACGGCTGCAAACTTTTTAATGGCCTGATGTGGGGGAGGGCATTTAACTTGGCCACTTTACGTACACACATACACAGAGTGGACAGGACGGATCTAATTATGTTCTTCACTTTTACCCTTTGGATTTAAACAGGGGGGCTGGGGGGTTGCCTTTGCGTTTTAAATGTCAATTGATGCAAAATTTACTCCAATGACAAGTGCAGTTGATCTTACAAGACCAACTGCTGAATCACACCTGTGCTGATGTGACCTCCAGATCCTAAAAAGAAACCAGTCTTTGTCAATTCTGCAGTCTGAAGTACAAGATGTCTTCACCCTTTGATCGTTTCAGTGGTAATTCCTAAGATATTAGTCATGTCTGAATTATCTGGGTGAGTGAGTTTGTGGGTCTGCTCCTATACCAGGCCAGTAGAATGACATCATTGATGCAGAGTTAATTATCTTATGCCTCTTTGTGTACATGCCTATTGCCTTGAAAATAATGTGAATATATTTTTCATTCTCATAAATAGAATTGGATGATAAAAATGATGACTAATTATTTCAATACAATTTTGCTTCATAGAAACTTAGACTCTCTTCTTATTTTTAAGTAGTGATTGACAAATTCCAGTTACTGACTATGACTTTCAAGACTTGGTAACACAAAGATGTTACTGTAATGATGTTACACTTTGATTTTTTTTTCTTCTGTAAGCAGTTTGCTGCTTGTATCTGATATATTCATTTACCAGGCTTTTTACCAAGTTTTTGATTTCAACCTTTTATTATTCAAGAGAAGAAAGGGATTTTCACATTAGTTACTTTTTAGAGCCATTCCCTGAAGGTCAGCACACTTCTCCCTCAGATTTATGTGTGTTTTCAATCTTTAAAATTTAAAGTTTTTGCAACTACTTTTGGTAGACTAGCTCAGCAAAAAAATATTGTGGAGAGTATTGTAAACCTGTGGATAGTAAACCAGCTATGGAGACAGTGGTGTGGGGGAGTTTGGGGGGTGTTTTGAGGTCTTTTACCTCAGGTACGGGCTTTATGGTGGCCGTGGGGTTTAACAGCACCTGTGAATTGATCTGTCAAGGCCTGCTGTAGGGAAGAGTGTTTCTGGCATTGTAATTCCCTTCAGGAATCTCTGTGTGTGTGGTATTGGAAGATGCTTTTGCAACATTGTTAAATAGACATCCACTCCCCCTGATGGCCTGTTTACATCTTAATGATAGTTTTTAAAAATGACTAAAATAGCCAAAAGAACTTAAGTTTTGACATTATGTGTAATCCCTGTGAAGCGTTGCAAAGATATTTAATGAAATGCTATGATAGATAGATTCCCTTATTGATCTCTATTCCCTTTGGGGGATGATTATAAATTAGTGGTGAATGACTGTGGCATCAAAGCTGCCCTGACTTCTACGTGAAAGGAGAAGTAATATGGATCCAACAGTGCATTCCAACCTCACTTCAGTAATGATGAAGTTACCTAGTAGAAGATTAAGTCAGACCCATGAAAGACCTTCTCTTTGCACAAAAATCTGGTCTTATTGAGCTGCTGGCACATATCGGCTACTGACCTCTTCCTCTCCATCACTATAATATAAATAATTTAGGCTTACCCAGTGAAGAAATATAGTGCAGCTTCATGTTCACCTAGTCCTAGACCAAAAGAGAACTCATGTCAGGAGACATAGGAAATTAAATCTCTGTTATAGACATGTTGGGACCACGCCGGCTACCAAACTATGCATGCAAATGGATGGACAGGGTAACTGTAGGTTTGTTTTTGGTTTTGCAAGTGAAGTAGTCTCAGGCTGAAAGCCATTAGGTTATGCCAGCCACTCCACAGCAAATAGTATACCTTTGTTCAGGAGCATATGATATTACTCTCCTTTCTCAAAACAAGCATGATGAGCTGAATCCAACAGCTCCAGAGGGATGGGAGTTGGAACCTGGCGTCCCATGTTTCTGGGTGCCAGTGGGGGCCATGTGCCCCGGGAGGAGGCAGTCAAGTTCCTGCTAAATGTGCTGGAGAGAAGTAAATTGTCTGGGTGCAGCTGTCGGGTGGAGCGGCTGCTTCAGTCACTTGTCTCACTGCTCAGCAGGCCTGCTGTGTGCTTGCTTTTCTGTGCAGAACCTCCTCTCCTCGCCTCTCCTCGTCCACCCTCTCTCTGTGAGTATAAAGCCCCCGCTGACGAACAGCCCCATGGCGGAAGCAGGCTGCGATTGGCACAGCATTTCCATCCCCTTCCATCCATCACCAGAGTGGCCTTCCCCTGCAACTGTGCAGAGAAAGGGTGGGTGTTCCGGAACCCGGACTTAGGGCTGGGCGTTCAGATGTCTGTCAGCTGGAGTGTGAGGCTGCAGGCTCCTGACATCTCTGTCATTTGGACGGTACTGAGCTTAACGATCTGACAAGCACCCTCTTACTGATGAATTGAGATATCCTCAGGGGAGTTTTGGAAAAAAATGGGGTGTGTTACTGAACAGTCGAGTTGGGACATGTCTGTCATTGTTTAATGTAAGTGGCCGATTACTTCAGGTCTGCATGCCGTATATAAGAACTTACACACGGTACCAAAAGAACAGCGTTAAAGACAAAACTGTCACTTTTATTGTGTGAAGCATCTCTTGAGTCTTTAAGGGTCTAAAATGTAAAAATCTGAATGTGTGACCATAAAAACATTTGAGGTTTAAAATTTCATTGTGTATTCAATGGTAATTGTGTTGCTTTTCTTCCTTCTTTGAGGCAAATGTTTTGGCAGCAATATTCTCTGGTTCTTTCATTGGACCAGATACTGTATACTGTAATAAAAGTGCAAAGAAGATGAAGGTGGAACCGATTAAAAACACAACCTGGTCAGTTTATTGGCATACTTGCCATCAATGAGGGTACTGGAGAAATTTATATATATATAAAATATTAATAAATATTTTTTTAATCACTTTACTTTAGTTTTTATCCTTTTAACATTCTAGTCTTATTTTATGTGATATATCCGAAACATCCTTTTTATTTGGGTTTCTGTTGCGCTGGTTGTGTGACTCCCTCCGTAAGGTGGGGACACTCTCTGCGCTACGTGGATGGCAGTATGTGTTTGTTTGCTTGTTTGTTATGCAGGAGCCCAGTTAACTAATCCATGGTGCGCTTGTGTACCGAAGGGAGAGGGGGTTCACAACACAAAAATGAGGGGGAACTTCCCACAGTGTCGCTATGGTAATCAGCAGGTGCCAGCGGCCACAGAGAAGAAGTGAGCACTTTCTTATGAGCGTGAGAAAGAGGGGGCGGACTATACACACACACACACACACACACACCTTCTTTTTTCCCCCCCCCTCTGTCCCCCTCTTTTTTTTTTTTCATGTGGCAGTGGCAGCAACAACCCCATCCACAGTGGCGGAGAGGGAGGGGGCACTAGACCTTCGTTCCCCTGCGACCTGCCAAAAGCTCAGCGGTACAGTCCTATCCAGCTGCATCATGGGAGAAAGAAAAGAGGCCAACAAAAGAGTAGAGGGGGGCATTGGGGAGGGGGGAAAGGGTGGAAAAAGGCCGAAAGAGAGGCAATACAGCTCCTGGGCGGTCGAAGTGGCAGGGTGTTAGCTGCTGAGGCTATGGCAGGCCATTGCTGCCTTATTTGGTCATGGGGTGCCGGAGGCTCCCGGTCCAGCTCGCTTTGAGGGGCTGACCTCTCCGTTGGACCTGGTGGGCACCCCCTCATTGAGATGCAGGACGCAAGGGCGGCCGCTGCAGCTGCAGCCTACCAGCCAGGGTGGGTTGCCTGTGAGTGTGTGTGAGGAAGAGTGGGCGGGAGAAAAAAAAAAAAACCCAACAAAAGGACCCCGGATTCCCCACACCACAACTGCTAACCCCGTTTCCCCAGTTTAGGGTTTTTAAATCCCTAATCCCCAACCTCAGTCGCCACTTTCACCCCAGCCTAACACCCCTGCAACACACACACACACACACACACACAGCAGAAACAGAGCACACTGGCTGTTCTGCTGTTCTTGTTTAGGCTGTATATAGGCATGTGATAGTGTTTTTTTTTTTTTTTTTTTTAATTACATTGGAGTAGGTTCTAAATATCACAAAGGTCCGTGATAATTGGTTCACTAATTTACACTGAGCAAAGACTGAAGTGGGACATGAAGCAGATGGACATTCATCAAACCAAAAGTGAACAGTTTCTGCATCATGCCAGTGTATGGCTTATATAATTTCATTTTTCTTATATATTTTTTGTAAATGTTGTTATTGTAAAAAATTTTTACTCTTTAGAGTGAGTGTCATCACCATGCCACACTCTCAAAGGAGACGCTGTTTTTTGGGACGGCAGACAAACACAGTGTGATCAGAAGGCAGACAGCAAAACCTCTGTCTCTGCTCCCCTGCGTGCATTCTCTTTTCATTTCGCTTTCTTTCTTTCTTTTGTTACTCCTTTCTTCTCAGACGCTGACTGGGCCTCCTAAGCCAGAACGGCTGCAAATGGCCCCTAGTGTCAGAAGGCAACATTAATGAAAATCACCGACACAAACGGATTTTAGTCTGAGCGCGGGTGGGGCTCATTCAAAAGGCCGGCCACCAGCGAGATCAAAACCATGTCTCAGACGGGAGTGAGGTTAGGATTATTGCCCCGTGTGGGGACTCTGCTGAACTCACTGGTAAGCAGAGACACATCTGGAATTTGGAATTGAGAGAAAATCTTAATTATGACTCCTGACTGCACGGTTGGTGGAGCCCTGTAGTTCCTCTCGGTGGTGGTTCGTAACTTTTACTTTTAGTAGAGGCCTGCCAGAAACGGAATCACGGTCCTTTTGATGCTGGTAGGACCATGCCTCTAGTGGCACCACTTTTCAGATACCTGTTATCGGAATGTTACGGTTAAATTTATCCATGCGGTGCAGGAGATCCTAATGCCATTTCTCTGAATCACACTAATTTTCAAACCAGCATAAAATTATATGAATATTACTAGAAGAGAACTAGCAAAGGAAATAATAAAAATGCTGTAAAGCACAAATGCAGTTAGAACCTTCCAATTCTAAATTTACAAAAGCTTTGCGCGTCAATTGTCTTGAGTACAACTGCGCAAATTGCAGACATTAACCATTCCACTTTTAAACTTTTGCAGATTTTGCAGGATAATTCAGCAAACTGATCCCAGCAGTGCTCAAAGTAGGCCAGTATGCAGTATTTATTTTAGTCTTTAGCGTACTGACACTTTTTCTACATGCTGCAGTCAAGCCTTTTTCTATACATAATGCTAATTGTTTTGAATCCCATTTTACTCTGAGCAGGTTTAAAAAGGTTGAAGTCTTGGAGAGGTGAAGGTAGTGGCACAGAAGGTTAACAACACTTCTCCATTAGGCTCAATGAGCCTTAAACATATTAGTAGCAGGTCCCGTAATGAAGTACGGTGCTCTTTAATACCAGTGTGCTATAACATTATAAACAGATGAATAGAACATTGATTATCTTGTTATAAACTGTTATTTAAAAGCTGTTAGCATTGTCCTTGTGACTGGGACTGTCGACTGAATTTGTCTTTCAATTTGCTGTTGCAAGTATTTGTGTTCAAAGTGGGATTTGGCAGTAAGTGTTTTGTGGTTCTTGATGACTGTGCATGCATGCATGTTCCCATGTTCAGTCAATGCAGCAATTTGTGTGTATGTGTGTGTGTCTGTCCAAGCAGCAGTATTGCTTTTTTGTGCCTGTACACACTGTCCAGGCAGCAGTAGGCAGATGAAGATGAATCCTCACGAGCTCACTGGAGCGGAGGCTCTTCATCATTTTCCACTTTGATCAGCGAGCATTCTGCTGTACAACAGCTGTTTGCCACGTAAAGATACTCTGTCAGTCACTGACAGCCCCTGATGTACGTACACACACACACACACACACACACACACACACATACATACATACATTTGATTCTATATTGTAGGAAGTAAACTAAAAAGGCAACATGTTGCCAATATGTTAACATTGTGACGTTTTTTTCAGCCCAACCTCATCTCTACTCCTAAGCACTCATGTTTTAGATTTTTTTAAATTGTACTTCCATATTACTAAAAGTGGAAGTAAAAGTGAAAGATGAATACAAAACACAAATCTGCTAAGCTCAGTAAAATATGCCCTTTTACTCATCGCTGTCATACAGTAATCCTTCCTGTTTCTGACTGTTTACTGAGCAGAGGCTGCTGCACCAAACAGGCTTCCTCGTCAGCCAACTTATCA
This sequence comes from Denticeps clupeoides, assembly GCF_900700375.1. Lineage (NCBI taxonomy): Eukaryota > Metazoa > Chordata > Actinopteri > Clupeiformes > Denticipitidae > Denticeps > Denticeps clupeoides. Next base: position 30,008,947 of record NC_041707.1, read on the forward strand.
GCCGTGGTCACTCGTGTCTGACATTCCTTCCTGTTTTTCAGCATGTCTGGCCCTGTGATTAGAGGAGCCTGTCGATTGCAGCAGAAACCTGCTCTGATGCCAGTGTTGATAGTAGACCAGTGATTCTTGTTTCTGCACATTTGGTTTTGCAAAACTCCACTCAATTCACAAGTGTTTTTTTTTTTTTCTTTCTTTATAAAACTCTGATGTATGTTACCTATATACATCCTCAACAAGATTCCTTCTTTCTCTGTTTGTCTTTTTTGCTTTTGTAGATTTAATGTAGTGCGGTGCACAAATATTGTAAAAGAGCCTTTATTCTACAGGATGCCCCCAAAGCGGTATGAATTTGTTTTATGTAAATATGTGAAAATATTAATTAGGATGCTTCAGTCCTTTGGCAGCTTGTCCCCTATGCTTAGGCGTGGCATTGGTCAGATGCCATCACATATGTTTGCATACAATTTCCATTGAAATGGCTCGTTGTTGATGTGACAGATCCCTCTCTGTCTTCCCCGTCCCTCTCTCAGCTGGCTGTGAGGTGTCATTGCTGGCCGGCCCTGAGACGGTGTCGGAGCTGCAGTCATGGTCAACAGTGCAGTAGCTGTTTTTGGTCACTTTTTTACTTTGTCAGTGAATTAAAATGTGCAGGCTGTGGAGAATGGGTAATAACCAGATAGGAGGAGAAAGTAGAAGTGCTGAGAATAAAAAGAGGAAGGCTGGTTAAAAAGGAAAGGTGGACTTGGAGCACAAATAAGTTTTTCTAGACAGAACAGGAAGGTGAAAGACAAATGACTAGACAGTCAGTTGGATGTGACATTGGCTGTGTGTGTGTGTGTATATATGTGTATATACACAAACCTTTGTGTGATCTGTGTCCTCTGTTTACCACAGACCAATTTCTGGATTAAAAAAAAAAAAAAAAGAAGCATAATAAATACATAATAAACCTGTAAAACCATAAACTGCTCCTATATCATCACATTTTTTACATTTTTACTAATGTTTTCACTTTTTGTTTGTCAATCAGTAGATTTGATTTCCAAAGGTATTCACCAAAATGTAATAAAATGCAGGGCTGCTGGCATTCAGTATTGTGTTCTGGTATACTGACGTGGCTGCAGAATAAATAAACACACAAACAACAAATAAATAAATATCAAGTTCTGAGAGTGGAAGTTCGCCTTATGTTAAAAATTTCCCTGATAGTGCTGAACCAGGAATAGCCTAGTGAGGAGGGAAGAGTATCAAATGAATAAAGTCTTCTGACTGTCAAGTTTCGGGCACTTTCAGGTACGTTCACATTGTCAGATGGTGCAAAATGATGCGATTTATATTATGGACTGAAGCGACAATATGTTATGTCACTCTCGAGAACTGACTAAACTAGCACTGGCAGGCCAGTCTCACTTCAGTTTTCCGATTTAATTCATTTAGATCATTTCTGTCGGTTTGAGCTCGCGGGGTAAATGCACGGTTAGCAAATACAAACTTGCGGTCTTTAGTACCTATCCTTTCCATATAATGCACTGCTTGCGAATTTGTTTCTGTGATTTGGTTAAAGGTTTTCGCATGTTGTAAATAAATTCATTAAATGTTAATTTGCCATAAACAGGTGATGGTGACAGCATGTCCAACGTATATAAAACTCAGTAAAACAGTAGGAAATCTTTCTTAAAATGTACTGGTTTTTGAGCAAATGTTGAGAACATTCTTATTGCTTTATTTATTTGTTTATTGTTTTGTTTATTTAAAATAATTGTGATTATTTATTAAATATAATAAATAATTTCACCCCTGAAAATGATATTAAATGTATTCTTGAGGTTTCTTGGCTGACTGTCCCTGTGTCCCTGTGAGTATTCATGCAGGCCACCTTTGGAATATATCGACAGTGGGTAGAGGGTCAGATCAGCAACTGGAATGAATCCATCGTCTGTGCCGCACGTCATTGCGCTGTCATTCACTCGGCCCATTGAGGGTTAGCTGAGTGAGAGTAATCGCTCCTTCTGTGTTCTGGGCCTGTTTCTGGAAGCCCTGCTGGGTGCAGCCTTACGGGAAGCACTGACACACGCACAAACCGCTGCTGCAGCACAGCACTTCATCGGCCTGGATGTCACTCTGGTGACTGGCCTGCAGGACAGCGCCATAAGTCATAAAGCAGCCAGAGTAAACCATGGTGGGGTTGGGCTCATATTGTTGATCACGTCCCCTTTTAAAATCGTTACTATCGATATCATCAATTAGGTGAGAGCTATCTTATGAAGTCATGTGATGATGGTTTTCAGCACCGCCATGCAGAATTCATTGTGTGGACCAATGAAAATGCAATTCGTTTTCTGTTTTATTGGTATTTATTGGAATTGATATGGAAATTAATATTCCTGTTACACTTTCAAATAATTATATTCCTAACCTGCATGGGCAGAGTGTCAGAAGGTCTATGAATATAGAGTTGGACCCTTTATGCTGCTGAGCGTGAGCCCCCCCCATACACACAGACAAATACAGTTACGCAGATGTTTAGAATGTTTGTCCATACAAAAAGATGTCCACAGCTAAGCGCACTCATACATGTGAATATAAGCCCACTTGCCAGAACACAAACACACACAGTGTGACATCTGTCACTGCCTGTCAGTGTTTGAATTCAGAGCTGAGGGTCTCACCCGTCTCCCTTGCTGTGAAACAGACTTGTTGTTCAATGAGACGTTGGAGGGAAACATAACTCTGCTGTTCATGTTCATACACTGCTTTAGGAACCTGGGAGTAAGGCAGCTTATAAAAAACATCTGTCATGCTGCAGATGTTCTAAAGGCATATGACTCTCAAATGCATGGAGTTGCTCACACTGTGGGAATGCAGTGTGCATGTGTAAGTGTACTACAGAGTGGAGGTGGGTGTTATTTAATAGACTTGGTTAATGCGCTGGGGAATGGGGTTCCCATTCTGAATGCGGAATGTCACGCTGCTGGCTGCTGTGGATACGGTGGCGTGGAAGGTCTCCATGGCACTGAAGTCATGGTGAGATGGTGACGTGTGCTGTTGGGTGCATTGTGCACATACTGTCCCAGGGCACCCTGGCCAGTATCACAAGCCAGCAAAGTTGGATCAGCCAAGACCTGAATACTGCTCCCCGAGCAGAGTCGTTTCTCTCTTTCTGTCTCTCTCTCTCTCACACTCACACACACACCCTCAGGTTCAGCTGCAGCATTTAACCATATCAGTTAGATCATGTCGTGCCTTGCTATGAGTGCTTGATGTTCTTCAAACCAAAGTGAAGCCAAAGGAAGTGTATCTGCAATTGTCTGAGAGCATGATCATTGTTTACTGAAGCAGAGCGGTTTGGAGGAAAAGCTGATCTTAACAGTCTCTGAGTGTCCTGAGATCTACAACACTACGTTATTGTCTTGCTGGGAGTTTTGAAGACCTTGCATATTTCTTTGCGCTGTGCCCCGTGCAACCTTTAGATTTTCTCCAATTAGCAGAAAAAATGCATGTGTTCAGTCTGTGCTAACCTGATGCCACGTGTTTGTGGCTTTAGTGAGGTGAAGTGATTGTCACATGTGATACACAGCAGCGCAGCACACGGTGCACACAGTGAAATTTGTCTTCTGCATTTAACCCATCACCCTGAGTGAGCCATGACAGGCACCCGGGGGGACGGTGCTTTGCTCAGTGGCACCTCGGTGGCACCTTGGTGGATCGGGATTCGAACCGGCAACCTTCTGATTACGGGGCCGCTTCCTTAACCGCTAGGCCACCACTGCCCCATAGTTAAAGCTTACAGCACCAGGTATTCCCGTGCAGTCTCCCAACCAAGTACTAACCAGGCTTAAGCCTTCTTAGCTTCCGAGATCAGACGAGATTGGGCATTCTTCGGCTGGTATGGAAGTTGGCAAGATATGAGTTTGGACGAGTCTGCTCAGTTCATCTGCTTGGTGGGGAGTCGATCTGCATCAGGATCAAGGCAGATGACCAGTTCCACCCACAGCAACCTTCTGATTACGGGGCCGCTTCCTTAACCGCTAGGCCACCACTGCCCCATAGTTAAAGCTTACAGCACCAGGTATTCCCGTGCAGTCTCCCAACCAAGTACTAACCAGGCTTAAGCCTTCTTAGCTTCCGAGATCAGACGAGATTGGGCATTCTTCGGCTGGTATGGAAGTTGGCAAGATATGTCCGCAAAGTCGTCAGTGATTAACTTAACTGGGAGTATATTTGCTAAATGTTGGTAACTGCTAGTACATGAGACAGGGACATTACACATACCAAACTTTACTGCTGTTATGTAATACAAAATGAAATAATAAAGGGACCACAGGAGTTTGGACGAGTCTGCTCAGTTCATCTGCTTGGTGGGGAGTCGATCTGCATCAGGATCAAGGCAGATGACCAGTTCCACCCACAGCATAGTTCTGTGTGCATTTAAAGGAGAACTACCTGTATATACGACTGTAACAAGATGAATGCAGAGTGGCAATAGTTTTTCTTCTCATTGTACTAAATCAAAGGGTCCTATATGGATATTGATATATTGATAATAGTAATCGAACCGAATCGTGAGACCAGTGAAGGTTCACACCCTTAAAGTTTTTAAATTGTGCACACAGTGCAAAATTGATTGAATTTTAATCACAATTTCACCGTCTGTCTCTCGCACCCTGATGCCTGCAGAGTTCGTCGCCTCATAGACAGGGCGGAGGTAGAAGAGAGAAAGAAGGCCATATGGGCCATAATTCCCCTGCATTTTTAGCGTGTGGTTTTATGATAAAACACACTTTTTTTTTTTTTTTTTTTTTGCCTCTTTGAACGGGGTTTCTAATGCCTGTTGACTGACACCGCCAGTGGAAGCAGGCAACAAGCAGTGGTCTGTGTACGTGATCAACACTACAACTTGTTATGTGTGCTTTTTTGTACACGCTAAATCAGGCCACACAATATGCCTGGGCAGACCCACCCATTTATCCTCCCACGACAAAACAGTGTGCTCGTCAGCCCACGTGACAACAGTATGGCGACCACGAGAGGATAGGTGACACATCCCTGCCACATCAACACCATCTGAGCAGCTGTTTTCTGCAGCAGGAAACATAGCTTCAAAGAGCAAGCCTGAGTCAGGAGCATGTGAACATGCTCACATTTTTGCATTGCAATACAAAGTGTCCGAACAAAGGGAGTGAGAGAGAGAGTTAAATTAAAGTTACATTTTCTGATTTCTATTATTCTTTTTAAATTTATTTATTATTCTGGCACTTTATTTAAAAAAAAAAAGTCTATTGGGTAGATGTAAAGCATATGTGGTTTTTTTTTTTTTTGGTGAGTCAATTTTTATTTTATTATTATAACAGCTCAAGGACCATCATGTTTGTGCCTTTGAATAAAGGGAGGGAATGCTTTTAATTTTCAATGCTTTTAATTTTTTTAATACGATTCTCCGATTAATTTAAAAAAAAAATAAAAAACTGAGGCATGGTGAAATGCCTGGGCACAAGGTTTTAGCATTTGTACTAATCAAATCTGTACTGAGAACAAATTGCATTCTCATGTTTTCAAAGAACACATAAAAAAACAGGCTATTTTGGAGTGCAGACATATTAAGCGCACAGAAAGGTGTGTCATGTGTCATGATACCATTTCCATTTTTCTCCTGCTCTGCTAAACCGGCTAAGGCACAGTCCACACAAGAAGACTTTTCTCTAAAGTTTCTAAAAACCAGGAGCATTATCTGAAATGTCATCCATACAGAGACACAGAGAATGTCCCAGATGCTGTTTTAACCCCCCCCTACACCTGTAACTCTTACTGAAATTGGTCTACTTGTTTCACCTCTAGTTTTCCTCCATGGTGAGTTAAACATTTGTTTTCCATCCTTGTCTTTTCATAAGAAATGTACTACCATTTCTGGTAGTCGCTTTATGAGATTCTGCAGCTGCTGCAGCGCAACCATAAACATGATATCCGTTATATGATTGTTATATGTATGATGCATTTGGGGTTATAGGTCAGGTTGGAGTTTGGGATAATATGTCAGCTTTTTCACCCCCAAAAATCTGCTTTGCTGTCCACACAGATGTATGGAAAAGAGAAATCTACTGACATGGTGTTTCCGTATGGAAGCGTGGCCAGATCAGATAGATTGGCGGGTACCAACCCCTGTATCTCAAGTGTTTTGGTGACAGTTAGTCTAGGGGTTCTGTAGTGTGAGATGTGTGTTATTAATTCCTTTGCTTTAGCAAATTCTCTTTTTTCAGCTGATCGTTGCTCAGACAACTCGTTGCAATTGGTTTTGTCTGATGCGACATGGTCACTGCCTGTGTTTTTTTTTAATGTTTTGAATGTCCAACAGGCCAGTAGAGGAGGGTGAGTAATTGTGTAATCAGTCATATGCAATTTCAGAAAGTTGTGTAATGTGAACCAGTGACCCTCTGTGTAAGTGATGATTTGAGTGAAAACCATAAATGTGTGTGTGTGTGTGTGTGTGTGTGTGTGTGTGTGTGTGTGTGTGTGTGTGTGTGTGTGTGTGTGTGTGTGTATATATATATATATATATATATATATATATATATAATGTAAATAAACACCTAAAACAAAACCTACAGCATCTCAGTCTATAATGAGAGCTGACTTATTTCCAAGTGGTAAGCATTGCAAGTTGGAGGCTGACAAAGTAAAACTAATTTCCAAATGAAGTACGCTTTATGTAGAAACACTTAGTCTGCAGAAAGGAAATGAAAAATCTCCCTCCCGTGCCATGATGAAAAATGGCAACAGCAGTAATAACATATTGGACATCTGCTGCAAATTGAAATCTAAAGTATACTGCGCTCAGGGCCAGATGTTTCTGTGTAGCGGCGTGATTTGAGCCGCCCCTTTGCCAGTTGCTGTAAATCAGGTAGGCCCTTTTGGTTTTCTGTTTGTGCTTAGGAAATGGCATTTGCTGACTGACTCAGGTGCTGTGGTGAGAGAACTACCATTGACTGGATAGGCCGTTAGTGTTTTTGAGTATAATGAATGGTTTGCCTTTTGCTCGTGTAGCGTTTGAGCGCTGCACAGTTAATGAGCACATGTCCATGACAGCACGGGCCCTGATTGTAACTGATAGCCCTTAGCATGTTTACCATATTAGGCTGGTTTTGTTGGTAAGCCAGCTTCTTAAAAAGGTCTCATCAACCTTGAGAGCATCGAAGGAGAAGTTTGCTGCAGTAATTGTATTTGCATACCAACATATTGGTGCGTTTAATAGAAATTTGGGAGGGGCTGTTCATCCTTACGGTTAATAAAAACCTTGGAAAATCATGGAATTTGGATTTTACAGGCCTTGAAAAGTTTTGGAAAAGTCATTGAATCTTATTGACACATGAATGTATAAAAGTCATGTCAATTACAGCTGATGATCCATCTTGGGGGAAGCTTTTCCAGGTTGTCATGAATTTAGTTTAACAATATTTTGGTAAATTTAACCTTTTTGGATTTCCTCTCTCTACATTTGCACAGAAATAGAATATATGGTCATGAAAATTTGCCTTAGAGTAACTGAAAAGTTATTTTGTAAAATGTGTAAGACCCTGGCTGTTGTAAGTATTTCAGCCATTCAGAAGCATAACTAGAAACAATCATTCAAGATTAACTTTCTGACAAGACTATTCCTATGAGCTCTGGCTTAGCACATGTGCAAAAATCACCAGTTCTTCCAATGGCAAAAAATAACCTGTGTTTATCAAATGCAAATTGTGCATAAAACATAGAAATGCTGACCTGCAGTCAGTCTTCTGCTGCTCTGACGTGTGTACAAATGTCTGTTATTTAGCCTGAAGGCCAATCTCATCTGGTGTCAGCTTTCCACTGTCTCTTGGCCTGTCAGTCCAAAAATCAACGTCAGGGCTACTTTTTAGCAAAACTAGGGCTATTTAAATCTCCTCAAAGTTTCTTCCATTCATTAGTTGCTGCTTTTGGGGGGGCTTGAGGTCTTTACCAATCTACAACCATTCTATAACCATTCTGAAACATTTTTTACCAGAGGCCAAATCATTTAGAGAGTTTGTGTAATACTTTGTTTTGTGCTCTGTTGTTTATTTTAGTTAGTTTTTGCTGTAAAACTACTAACCTTCAGGGTAAACTGATCGTAGATCAGCAGTCCTCTTGCCACTTACATGTTCAGTGGCGCAGATGGACCTGACACGATCGCAGCCGGAGCAGCACAGCGGTCGTCGAAGCTTTTCAGAGGGGGGGAGGGGGGCAAAAGTTTGGATTGACTGATAGCGCCGTCTCTCCCTCACACTTTTCTGTGTGTGACAGGAAATGGGGCAATTAAGGACAGCTTGCTCTGGCTCTGGATGGGGCTAATACCCAGCTCCCGTAATTAAAAATAAATTACTTAAAAAAAAAAAAAAAACATTATCAAGCCTCTTCTCTCAGAGACATGTGTTGCCACTGTCTCTGGTTTGTAGCAAGTGAGCGTTCTTTCTTCCATGGTGAACATCTGGTGGTGCGTTTCCTTCGACCGTGCCACCATTAAGAGTTTTGCTAGCCTCACAGAGATGCACATATTTGGAGGAGGGGATGTGTGTGGGGAAAGAGGGAGGAAAGAAGGGATGGATGCGCTTGGATGTGGGCCTGTTGGTGCGCAGTAGGAGCACAGACGGGTGTGGGAGTGGGGGTCCTGACAGAGGGTCCAGCAGCTCTGTGATCAGACTGCCGTCTCTCATATGTCGAGCTTGGACTGGAAATTATGTAGATGTGGTGTCATGTATTTTGAAGTCCACTTTGTGTAATGTCTGTAATACTTATGCTTTGTATTAGATCCATCTGGAAATGTTTTAGATCCATGATCAATTTCAGCCCTGTATTAATTAAGTTGAGGTTATTGAAAGACAGGCAGGCTGGGTGGTTATGCTGAATTGGCCCGTGTGTGTCTTGATAAAATTGCCCATAGCCAAGCAGTTATGTTTCTTGTCTGTGGGGCAGGAGGCCCAGGTTTGAACCTCACATTCATTCTATAGGGGCAGTGGTGACCTAGCAGGTAAGGAACAGGAATCGGAAAATTGCCGGTTCAAAATCCCAAACCGCCAAGGTGCCACTGATGTGCCATTGAGCAAAGTAATGTCCCCACTCCCTGGGATGTTGATTGGTGAAATGCAGAGGATCGTCTTATTGAGCTTCACTTTCACTAAAAAAAAAAAATTATTACTTATGAACAGTAATAATCAGTTATGTCAGTACGTGACTTAACTGGCTAAAGACTCAGTGAGCTTGTCTGTTGCACAGAGCATCACAATTATATAGAAAACCTGCCTTTACAGTAATGATATTTTTGTATTAGCTTTCATGTCTTTGTCTGAGGAGGGTGTGAGAGGGCATGCTGGGAACTGCTGTTGTACCTTGATGTCCAACAATGACCTTGTCTCCTCTTCCCTTTGCAGGCGAGTACATAAAGACCTGGCGGCCACGGTACTTCCTCCTGAAGAGCGACGGTACCTTCATTGGCTATAAGGAACGGCCGCAGGATGTGGATCAGTTGGAAACGCCGCTGAATAATTTCTCCGTTGCCCGTGAGTCCTCCCATCTTTATAAGATAAAGTAGCCTAGAGAACTCCCAAGTCCTCTTCAGAAACCTTACTCAGACTTCATAGGGTCCTCATCCTTCCTAAACAGCATTGGTCGCTGTAGCCCGAGACATATGTCGGCACAGCTCACCCATGTTCCGGGACGTTCTACATGCCGAAGCTCAGCAGAACAGCGTGCGCTGCGTGCCGGCAAGGGTAGCTGTGCAGAAATGATTGAGCAGACTAATTAGACAGCATATTGTTTGTTAAACAAAATGTTTCCTCCTGACAGTCCTGAGTTATAGTGGTTATTAAGTGCCTGATTTGAGTTATTTGAGTGCACACAAGAGGCGGGGGTGTGTGCATGAACCTGAGTGTGTAAGCATGTGTCTCTGAAAGTCTCTGATTGGCTGTTAGTCTGTGTCTGTGTGTAGTGTCTTTTGGTAAATGGTAGTGCTTTGTTCTATTGTCTTCTTGCATGTGTATGTCTGTGTGCATGCAGTCTATGTTGGTACAGTTCATTTGTTCAGTTCACAAAAATGAACCATGTATCAGAGGTGTACATTTTAAAAAGAAAAACATTGATATCATGCACACCCTAAGAAGTGATATACATGTTATGTTAGACTATATATTTATGCCAGTGGGGAATATGTGGTGTTTTAATATATTGTTTATTGCACATAACAATCATCAGTTTATATCTGTGTGACTGACTATAAATAAATATGTTTATGTGTATGAAGTCAAATTCTTGGTTCGCTGGTGGTTTTTCTCCTTGGACCACTTTTAGGTTCCGAGCAGCGCATACTGGAAACATCCCACTTGACTGTTCACTTGCTGCTTTTAATATTCATAGGAGTCTTTGTGTTCAGATAATCAGTGTTTTGTTTTGTCTTATTTGGTTTGAATTGTTCTGATTTGGCAATAGCCATGGGGATAACACACTTTGCTATGAACCAGAAGACCCAGGTTCAAACCCCATTTACTGCCATTGTGTCCCTGAGAAAGAGTTGCTCCAGGGGGAGTGTCACTGTCACTACTGATTGTTAGTCGCTCTGGATGAGTGTGTCTGATAAATGCCATAAATGTAAATAAAGACAGGAAAACCTGAAATCTCAATAAAAGAGGAGACTTTTTTTTTTCTTCAGTTTTTTAATTGGAGGAGCTTTTTATTTTTGGATGTTGCATCAAGTGCTAGGTTGCTGACTGGTCTTATTACATTAAACAATTGTAGTTAAACAATTATAAGACATGATAAAAATGTATTTCCATAGGTCCTCAAAAAGGTGTGTGTGTGTGTGTGTGTTTGAAAGGAGGCCGCTGGGAGCCCACGTTGATGTCAGCAGTGCTCTGTTGATGAGCTGTGAACTCAGTGGTGTCCTGCCGACAGCCCGTTTCACTCCCTCCAACACCAGTCATCTATGTGCCATACTCTTTCTCTACACCCTCCCTCCATCTCCATCCATCTCTCCTCCTCTGTTGTCGCCTCGCAGATGTTTTCTGAGTGACTGATTCTGTTTGGTTTGGGAATTTTCTGAGCTGTTAGGGACTCAGCTGTTCATTATCAGTCAGACAAACAGCATTTAAACTTTTTTTTTTTTTTTTTTTTTTTTTTTTTTTTTTTTTAAGAAAGATCAGTTTTATCTATATGGCTATTGCAAACTTATGGAAATATGGGGAATGGCTGCCTTTCCTGCTTATTTATTAATGATTCAGATTGATTTAAAATGTTTCTACTAATTAGCCCCTTCCCAAGCAAATATTGTCTTTGCCATTTTATTTGAAGTAGGACATGGCCCTAAAATATACCACCAGTACATGGGTGCAGGACTGCTCCAGCTTCCTCTCAACTCTGCAGTGCACCTGTTCCTCACCTGCTGCACTTCCCAGATCTGTCTGTGTGTTTGTGTGAATATGAGAGAACCACTCAGTATGTGTTATACAGTGGGTTGCAAAAGTATTCGGCCCCCTTGAACTTTTCCACATTTTATCACATTACAGCCACAAACATGAATCTATTTTATTGGAATTCCACGTGAAAGACCAATACAAAAGTGGTGTACACTTGAGAAGTGGAATGAAAATCATACATGATTCCAAACATTTTTACAAATAAATAACTGAAAAGTGGCGTGTGCGTATTTATTCAGTCAATTCTTTGTATAGCCACCTTTTGCTGCAATTACAGCTGCCAGTCTTTTAGGGTATGTCCCTACCAGCTTTGCACATCTAGAGACTGAAATTCTTGCCCATTCTTCTTTGTAAAACAGCTCCAGCTCAGTCAGATTAAATGGACAGCGTTTGTGAACAGCAGTTTTCAGATCCTGCCACAGAATCTCGAATGGATTTAGATCTGGATTTTGACTGACCATTCTAACACATGGATATGTTTTGTTTTAAACCATTCCATTGTTGCCCTGGCATTATGTTTAGGGTCATTGTCCTGCTGGAAGGCGAACCTCCGCTAGTTTTCCGCCACACATAGCGTTTTGCATTTTGGCCCAAAAAAGTTCTATTTTGGTCTCATCTGACCAGAGCACCTTCTTCCACATATTTGCTCTGTCACATGGCTTGTGGCAAATTGCAAACGGGACTTCTTATGGTTTTCTTTTAACAATGGCTTTCTTTTTACCACTCTTCCATAAAGGCCAACTTTGTGCAGTGCATGACTAACAGTTGTCCTATGGACCGATTCCCCCACCTGAGCTGTAGATCTCTGCTGCTCGTTCAGTCACCATGGGCCTCTTGGCTGATCAGCACTGTCCTTGTTTGGCCTGTATGTTTAGGTGGACTGCCTTGTCTTTTTAGGTTTACAGTTGTACCATACTCCTTCAATTTCTGAATGATCGCTTGAACAGTGCGTGGGATGTTCAAGGCTTGGGAAATAATTTTGTAGCCTAAGCCTGCTTTAATTTTCTCCATGATTATAATGATAAATGTGGCTAACGATGTTTGCTGTACTTGTGTCTATGCTCAGAGTGTCAGCTGATGAAGACAGAGAGACCCAAGCCCAACACATTCATCATTCGCTGCCTGCAGTGGACCACAGTCATCGAGCGCACCTTTCACGTAGAGACTCCTGAAGAGAGGTCAATATCCCAACACACGCATACACACATACATACACACACACACACACAAACACACTACCACTTCCTCATCATGCCACTCTACAATAGTGGTTACTCACTCATTGGCTAACACACTCACAAACCCTCTTGCAGCCACTGTGTACTGGCACTCAGGAGGTCAGACTCTCACGCCATGTTTCCGTTGCTTTCTTCCGAGTATTAGTTCTGCTTTTGTCCAATTTTGTTTAATTATCTAAATACTATTAAAGTAAATTGTGGATGGGCCATATCTGCATAGTGGTGGTTGTAACAGTTTTTTTTTTTGTTTGTTTTATGCCAGTTTCCTGCAGATACTGTGATCTAATTGACATTTTTTTCCCCTGCCTTTTCTGTCATCTAACTGTGTGTATAACAACAGTATAGAGGACTACCATGATGTACCATACCAGCTTATTTGGATCATTTTTAAACTCGTTGTCCTCTGCTTAATATAGTATGCCTTGATGCCCATGATCACAATTGCACAGCAACATCAGTATCCATTGCAGTTCCCCATTCAGGAAGGTTCTTTATGCACAAGAGGTGCTGTAAGTGGCAGTTCATGGGTACCTGACATTTCATTTGCCTCTGCAGCATCCGTTTGTCCTGAACTGTTATAAGTCACAGATAGCAGTGTTTTGCCCCTACTGTGACCAAGAAAATCAACTGAGATCATTTGGAGATAATCATCCAGGAAGCTAACAGAAATTCTATTCTCATAAGCCTGAATTACAAAAGTATATATATCACCAATATAATGAAGAGAAAAAACATATAAGCACTCTCTCTCAAACACATACTCTTGAAAACTCACAGGATTTGATGCTAATTGTGGTGGGGCTGATAGTGAAATTATTTGCTTTCCTTTTCCTTTGGCTGGCTCCAGGGAGGAATGGACCAAAGCCATCCAGGCTGTAGCTGATGGGCTGCAGAAACAGGAGGAGGAGATGATGGACGACTCACCAGACCCCATGAACATGGAGGTCTACCTGACCAAACCCAGACTTAAAGTGGTACAATTGAAATGCTTTTTATTTATATGGAATAGATTAAATAAATGTATCATTTAGGGCTGGGTGAATTTGCCTAAAAAAAAAAATCTTCGATTTTTAAAGAAAAATTCGAGTTTCGATTCGATTTTTTTTCCCAATGCACTTAAAAAAATGGCTGCAGACATCAGATATAGTTTCAAAAGTGCAACTTTATTGCAATGATTGTCCTCAAGAGTTAAAATGCATAGAATCCCAAAACAAAAAGTAAACGAGGCTCTGTCATTCAACAATTTCAAGCTTGGTTTAAGCAAAAGTGCAACAGCTTCACAGTAACTTAAATTTTCTGTTCAAAAAATCAGATAATTACAAATTTTGTAACATATAACATTACAATAAAAAAAAAAAACTCTTCTCAGTATAGTGTGAATATAAAAAATGAAACATGCCTGTGTTTGCATCTTTTCCCGAGTTGTATTGTGCAGGTGAGGCAGCGCTACATCGGCGACTGGGGACAACGTACCTCGCATCTAATACTTTCAGCATGTGATTAAAGCCTCACTTTTCGACAGAATAAATTGGCAGCATGTCTGTGGCAATATAAAACGTGATCGCCTCTGTAATCGCTTTCCATCGCGCTCCGTTCTTATCATAAGGCACACAGTTTGTAAAGCTGTCATGAAGTGTAGTTTGCTTTTTAGCAGGTGTGCTAGAGGAGCCGATTTCGCTACGGAGCCGGCTGCACTTCTCCCATTCTTCGGGATGTTTATTCCTCAGGTGCTGGAAAAGATTTGTTGTACTGCTGCTCCCAGCAGCAACAGCCTTGAAACATGTTTTGCAGCAAGGCTTCGTCTGTCTTTCGTCTGCTGCATCAAAACCAAACCAGTTCCAAATGACGGAATTACCTTTGCCTTTCTTTGGAAGTAGTCCTCTGCTACACGCTGCCATGTTGTTTTGACCGTGTTACGCGGGGCGGGGGCTGCCTCATATCGCGCTACGGTAACCAACAAGGACGAAACGCGGGAAAAAAACTCGAGTTTGCAAAATAAAAATCGTTTTAAACTACAAAATTGATAAATCGATTAAATCGTTTTTTTCCCCCAGCCCTAGTATCATTGTGCCTGAACCCTGTACAGTGGTGGCTTAGCACAAGATACTATATCCATGTTTTTCCATAAGGAAATGCATGTATGTGTGCTTATTCGGAATGCTACAGATAGGATAACCTGTGCATGCTCATTTTTGGCATTCTAACCATTGCCTAGGTCAGAGGTCAGTCTGCACAGTGAACACAGTGTTGGGGTCTGGATATAATTATCTTTTTCTTCACCCATTAATCACAGACTATGCATGACTTTGAATACCTCAAACTTCTTGGAAAAGGCACTTTCGGCAAAGTCATCCTAGTGAAGGAAAAAGCTACCGGGCGATATTATGCCATGAAGATCCTCAAAAAAGAAGTGATCGTAGCAAAAGTGAGTACAGGCACCAGGGGCGTGGAAAGAAAATAGTGGGACAATTCCTGCAGTTAGCTACAGTATCCGAGTCTGTGCATATGGAGGCTCATCACACATGCTCTTCGTGTTCTCTTGCAGGATGAAGTGGCACACACACTCACAGAGAACCGCGTCCTCCAAAACTCCAAGCACCCCTTTTTGACGGTGAGAGACTCCCCGTTCACCTATGTGCAAACACTCCCCGTCCTGCTGAATGGCGTCTGAATGGGACCTTCAGCAGACTCACCACTCCTGCCTGTGAGGCACTATTCAGCCATGGCACTCAGTTTGTTTTAGGAGTGTTTGAGCAATGCTAATTAAAGGAGTAAATGGAGCTGGCCATCAACAACTCAGTGCTTCAGCTGCCACTCCCAGCCCTTCACACACATTTCCACTTCAACAGACGGTTGAAGTCACGGGTGTCAAACAACAGAATAAGTACAGATACATTTCTTGAATTACATTATCCTTGCATTAGCATTTGTACTTGTTTATATAGGTGGTACTGTGTAAGGACTTTGTAAGAACTTTCCTTGCACTGAACTTGCTTACCAGAATGCTTACCTGACTGTAATTCTAAATCTTTTACCACACATGAGGCAGTTTTAGAGATGGGAAATAAAATACTTTGTTTCTGTGCTTAAGGATAGTTTTCAAGTATATTACTTGATTATTTACTTTTATGACACATCTTTTCTTATTTTGTACATATCTGTACTAGTTTATCTAGTGTAAATTTATTTGAGAATGATCTATTATTAGGCTGTTTTTGCCAATTTTGCCTAATTGACATGACAAGGATTATTTCCCGGACCTGAATGGGTGTGTTTGCTAATGTCAAGTTCACCATTTTACGAACTGGGGTGCACGCACACAACATGCAACAAGATGTCAGCTGTAAGATGAGAGGAAACCGGCAGCTCAGAAATTATATTAACATTAGTATGGATGTCCATACTATCCATGTCCATATTCTATCTCTTTTGACTTCTCAGTTCTGTTTTTTCTGTTTTCTTAACATCATAAAAGCTCTTAATTAAGCTTAATTTTCCAGTTTCTGACATGAGGTTCAGTTAACTTTAGCCAGAAGTGCTTGTTTTGTCTTTCACAATGCTGGAGTTTTTTTTTTTTTTTCTTTTTTTCCCCATTTTCTTGAGTAAGGAAGTAGCATCAGTACTTTACCAGACTCCTTTTGAACACAAGTATCTATACTTCTACATTAGTGACAAACATGAACGTGTGCTTTTGCCACCTCTGGCCAGTTTTATTTTTGATTTGCTCTCTGGAGGACTGCACTGTACTATCTACTTTTAATAAATAGATGGCAGGAGTGAAGAGCACACACACACACAGATCCAGTACAAACTTGTGTCTTTTATTAGGGGAATATTTACTCAGGGAAAGGAGGAAATTCTGCAACCAAAGCAGAGACTTTATCACTGAGTCCGCAAACAGGCTGGGGTCAGTACACGCTTTTGAAGCAACTGGAGCAGAAACACAACACACAGCGGAGTTGAAATGCGGTCTAGCTGAATCTTCGTCTATATTCCCAATCTTAAACACACAATTTGAGAAAAATAAAAACAAAATCAAAAGAGTAGCTGCAAGGTGGCCATCTTTCCGGGAATTGAAGTGCTGAGGGAGTCAAAATTAGGTTGGAAACACAGGACTGTACATACTGACAGGATACATTAGCTCCAGCTAAAATGGAGCAAAATAAGATGCTCAACTGTACAATTTAATTCATTGTTTTAAAAAAAGTTTGTTGTATTTACTGCCTTGAACTGATTTTTATTGTATACCTGTTCTGTCATTTGTGTCTAGGGTCTGAAGTTCTCCTTCCAAACTCATGACCGATTGTGTTTTGTCATGGAGTATGCTAATGGAGGCGAGGTGAGGCTAAGCAAATGAATCTACTTAAACCTATTATGTTAGTCATTTTGGAGTGGTTTAATCTCATGTTTTTTCTCTTCTTTACTCTTTCTATTCCTCAGCTTTTCTTCCATCTCTCACGAGACAGGATCTTCTCAGAAGAACGGGCGCGTTTTTATGGGGCTGAGATTGTTTCTGCATTGGACTACTTGCATTCGGAAAGAAATGTTGTCTACAGGGACCTGAAGGTGCAGATAGTTCATGGTCTACACATTGATCATAAAAGTGTAATAACCTGTATGCAATCATACTCTAGTAAACTTTGTATGTAGGGTTAAGGCATCCTCAGTATTTACATAACTAAACGGATAAACCATGAAAGAAACTGACACTTTTGACTTATTGAACGGTGCGGGTTTACATCATCCCGAATGAGGTATTAGCGTGCATGAGAGCTGTCAATCACCAGGCTTCTCCTTAAGGTTCCAATACATACAAAGTTTTATTTATTTATGTAAATTCTGAGGACACCCTTGACTTTATACTAGCAAATAAGCTTCATGATCAGCACGCAGGGTTGCACTTAGTGCCATCATGAAAATAGGGCCCACTAGATCACTATATTAGCACAAAACTGCTGTGCTGTTAATGAGTAAATTCAATTATAATTTGTGTATGTCAAACAAAGCAGTCTAGCTGCTGTGTAGCTCACCTCTCTGCATGCCATTGTTTCCAGCAGTGCCCCCACTGAAAGATCTTTTATTTGCTTCAGAGCCGTTACCGTGGTTTCAATCAGTCAAACAACACACTGAGTCAGGCCTCAGCAGCATCTGGCGCAAAATACATGCTCACTGCAAAAGAGCAGATTTATATTTAGTTTACATATCTGCTTACTCACGTCTGCTGTTATCGTTGCATAAATATGTGGTGTGTGTAGATTTTTGTTGGGTAACATTCTTCCTCCCTAGGGCTCTGCACTTCTTTTTTTAAACAAGCCTTCTCGTGAATGTCAGGGAACGGTACAGCTGGGGTCAGGTGTTGGTTCAGATGAGCAGTGGTGATAGATATCAGGGAGAGTGTGCGTGTGTCTGGAGGGTTGTGGGCAATCTGTAGCCCCCACCATTTTCACCAGATGATGATGCCATAGCAGCCAGATCAGCAGACTGCCTCCACCCTCTCCAGGCTGCATGCACTCAGCTCCCAGCCTGCTTAGGTTCTCCTGAAAGTGCAGGGGCCAGCAGGATTGCTCCATGTGCTGCTGACGGCAGAGCACTGCCACTGGCCACGTGTGTGATGCAGCTGCCAGGTGCCAGGTTTTTTTTTTTTTTTTTTTTTTTTTTTTTTTTAAACAGAGCGCGAGGACGCTGATATTAGCCCACACAAACACACACACCCAGCTATGACATGACCTCCCACAAACTTCCAAATCTCCCCTATGCTTATATTAGTTTATATTGACCCTGACTGTTCTTGTCATGGTTTTTCCTTCTGTATTCCAGCTGGAAAACCTAATGCTGGACAAGGATGGGCATATCAAGATTACCGATTTTGGACTCTGCAAAGAGGGAATCACTGATGGGGCCACCATGAAGACGTTCTGTGGGACCCCTGAGTACCTGGCCCCTGAGGTAAGAGTTCTTGAATACATGTCAGTGTCTGACCTGAAGTCTTTTTGAATTGCTTTTTTTGTATGCTTATTAAAGGGGACACTGCTGGCATGCGGAAGCTTAATAATGACCACTATAGATTGTGTCTGTGCGTGTGTCTAAGGAATGTTTCCGGGAGACGGGTGCCCATGTTGACACAGTTGCCGGCTTGTTGTTTTTAGTTCCCCATTTGGAATCTGCTAGGGAGGAGTGGGCGTTGGCAGCAATTCTGGAAACGTGAGCTTCCGCCCTTGGAGGGGAGGCCATGCAGGCTGCGGCTGCACCTGGTTCTGAGGGGGGCTCGGGCCCACAGCTGTCTGGGATGTCTCCCCCTGACCTGGGTTAATGCTGAGCCACGTGCCGGCCCCTTTGTCTTTCCTCAGCCCCAAACCTGGATCTGTACGATGGGTGGCTCCATATGTAGATGTGTGTTTATGTGTGTTGTCTGTACTGAAAATAATCGTACATTTACAGGCATATCTACTGTCTCCAAAACAGCACTCATACCACCTCCATGCCAACTGATACCATCTTCCAGCAGGACTGAGATCTAAGGCCAGATCGATACAAAATGATTAGCTGAAGATAAGATGAGATGAAATGAATTCAATGAAAGATGAAAAAAAAATTCTAACCCTCTCAACTTATTTTTTTTTCCTTCTCCTTCCTGAGCTGATTTGTTGAACATTCACCTGAATGCTCCAACCTTTTGTGTTACCTGTTGGCTTGAAGCCCTGAACACGTATTAGAAACCAGCTCCATTTTCCCCCCACTGGCAGCCCTGTTGTTGACATGACAACACTAGCCACCATGCAGGGAGGCTTTAGGGGGCGTTTCCGTGGAGACAGGGTCATTCCTCCTGAGGGCAGACCAGGCAGCATTACAGGTTGTTCCAAAGTGAACAATGACCTTGTTGTGTGTGTGTGTGTGTGTGTGTGTGTGTGTGTGTGTGCACAAGAATGTTGCTTGCCGTTACGTCTGGGGAATATTCCAGAAGACCGAGTGAAACTGCCACTGTAGACCACACCTGGCTGTGCTACTTCATTTGGGTTTATGTTCTGTTAGGTCTCTGCAGTTATGTCGCATATTCATAAATCTTACGCTGCTGCCTTTACTCCTGCCTGTGCTTATACAGAAGCAGTGTTTTAGTTTTGTTTCTTGGCAGAGTCCTGGTGGTTGGCACTGTGGAAGTACCCAGTGGAAGTGGCATTAGCAGGGTCTTAATGTGTGAGTGAAAGCCACCAGTTTAATTGTCACAATCCAGTCCTCCAGTTGGGGCTCAGAGCACAGGGAATGGATCCATAAGAGATTATTTCAGGCCACAGTTCTCCAGGAAGGGCAGTCTCTGTGATGTACTGGACCCAGTGTTGGCCTGTTGTGGATGTTGGTGGTTCCAGGCTCTTCAGTCTGTGTGTTAGGAATGGTTCCAGGATCCAGCGCTCGTGTGTGGACACAAGCTCATGGGCTAGGGCCTGGGCCCAGACTATATTGCTCCATTCCTGGACTCCGTGTGTGTGTGAGGACAGGCCCAGGCTCCAGTGCTCCTGGCAGCCCCACAGCTGTGCTCCTCTTCTACATATCCAGGCAGCTGCTCTCCCAGCTGTCGCTCCGCATGAAGCCCACGACAGCAGCACTGGAAATAGAGATGGCCCAGTAATCCAACACCGCGCCAGCGTCACATTACCGCTGCATCCCCAGCCTACCAGCACACACATACACACACCCCTGCAATTCCCTCTGCCTCACTGTTTGTTCTTTCCTGCATTTTCATTCTCATTGTTAGGTTTCTAGAACAATTTCTTCTTTCTTTATCCCTCTCTATATGTGCTTAGGCCTCTCTTTCCCCATCCTCTTTGAAGAATTCCATGCACTTACATAAGCAGTCCCATGCTATCCTCAATATTAACACATTTGTTCTTCTTACCATTCAATATTTCTTTGCCTAGGTCTTCATTTTACCATTACCATTTAGTCAGCTAGAGCTTTGCCAGGTTTAAATATAATAGTCTCTCACTGAGCTCAGCTGCTATGGAGTGTTTTTTTTTATTTATTTTATTATTATTATTATTTTTTTTTATTACTAAAAAAGGGAGAACCTGTCATGCCAGAGCTCACTATACCTGGCAACCTAATGTTCCCCATCTGTTTAAAGTCCCTCCCTCTGCAGTGTCCACTGTCAGCTGTATGGCCTGCTTAGGTTAGGGAAGTTGTGTGCAATGTGAGTGTGTCTGGCTTTGGTGGTGGTGTGTGTGTATGTGTCCAGGTCTGTGCTGATTAAATATGCAGAACCCCAGAGGAAACCCTATCTCTGCTCCTAATGTGAGATGTGAGTCAGTGTTGGCCAGGGACGCTCATCTTCTGGAGTGATGTCTCTTCCTGCCATCGCTCCTCTTTCTCTCTTGTTCTCCCTCTATTTCTCACATAAACACAAACATTTTTCAATTTATATTTTATGTTTCATTTACCGAGACGGGTTCACACTGTAAAACAGATTTTTTCAGTGTCTGTTCAGTGCCTCCATGCTTTTCTCACCACCTTTTTGGATTTTTTTGGCATCAGAGCCCTTTATTTGGCTCTCTAAGCATCACTTTTTTGTGATTATTGGGTGTAGACGTTTGACTTACAGTAGTGTAAAGTGCTGATGATCCTAAATCTGGGGGAAAAACAGTGTGTGTGAATTGATGACCTGTGTGTTTTTGTGGTTCCCCTGTCCATCGACCAGGTGCTGGAGGATAATGACTATGGCCGGGCGGTGGACTGGTGGGGGCTTGGTGTGGTTATGTACGAAATGATGTGCGGCCGACTGCCCTTCTACAACCAGGACCACGAGAAGCTTTTTGAGCTCATCCTCATGGAGGACATCCGGTTTCCACGCACCCTTGCACCCGAGGGCAAGTCTTTACTCTCTGGTCTGCTGAAGAAGGACCCCAAACAGCGGTGAGTAGTAAATGCCTAACGTAATGTCATGTAAATGAACTCTTTTATTTATTTGTTTGAACACCTTACCTACCCACCCTTTGACCTCTGACCTCAGTATTAACCATAACACTTTGCTTTCCTCTTAAAATATAGACATCCTTGTCCTTGTGTTGTCCTAAAATGTTTTTTAATTATTATTTTATTTATGCTTGTAAATGTAAGAATATATAGAAGACAAACTATGTTGTCATATCCACGGTCATGAATATTTTACAGAAAATCAAGCTAAGCATAGCCTTATTGTACATTTAAATAGCTACTCCATATTTGTCTGGATTATTAGGTTAGGAGGTGGGCCTGATGATGCCAAGGAGATCATGCAGCACAAGTTCTTTGCTGGAATTGTTTGGCAAGACGTCTATGAGAAGAAAGTAAGTGATTTTCATGTGCAGCATAAATACAACATAATCATTTCTGTGGCAGCAAGTTTGACCAGACACTGCAGTAACATAGTCCATCAAGGCTGGGGATAGTTATGGGGATAACTATGTGTGCAATCAAATAAGTCAAACATCTTTGCATTGGTCGAAAAAAGATGTTCATCTGTTGAAATTATGATGCATAGCCATGCTATAGAGAAATGAAGGTGTGTCAACATATTTAATTATCTCAGTTTAAACAAGAGCGTTTATGTGGCTCTATGCCAGGGTGTGAAGAAATTCCATGAATCAATAGTCAAAGCTGGAAATCTTTTAGCTTGATGTCTAATGGTGCTGTGTCCATCCTGTCTTTTCCCTACAGTTGATCCCACCTTTTAAGCCTCAGGTTACCTCAGAAACGGACACACGGTATTTCGATGAGGAGTTCACTGCACAGACCATCACCATCACACCACCTGGACAAGGCATGTATCCGTTACAAAGTCTACTCAAGTCTCCATTATCTTTCCATATAGAAGAATGACAAGCACATGCAGAAGGCAGTCATCAGTAATGCGCAAATTCTTTTTCCGTACATGCTTAAACTAGATGTTCCTGTAAGTCAGTAAAGCCTTAAGTCATTTCCTAGCCTTGAAGCCCAGTGAAGCAATTTTGGTTAACAAGGAGGTCTGAAGATAATTTTTTTTTTTTATTTCTCCTAAAAACAACTCTAAAATTAATCATAAAGGGACCATGTGAACATTTAAATTTCATTAGATTTCAGAAACTATTGATATCCAGAGATGTTGCTCTGTCACACTTCCTGTTAGCAAAGGTCTGCGGATGGAAAGCAATAATAATATACACTGCTCAAAAAATAAAGGGAATACTTAAACGACACTATGTAACTCCAAGTGAATCCCACTCCTGTGAAAGCAAACTATCCACTTAAGAAGCAACACCGATTGACAATTAATTTCACAGGTGGAAATTATAAGCAATTAGACATCCTCAATAAAGGCGTGGTTCTGTGGGTGGTGACCACAGACCACTCCGTTCCTATGCTTTCTGGCAGATTTTTGGTCACTTTCGTATGCTGCCGGTGCTTTCGCTCCAGTGGCAGCATGAGACTGCTACCAGGAGACAAGCCAGTACATCAGGAGAGGTTGTAGCAGGGCAAGAACCCTCTTTGTGCAAGGAGGTCACAAATGTGCATGTGTCTGCTCAAACGGTCCGACACAGACTCCATGAACGCTCTGTGTCCACAGGTGGGCGTTGTCCTTAGTCAAACACCGTGCAGCACGTTTGGCATTTGCCAGAGAACACAAAGATTGGCAAATTTGTCACTGGCGCCCTGTTCTCTTCATAGATGAAAGCAGGTTCACACTGAGTACATGACAGACATGACAGAGTCTGGAGACGCTGTGGAGAACATTCTGCAACATCCCCCAGCATGACCAATTTGGCAGTGGCTCAGTAATGTTGTGGGGTGGCACTGCCATTACATTTACATTTACGCCATTTATCAGACGCTCTTATCCAGAGCGGCTTACAATCAGTAGTTACAGGGACAGTCCCCTCCTGGAGCAACTTAGTAAGTGGGATTTGAACCTGGGTCTTCTGGTTCATAGGTGAGTGTGTTACCCACTAGGCTACTACCACCATTAGGAACTGCGATGAGATCCTCAGACCACTTGTGAGACCATGTGATGGAGCAATTGGCTCTGGGTTTCTCCTAATGCAAGACAATGCTAGGCTGGAGTGTTTTAAGGAGTTTTTTTTTTTTTTTTTTGAGTGTAACTCTTGATATATTTGATTTCCATATGTGATTTTGTTGTCAGCACAAGGACAAAATATTTAATAAGAATATTTCATTCATTTATATATAGGATGTCTTATTTTTGTGTTCCCTTTATTTTTTGAGCTGTGTTTAACAAGAACATTTTTAAATAATGTGTTTATCTGACAGATTTCTTTTGTTACTTAACACCTTTCACTATTGCGATCTATATTTGTGGTAAAATATTTGCACAGCACTTTAGTGGAATTTGATTTTGGAATAGGTTTTAGCACTACAATGTAATAAATTCTGCAGTATAGTCAAGTGTTCCTGCTGCCGTCTGTGTCCTGGATTTAGACATTTGATAGCTACATGGCACTTCATTGTGAAAGACACTCATACTCACTGTAGAAACAAAAAAAGATAAAAGCTATCAGCTGATCACTTCTTACACTTTGTAAAATTCAACCAAAACTAGTTAGCAGCTCACTCCAAAGGAATAAAGACTTCAGGCATAACTGTGTGACCTGTGATGTAGTGCCCCTGATGATCATCCCTGGGACACAGTTATGCACTGAAGAGAGATTATATGAGGTCTCTAAGGGCACTTTCTTTCTTGGTCTTACTGAGCATAAGAAAACCCAAGCCGACCTACATTGTTACCCTTGAAGCTGACTGATTAAATTGGGTATTGGTTGCTGATGGAAATTTGACTCATTTTAAACAGCAGCACTCAGGAGAACAGATCCCATTTCACATATTTTAAAGAAGTCCATTTTCCACCCATATTACCATGGCAACGTTTAGAAAAACTGAAATGAACTGAAGTCCCTCTGTGTTTCCTTTCATTGTTGAAAATATTTTTAAAAACAAATTCATATCCTACTTCAGGACTCCAAGAGTGTACGTGCAGCATCCTGCTGGGAAATCGAGACCCTAACTGCATTGCAGTAAAATGTACAAAATATTTCTTTGGCCTGTTATATTTGTGTCTGGTTGGCAGTAGTGTGTAATAAGTAAATTCTCATCCACTATGTTGGAGTGAAAACTTCAAAATTGGGTGCCCTTTATTTTTGACTATCACTTTAATGAATACAGTTCTCCATCTGCTGGAGAACTGTATTTACTGCATCTGTGTCTGTCACAATTCAGGGTTCATATGGTTTTTAAAAACCTGGAAAAGTCTTGGATTTTGAAAAGAGAATTTTACATGTCTTAAAGCTTTGGAAATATGAAGTAAACATATAAAGTTGTGGGAAACTTTTAATGAATATATAATGAAGTACATGGTTCACGTAAGAGAAACATTTTGTATATGTTTACACGTTCATTTACAACTAGCAATGGTCTACAGTAACTTGCTATTTTTACACAGTGAACCACGTCACATGGTACAGCTTCCATATTCCAGCAACTCCGCAGCCGTGTCTTCTTTTAAAAGTCTTGTAAATTAAAGCTGAAACTCATGGGGCCCATTTAATAATCGGTCTTGTTATGCTTTTTGAGTAGTGATGTGAAAATGGATAAGGAGGTGAGACATTGCTAGCCTCTGGCAATTGCGTTTTGGTTGCACCGGTGAAAGCAAAGTCTGAGGTGTGGAATCAATGAAAATGTATAAAAGACTCTTAAGGCAAAAGAGCTGTTTGCATGCTCAAATTTGAATAACATAGCGAGCTTTCACTAAACTTGGAAGAAATGCTTGCCGCTCATTCTGGCTAGAAGAAGAGCTCTTATTCTCTGGCACCGCACAATGGAGACGCTGCCTAACGACCCACCTACACTTAATTGTGTTTTGCCCCGATGTAACACACATCTCAACATGCAACACTCAACTATTTACATAGATCAGGGTTGTCATAGATTAAGTTGAACAACATTTTGGTAAATCTGTCATTGTGATTTTTTTTCTTTCAAATTTGCACAGAAATTTCTCCAAACATGAAATGTTGCCTTCGAGTAATTGAAAAGTCATGGAAATTCTTTTACAAAAAATCTGTACAAACCCTACCAGTTGTTACAGCAGTGTGTGTTTGTTTATTTCTAACTGGTCGATTTTATCTTGTTGCCTTTGTCATTTTTCATTCAGATGAAAACATGGAGTCCTTTGACAGCGAAAGGAGACCTCATTTCCCTCAGTTCTCCTACTCAGCGAGTGGAACAGCTTAGAAAGCATCTCAACATTCCTCTGGTCTCAGCATTTCCCTACAGACTGCTTTTTGAAACTGCGGCTTACCTGCCATCAGTCCTTTGCCTTTTCTTCCTTTACCAGTCTTTGTTTCTGTTGTACTACACACATTTCCTGCTGTGGCTGAATGAAAATACATTATTTAGAAATGGAAAAAACAAACAAGGCTTTGATTGATAGTTATTTCAGTGGCCTTTTCTAAAATGTCTTTTTTTTTTTCTCTTTTCCGGCCTGGTGAAGAGGGAGACTGGTTACAGTACGCTGTATTTCCAACATGTAAACTGCCATAGTCAGACAATCGTAGTGTTTTCTAATCCAGATCTAAATCAGTGCTACTGCAGTAGCCCAGTTCTTCTGTCTCAGGGTATACCAGTTAAGTCTCCTAGCATACCGCTACTGTTGGAATTTAAAATTTAAGTCAATTTAAAGTCAATGAGTTTGACCCTCAAAAATATATGCATGCGTTTATGCTTACAAAAAAGTACATGAAGTACATGGTCATTTCAGCCACACATTATTAGTGAGATTTACTCCTGGTTCTACAACAAACACTCTGGCTGGTCAGGTACTTTTCTTTTTAGCTTCAGTATGTCCTTTTATTTCTCTTTTCAGGTTTTTCCTGCATTGGGCGTCTGGCTCTCAGTGCTCTCACCACAACCTCAGTGAGGTTGCCATTATTTCACACATGTAAACACAGAAGCTGGGTTCGAGGGACTGTTCATATTTAGTCAACTTGCCTCTCTCTAGTGGAGAAGCAGCATCATTCTACACCCGGTTCAGTTTGTATTATTTATATAGACCAGCAGTGCATGGGACAGGGTGTGACAATGGCCTCTGAACGTTGATTTTTTTGTACACTTGTCTTTACTTTTTACGCATTGTCGTTGAAGGCAATTGAAACTGTCAGCTGAAACAAGGTGTAAATATGTTTTTTTTTTTTTTTTTTTTAAACAATTAAGATGCAAAGAAAACCCATCGTTTCAACTGTCCACCATGTTCCTTTTCAATTTTTTTTTACATTTTTAAACAATACTCTGATCAGTGTTCAGATTATTACTGTCAATTACGATACATAACTTCAGCATATTCTATTGAATGTAATGGCTTTTTTTCTTTGTAACTATTTTAGTTCTGATAGTCACATATGCATATGCTCACTTATGCTGCCACCTTAAATAAAACAGGGAGATGTTTTCTTTATTTTTCTTATAATTTTCCCCCCCTTCTGCACATTCCCAATCCTAAGACTGAACACACCAGCGTTAGTAAATAAATAATGAAACTTGTACACACTGTTGAACTGTTTTTAGAATGTTTTTCTTAGAACTGATTGAATAAAACGTTTTTGGAAAAAAAAAAAACTGCTGTCTTTTGTTTACAAAATTTTCATAAATGTACCGCTACTGCAATATTGTTTCCAGAATTCTTTTGCAATCATCTGCGTTACGTTACTTTCACTCACTCATTTTATTAGAAACACTTTCCCTACCTTCTATGTTGAGTTGCTCTTTATAAGTGGTCAGTGGATGTATTTGTGTGGTGGGCCGAATATGTGTGAAATCGCAGTAACACACACAGGGAAAACCTCAATAATATCCCATCCTTTTGTACAAAGGTAGCCATTAATGCTTATCACGAAAATCTTACACAGCATCACATTTTAACAAAGCCCTGTGAATTGCCCACATTTTTAGGGAGCCAAAAGCATTTTTTTTTTTTTTTTATGTCGTAAATGTTGTGGTCATCAGGTTGTAGATGTTCTGCGTTGTCTAGCAGCATGAGGCCGGTCCCCTTCAGACTAGCTCACACAGTGTAGTGTCAGCAGCAGATGTTGACAGCCAGCTGTGCTCAGCCACATGAACAATGGTTTACCCAGTGAGGGGTTCACCTTACACTGCCCCGAGCTCAGCAAGCAACTACTACTCACCTGCCTGCAGAGACAAGGCCGAGCTCCTGGACCTCCTGGGTAGTACAGAGATAATGTATTCAAACGCTTGAGGGCGTAGGAGAAACTTCCATTTGACGAGAGAGGCTGCGGCTGTACAATTTTTTCTGCTCCACTCAGAACAGGCCTTTTGTCTTGGGAATTTGGTTCGGTTAACATTGTGAAATCATCAAGACGTGACTGTTTGCTTTTTGTGTCCAAACAAAAGCCTGCCTCAGGACGGGTTCTTTACTCAGAAGAGTACAGATTGAGAACAAGATTGTTGTGAATGGGGGAAAAAGTATGGGTTGAAATACAGAAGCAGATGGGTGTGGGTCAGAGGTTTCGGGTGGAGGAGGTGATGGTTGGGAACAGGAACTGGAGGTCATAATTGACTGGGATGACAGGTTTCATTTTTTTCCTTCCCAGCAGGGCATTGATCTCAGGCATCAGCCTGTCTGGAAGGTCACAAACTTGTCAGGTTGTTGTTTTGAGGATGTCATTTCTATCTCTGAAGAGGGTTTTCTATCTCTCATTATTTTGTGTGATTCACATCCATAAATAAAATCATTTTTAATAATTAAATATGCAATGCTACAACATGTGTTTTCAGAATTTTGGAAGTCAGGAGAATATGGTGAAGTGCCCCATCTAGTGTAAAGTAGTGTAAAGGTTGTACTTGGATGTTTGGTGCACAGATACATTCCTGTAGGGCGTCATTATGAATGAATGTGTCACACTAACATTGCCATGCTCAATCACTAGAAAAAAAGGTTTGAGAAATGGCATAGAGATAAATCAACAACTATATGCGTTATGTTTCTTAATGTAATATGAAGTAGATAAATAAAATAAGTACATACACACTGACTTGTTATTTCTGAGATTTGTTTTAGAAATATATTTTTAAGTTTGTGCGTGTCTGTGTGTTTCCATGGACGTCTCGCGTGACTCACACTTCCGGTTCCCGGCAGGTGCGGCAGGTTTTACTGGGCGTCAGGTGTTCTGACATTTTCTGCCACTTCATGAGAATTCCCTACCACCCAACCCAAATATCGTTGAAGCAAACAGGTCAGTCCGCACCGAAAAAAACTATCAGGTCAAAAAATGCTTGCTGAGTTGTATCAATATAAAACGGAAAAAGATGCAGGAGTAGTTAACACCCCGGAACTTCACAAACCTGCAGATTAAATCCAGAGGGGGAGGCTCTCACCTGGACAGGCGGCCGGAGGACGTGTTTCCCGGTACCGAGTTCAGTAGGAGAGCGGGCGACTTTTACCACGCCGAGACGAGAGTGGCGGAGAGTTTCCAGTTTCCCAGTCTACACCCGAAACGGATCCAGGACACGGGGTACAGCCGCTCTGTCTTCACTCTCGCATGGCTGGCCCGTCCCGTATATACTGTCAGCAGCAGGAAGCCGGGGAAGGAAAACTTCATCCCCTTCAGCGCTGTCGCGTCTGGTCTGTGGGCTCGTTTTCGGTCTGAAATGCACTTCTAGAAGAGGACTGTAACTTTTGTCACCTTGTGGGCTGCCTGTGAGTTTGTTCGCTAGCCGCTTAGCTTAGAGTTACGGTAACTGTAGTGTTTCGTTACTTCACCATTGACAGTGTCGCGATGTGAAAAGTTCGGCCTAAGCATTGACGGATGTTGTGGTAACGTTGTGGGAACGTTGTATTGCTGGTTCCTACGGGAAGTCGTTGAACTGCGCGAATTACTGTCAAAAGTGGGTAATGTAGTTTTTCGTGTTTTGTTTGAGGCGCATTTAAACCCCTGACCTGAAATCTCTGATTCGAATGTCAATATGTTCATCCCCGAAGTGTCCAAAACAATTCATTTCGTGTATTAAACACCGTACATTGTAGAAGACGCGTATATTAACGCAAACGCGTGCTCTACGTCCATGTCACGTGACCCACGTGTGGCTCAGGGCGGATTAACTCGCTGGCTGGGTGACTGTGAACTTGGGTTCTGGTCGGGCAGCAGTTGGACCCCAGGCAGACAGGGTGCCGTGTCTCTCCTCTGCACCTCCACGGGGCAACCACACCACCCCTGATCTTCAATTCTGTTCTTGCCACCCAGAGGAAGGCAATGTAGCATCTCACATTTTTGCAGGATGCCACAGGGGCTCTGAGAGAGGCTTGAGAAAATGAGCGTGACGTCATGGTTCCTGGTCAGCAGCTCGGGCACACGCCACCGTCTGCCACGGGAGATGATCTTTGTTGGCAGGGAGGACTGCGAACTCATGCTGCAGGTGAGTGCGTTTGACCGGACGTTGACATTTTAAGGTGTTTTGCCGAGCAGTGCTCTGGCCCCTGGGTGTGGCTGCGTGCTTGATGCCAGTGTGTGAGTGTGATAAAGAAGCGAAGTGCACACATGTGCACTTTGAGTTTCTTGTAGAAAAACAAAAACTGCCATTTCATTCAGCAGAATTTCTGGTTGTTGATTGCCAGTGACTGTACCATTAGGCTTCTGCAGTGAAGCCTTTACTCATTTTTTTTTTTCAGCCTGTTGTCTCCAATTTACACCACAGCGGTTAGCCCTCAGAATTCAAACATTCCTCTTGTCCTGAATGAGGAGAACCGACTAGTCCTAAAAATCCCTCCCCTTTTTTTTTTTGTCTGGGAATGCCACTGCTTCCTTTTTTGGCCCACTGCAGCATTGTTCCATGTGCTCATTCACCGCCACCCTCACTGTTGATGTAAGGAAGCCGTGGCTGTAGAGGACGCTGCATCTGCGCACTGTTGGGCTTGTTTGTTTTTGACACAGATTATTAACCTAGGCTGTCTCCAGCGAGCGCACAAGTCGACCTGCACGCTCAGCATTTTTCATCATATGCAAGTAGGCCATGCGTCTTTAGTATAAATAGATCCTCTTGTTTGATGCCAGAGGTCATGCGCG
This sequence comes from Denticeps clupeoides, assembly GCF_900700375.1. Classification (NCBI taxonomy): domain Eukaryota; kingdom Metazoa; phylum Chordata; class Actinopteri; order Clupeiformes; family Denticipitidae; genus Denticeps; species Denticeps clupeoides. The sequence goes on from NC_041707.1 coordinate 30,039,733, forward strand.
TCGTTGTGATAAGAATGAAAATCGCCTGTGTACGCTGATGATAAAATTATAATAATTAACCAGTAGAGAGGGGTAGGGAAAATTATTCACGTGCAGCTCACTTTGGACATCTAGTCCGGCCACAGCCATCAGAGTTCGTTCGTTACATCATCAGTCATCATTGTTTGCTTGTGTGTAAATGAAGCCGATCAACAATACCCTGCCCCCATTCTTGCCATCAGGACCGGCTTAGAATGAATCAGTTCCCTGTCTGCTCTGTGTTCAGTACTGATAAGGGCAAAGGCAGCTCTGGAACTGACTGGTGGTTTTGGATCTGATGTGACAGATCCCATGAAAATGCCTGGGCTGATGGGCGTCCAAATGAGGACTGGCTTTGATGGTCCGGGATGTGGCTAATGAGCGGAATGAATCGCAGCTTGTTCTGAACTCAGTGGCCAGGGGTCTTTGTGGGGGTAAAAAGCCTTGAGTTTGAAGCGTGAATTTGTCTGTGCCTTTTAATACTTATAAAACAAAAGCCTACAGTTCTATGTATTCTCTAGATATTATGTGCGTCAAATACAAAGTATGCATTTAATAACCACATTGACCATTTGTAAAGTTTTGTGCATGTGAGTCACACAATTCCTTTCAGGCCTATCTGAACGATGATGTGTTTATATAGTGGCCTCCAGATGTCATTAAGGTAAAGGCATTAAAAGGGACTGAAACGTTCTTAACATGTCAGGCTTCCTGCCCTCACCCCATTTCAGTACCTATTCAGTTGTGTTTAATGACTCATAGAACTGGTTTTGCTGCTGGATATCACATATCTGTAGCCCTTAGCGGATGGTTGCTAGGTTGCTGAAAGATTGTTTCTCTGCCTGTGCCCCAGTCACGCAGTGTAGACAAGCAGCACGCTGTCATCAACTACGACCCAGCCACCAACGATCACCTGGTGAAGGACCTGGGCAGCCTCAATGGGGTGAGATAACGGGATCCGCCGGCTTTATCTGCTCTGTTTAGTATTTATACTCCTTGTCAGAGTAATCACTACTTCATGCACACATGCCCTTAGTCATTCTAAAGAGCTGAGGTGGAGGCAAGACCTGGCTTCCAATTGGATTTTGGACTTGATGACTGTTCCGGCACGTGCAGTTGGCTGGCTGCTTCTTTTCATGGTAGAATTAAAAGCTCGGGGATCAAGGCTTTCCCAGCTAAATAGGGATATTTGCAGATCTACGTACTATAATGTTGAGTTGCTTGTGAGACACAGATGTCTCACTTTTGGTATAGTAAGCATGCATGAGCCCATGCTCAAGTTTTTTTATCCTGTGGATCTGCTTGGCGGTGTCAGATGGGGGTTTCAAATGAACAAATTTTGTCTAATCAACATAGCTGAAAGATCATGCTTTTAGTGACCTCTGTGTTGAGAGGTCCCCATTGAGCCCAGAACTGGGTGAGCATGGTCCTGGTTTCATACCAGCATATAGGGCCCCCCATGTCACAAAAAGAGGTGTGTTTGCAGAGCTAGGCTGACACGACCGGGCAATTTCTGCTGCCTTGTCTTTTTCTTTCAGTGACTCCCTCTCTCTCTTGGTTTGGACATCAAGTTAGTCCCATTTTAGTTATTTTCCCATCTTAGAACCACAGTTGAATTATAATTTGCTTTATGCATATCATATTAGATATAACTGCAGCCAGGCTCACCAGCATGGCTCAGGGCAGCATTTTCTGGCATTACCAATCACTCTATGCACCAACCGCATAATGCCAGTTACATAACCCTAATTCCCAATCCTGTTACAGCCGTTGTAGTGGGAGTGAAGCCAGGTCCTGCCTGCCTCAGATGACCCAGACTCACTGCAGGGACAGAGCCTAGGAGCATGTTACAAGCAGATGTAAAATGGAAAACGAAAGTCCACTCCACTCTCTAATTCAATTTTTGCATGTCAGGACATTGTCTGGTCCATACCAGGTTCTAAAATGACTTAAATCAAACTTTAAATGTACTAAAAAAACACAACAGATTCCACAGTAGACAAAAGCAAAGCACAAATGAAGGAAAAACTGTTGACATCCTGGCTGCTTTCATGGCCTTGAAGAATGTAAATACACAGCAACTGTGACCAGCTCTGTAAACTCAGCAGTTTTGGCAGTTTGCTGGTCTGGAGCATATAGGTGTGTGTTGACACAATGCAAAGGAGGAAAGATTTCTGCGATGACCTTCAAAAAGCTATTCTTGCTGTTCATCAACATGCAAAGATCTCTCTCAGACTCTGAAGGATCCATTTGGAAAATGACTAAGCATGTATGGATTGTAAGGTTTACCACAAGAAAGCCTCTTCTCTCTTGAAAAGGAATAAGGCAATATAAAATGTGAGCTACAACCTTTTGAATCATGGAGTGTATTTCATACAGGGCTTTGTTTTGAATATTTTTTGTGTGTGTGTGTGTTTCTATTTATATGTTTTTATACTTCTGAGGTCCAAATTAATATAATTTAACAACCGGGTAAGGACCAGTTTTTTTTTTTATCTGATACATGAACCTAGATTTTAAACTGTGATGTCTGTGTTCCCTTCTCCCTCCACAGACATTTGTGAATGATCTCCGAATCCCGGACCAGACGTACATCACTCTCAAGCTCTCGGATGTTATACGCTTCGGTTATGATATCTTTTTCACGCAATGCAATGCATAGTTTTTGCCATTGGAATGTTAATGCATGTGTCTATTGTAGTCAGGAGTTTCAGATTAAGCCTCACATTCTTCTGCAAATCTCATGTAACCCAAGGAGAAAGAATGTGCAGGAAATCCTCTTATTTATTTTTTAAATGGACTTCTGTTTCTGGTGCCATTTCTGCATATGTAAAATAAGACTAATAAAAATAGTCATCACAATAAGACTATTTAAGTGAATTCTTAGTTAAAAATGTGAGCAATAGGACTAATTAGAGAATTTCTGATGCATATTTCACAAAATTATATTTCTCATTTAGCTAGATAGTTAAAACCAGATATTAGGAGTGCTTATAATCTGCTGTTCCGGAAATTTTCTACCAAACTGTATTAATTATGCTTACTGAAACATTGTTTTGTGGAACACATCCATAATCTTTTACAGTGATCAGGTAGTGGTTTGGGTTGATTTATTTTCAAGCTTGACTGCACTATTCAGTTATTGTCAAGATTCATCCAGACCACAGTAAATTACCAGCAACATTTAATTCATGAGAAATTTCTGAAATACTGAAATAGAATCTGCGCAGTGCAGTTTGATTGTGCCATTATCAGGATGGAAGAGAGATTTTAATCAGCACATATTGAGATTCCTGAATATAAATGAAATATTTTACAATGACTCATTAATGGTTGATGTCAGTGTTTTGATTGATAAATGAAAGTCAGCAGATTTATTGTTTGGTGTATGTCAAGACGTTAGCTCCTGCATTAATCTGAGATGTTCACCATCTACCAATAGACTGTCTTGTAATACGGCTGGTGACAGTGACTTACAATGGCGTCAAGTTTGCCCTCCGTTATGCCAGAAACAATGAAGCTGCACTGAGATCATTGCTAACCTCCTGTCACATTGAAAATACCAACGGTAACATGTAGGGGGTGAATGGAATTGTTCTCTTCGTCTTCTTTGTCTGCTACCACTGTGTCTTTGGTCTGTGACCAGGTGTGAACTGGTTGCTGTCTAAAAAAAAATTCAGTTGTAATCATTGTTAAAGAAAAAGCTGTAGAATTTACCTGTATCTTCCGGTTTATTTTTTGGTTGTTTTGTAGTTACTTTACGTGTAAATTCACGTGATTGACCCATTGCATGTTTATGAATCAACATTTACATTTAAGGCATTTGGCAGACGCCCTTATCCAGAGCGACTTACAATGTGCTTTCATGTTACAATCAAGTGATCATGTCCTGGGATGCTCAGGATTGTATGAGATTAACAGGTGAAAACAGGCTGTCAGAGGGAACAGTGCACAGTGAGTCACAGTGCACAGTGAGTCAAATTTATTGATTGTACCCCAACAATCAATCAATCTAAAGTTCAAGCCAGGTATTCACCTGCAGGACGTAATGATAAACTGTTGTGCATAGCTGCCTCAAGGCATTCCTGTGTTATTGGGAAGGCCATTGAAATATTACCATAATGAATTATATCTTAACTGTATACAACAATTGAAATGTGATCTATAATTTGCTTATGACCATTATGGTAATTCATTAGGAATTCAGTCTTTGAGAAGTTTTGAGTTCCTTAACTGTGCCACATTCTCATGTTTATATCCTGGAGAGGAGCCAGCACAGAGTCCCAGAGGAAGCTCTGAAGGTAATGTGGTCAATAGTTCTGCAAGTTGTGTTATGTTTGAGTGGTGTGTGTTGTGTTCATGTGGAGGGGTTTACAAGTCCAAGTCCTGTAAGTGTGTGTGTTTTGTTGGTTAACTATCTGCAATTCCTTTTCTCTTCCAGCATGAGAAATACACTAGTCAGCTGCAGATGGACCTGGAGGCTACAGAAGTTAGGAAACATGAGCAGACAGAGGAGAATAACAAGCACTCCGACTCCACCCATACCAAAATGGACAATACCGAGCGCAGCACCAAGACAGGTACATGACCTTGCAGTGTCATATTCTTTGTACAAATCAGGCATGTAAAAGCATGGACTTTGCAGTGATTGCCCTATTTCTTTTGTTCAAGAGACACCACAACCCCCACCCCACCCAAGGTCAATAGCTCAGGCATCATTTGCATATTTTGTGGTCGCAACCACAAAATGAATGAACTGTGAATAACTTGCAAATTGTTTTTTTTTTTTCTTTTTAAACATTCCATATTTACCCACTGAAATTCCTATGTTGCATTAATGACTGCAAAGGCTGCAATGACTGCAATTCTTTTTGGTTCAGTCTAAATTATTTTTGTATTTGCATTACCTAGTGGTCAGGGTGAGAGCACATCAGGAATACAGGTATCAAGTTGGATTACTGAGTGCATAACCGAATTATATGCTCAAAGCCCCAATAATTACACAGGCTCCTATCTGGTGCATGAAAACATTGTAACATCATGTGATCAAGCCTCCAATGGTGGTCTGTGTGCAGGCATGGGTGGCCTGCCAGGATTTGTGAATCCTCCTGTGGAGTCATGGTTCAACCAGTGACTGTAATCCTCTAGCAGGACTTGACATGTTTGGTGTAGATGGTGTGTTCTGATTTGCAAGACTAGGCTTGATGCCCTGTTCTATAACATTTTTATGTTAAAGTGAAGTGACAGAGAACAACACATGTGTCCTCTGCTTTTAACCCATCATCATTAATGGGGCTGTGGGTTGCCTTGAAAGGCGCCCTGGAAGCAGTGTGTGGGGACTCTACTTTGTTCCATGGCACCTCAGTGGCACCTTGGCGGATCGGGATTCGAACAGGAAACCTTCTGATTATGGGTCCGGTTCCTTAACCTCTAGGCCACCACTGCCCCAGTCACCACTGCCCACCAATGTTTCTAATACATGTCCTTATTTCTGAGGCTATAGTATTAAAGCTCATACACCTTTTCTGTATAATTATATGAAGAAATATCATCAGCAGTTTTGTAAAATAGTGGATTTCACTGTGACTGACTCCAGGGTGAGCCTGCAAAAAAGCTTGATTACTTGTACTGAATAGCTTGCATTCATTCATTCATCTGCTGGTGATGAAAATTTCAATGATCTTGAGGCATTGGTGCCTTGTACTCTTAATTGGCGGAGCCCATTTCCCCCTTCACATAATTGATGCCCACTTTTAGTACCCACAGGTCTTAAAGCATTTTACTTTTAACTTTTGTCTCTTTAAATGCTTGATTTGTTAACTGTCTGTGCAGCATGGCTCTTGGTAATGTCTAAACATGTACAGGGAGTGCAGAATTATTAGGCAAATGAGTATTTTGTCCACATCATCCTCTTCATGCATGTTGTCTTACTCCAAGCTGTATAGGCTCGAAAGCCTACTACCAATTAAGCATATTAGGTGATGTGCATCTCTGTAATGAGAAGGGGTGTGGTCAAATGACATCAACACCCTATATCAGGTGTGCATGATTATTAGGCAACTTCCTTTCCTTTGGCAAAATGGGTCAAAAGAAGGACTTGACAGGCTCAGAAAAGTCAAAAATACTGAGAAATCTTGCAGAGGGATGCAGCACTCTTAAAATTGCAAAGCTTCTGAAGCGTGATCATCGAACAATCAAGCGTTTCTTTCAAAATAGTCAACAGGGTCGCAAGAAGCGTGTGGAAAAACCGAGGCGCAAAATAACTGCCCATGAACTGAGAAAAGTCAAGCGTGCAGCTGCCAAGATGCCACTTGCCACCAGTTTGGCCATATTTCAGAGCTGCAACATCACTGGAGTGCCCAAAAGCACAAGGTGTGCAATACTCAGAGACATGGCCAAGGTAAGAAAGGCTGAAAGACGACCACCACTGAACAAGACACACAAGCTGAAACGTCAAGACTGGGCCAAGAAATATCTCAAGACTGATTTTTCTAAGGTTTATGAAATGAGAGTGAGTCTTGATGGGCCAGATGGATGGGCCCGTGGCTGGATTTGTAAAGGGCAGAGAGCTCCAGTCCGACTCAGACGCCAGCAAGGTGGAGGTGGAGTACTGGTTTGGGATGGTATCATCAAAGATGAGCTTGTGGGGCCTTTTCGGGTTGAGGATGGAGTCAAGCTCAACTCCCAGTCATACTGCCAGTTTCTGGAAGACACCTTCTTCAAGCAGTGGTACAGGAAGAAGTCTGCATCCTTCAAGAAAAACATGATTTTCATGCAGGACAACGCTCCATCACACGCGTCCAAGTACTCCACAGCGTGGCTGGCAAGAAAGGGTATAAAAGAAGAAAAACTAATGACATGGCCTCCTTGTTCACCTGATCTGAACCCCATTGAGAACCTGTGGTCCATCATCAAATGTAAGATTTACAAGGAGGGAAAACAGTACACCTCTCTGAACAGTGTCTGGGAGGCTGTGGTTGCTGCTGCACGCAATGCTGATGGTGAACAGATCAAAACACTGACAGAATCCATGGATGGCAGGCTTTTGAGTGTCCTTGCAAAGAAAGGTGGCTATATTGGTCACTGATTTGTTTTTGTTTTGTTTTTGAATGTCAGAAATGTATATTTGTGAATGTGGAGATGTTATATTGGTTTCACTGGTAAAAATAAATAATTGAAATGGGTATATATTTGTTTTTTGTTAAGTTGCCTAATAATTATGCACAGTAATAGTCACCTGCACACACACATCCCCCTAAAATAGCTAAAAATAAAAACAAACTAAAAACTACTTCCAAAAACATTCAGCTTTGATATTAATGAGTTTTTTTGGGTTCATTGAGAACATGGTTGTTGTTCAATAATAAAATTATTCCTCAAAAATACAACTTGCCTAATTATTCTGCACTCCCTGTATTATATTAATAACAATGATTTTGTAAAATAACTCTTAGTTATAAAATAACAACTCAATGAATGGCTGTTTAACAGCTCTTCCTGTCTTGTTTTTGTTGGTTCTCTCAAGCTTTGTTAATTCATGTATTGGGTAAGGAGTGGAGAAGGGTTCACCTCCATGTTCCTCACTGGGATTATTCCCTTTCCTCTGGGAACCCTCTCTTCTGCCTCATTAGCATCGGGCTGGCTCAGCACTCTTTAAGAAAGTCTTTTAAGTGACCCCATGACATTGTCACAGCTGTCCCGGACCTTTGCCATAGTCCATGTGTACCCCCTGCCTGTCCCCAGGGCCTGTATAACAATGTGTATGTTCCAGTGTTAAGAAATATCCTGTAGTTCTGTGGGTGGTGGTTTTTCCCTTCTTTCTCACTAAAATCTCTGTACACTACAATGTAAGAAGCTTTTGTTTTTTTCCGAGTGGAGGGTTTGTATCTTTAGAACAGTGACTTAAGTCCAGAGGACTGCAGAATTAGTGGCGCGCATGCTGTGCTGCTTGGCCTCTTTGTTGATGTCATTTCATCGCTGTGGCAACAGGCAGCCGGGGTTCTGTTGCTTTGATTTTACTCTGTATGTGGTCAAAATGTGCCTGTTCCCCTCTCCCTGTCTCTTGCACTCGCACTGGGATTAACAGGCCGCTGCCATTAAAATGAGCAGACTTGTTTTTGGATTTTGTCCTGCATGTCTCAGATGAATCTTGAGCGGGGACAGGGACTTTGTGACAGTTGATGTTCCAGTCCAGGAACCTCTGTCTTCTCTCTTGCCATTTAAACCATGGATTTATTTCTGAGCCCACACACATGCAGCAGCTGTTTAACATTTTTTTCCTCTTGTCACAGTGCAAGATTAGGATTAAAAGCAACCTATCACTGTGTACCAGGATTAGTCTTGATGTCTGCTTGAAAACATTGAATTCAGTGCATGCAGCCCAGTTTCACACATCAGTGCTGCCTGGTCCAGTTTCTTGTCAAGTATTGGTACATTTTAATAGTTCTGAGGTTTTTTTTTTTAGTATCATTTAGTATCATAACTTCTCTAATTCAGGAGGGGTTCAATAGATGTGTAGTATGTAATGCTTTTTTTTTCTTCCTGTAGCCTCAGAGACTCCACCTTCCAGGCCCACCCCTCTCTATGGGCAGCCATCATGGTGGGGTGAGGATGAGGATGAGCACAACGACCAGCAGCAGACTGATACAAAGCCACCAGACTGCAGTCACTCAGGTCTGAATTACTACAGACCACAACACACAAAAATATTCATTGATTTATTGATGCAACTTGATATCACCAAGGCCTAAAGGTACATATAACAAGTAACATGGCACAGTCTCTGCAAAATACCTAATTTAGAGTCTTTGTATTTTTATATAACAGTTTGACTGTGTAACAGTTGTAGTACATAGTGTGTACACAGTGTACCACAGTTTTTGTGGTGGATTAGTGAATAAAGTGAAATGGAAAAGGTAGGTCCTCCTCCTCATTGGCCCTCAATGCTTCCCACTGAAGAATTTTGTCCAGATAGGTAGAACTAATAGACTGTGACTGCATAACTGATTCTTTTTCTCTTTGCAATACAGTTTGCACCTGTATGTTGAATCATTCCCCTGTGTTGCCAGTCTGTCTTATCTGCCTCTCACATTGTGGCTGTGAGATTATCTTGTTTTAATCCCAGGTAATCTCATTTCTTTACTACAGTGGATCCTAAGGAAGGCACTAAGAAGAAGCTTTGTGCCAGTGCCCCCATCACAGTGGATCAGGAAAAGTCCATCTACTCCTACCGCAGGGATCCCAGTTACTTTGAGATCCCTACCAAAGAGTTCTATTCCAGACCCAAAACGGCTGAACTGCAAGCACATGAAGCACCCACAAAAGATCTAGACATTCCGGCCACACCCACACCTCCTGTGGTGCAGAGCCATGCATCCTTCACCATTGAATTTGACGACTGCACTCCCGGGAAGATTAAGATCAAAGATCATGTGACCAAATTCTCCTTCCGGCAGCGTAAACAGCCTGGCAATGAAGCAGCAACCACACCCACTGAGGAGATGTCTGTTGAGAGCAAGGTGGCTGATTGGTTGGTGCAGAGTGACTCTTGCATTATGAGAAACAAGTTCAGGCCAGATGACCTGTACAGCACCAAGAGTGATCTGCCCATTAACAACAAGGCTCTCGCAGGTGAGTGGTTGCGCACACACAGCAGACATTACTTTGTACTTGTAATGTATGTAATATAAATATGTAATATATTTGTTGAATCTACTGCTCCAATGTATCCTGTTCATTTATGCTTTGATACACTGAGAGATTTGACTGCTAATATTATTGTCTTCCAGATCACTATCATGAAGATGGCACACAGAGTGACTCAGAGGAACCTGTTCTAATGGAGAAGCAGGGATTGCAGTCTAAGCTTCTAGGAAACCCTCAGAGACCTTTCCATTCCCAGCAACAGCAACCTCTGACTGCTCCTGATGAAAAGGCTACCCTCTCAACCTCGCCGTCTCCACCACAGAGTCAGGGGAAACCAGAACCACAGCAAGCGTTTGTCATTGAATTTTTTGATCAGAAGAAGCGCTCTCATTCTTTCACCAACAAATTGAGTCCAAGTGAGTCCAATTCCGGCCTCAGGAATCGTCTGGAGAAGAAACAAAATGCTGTACTGCCTGACCGACCTAGCCCCATTCCAAACTCAAATCCCCCAACTCAACAGTTTACCATACCCCTCAAAGACTCGCCTGGGCCACAGAGAGCCAGTTCACTACGACGGGAAAAGAGCGACATTCGCCTCAGTTCCTCCAGCTTCTCTTCTCATTCAGCATCTGGCACAAACATTCGATCATTTGGAAGTGTGGGGCGGCGTACTAAACTGGCACAGGACTTTGCAGCTGAACTCCTCAAACATTCTAAAAAATCTGCCACCTCCTCTTCCACCGCCATAACAGCTCCAGTTACACCAGCCCTGCAGGGCTCCTCTGTCCGTACAGTGTCCACTGAGCTCCCTATTCCTTCTAGGACAGGTACAGAAGACAAACCCACCAGGGGCCCCAGGAGTGAAGAAGATGATAGCTTGAGTGATGCAGGCACCTATACCATTGAGGCTGACTGCCAGGACAAAGAGGTGGTGGAAGCACGTAATATGATCGATCAGGTATGGATCACTGCATCATGGATGAAGAAATAATTTCATTGATTTGACCAGCTCTCTTTTGGGTAAAGCTAAGGCCAAACAGATCATGGTTATTTTTGGAGACCATTAATCTTGTTAGTGGCACAGCAGACTTGTGAGAATGGGGGAAATACAGACCTCTATGTTCTATTTGTCTTTAGTTCTATACCCAGCAAATAATATACAACTCATACCCAAACAATATTCTGTCTTGTTTTATGCAAGATATTCCACCAAATGGAATGGGTTACTCAATATTCAATTTTCTGTATACTATGAAAATCTGTATAGAGAATCACAAAAGTGGCCCCTACCCTCACCACAGGCTTGCCGGTCTTGACTGTCTGCTATCTGACCCCTGCTTTGTTCCTAACAGGTGTTTGGGGTTGACGTGGCAGGACACAAGAGCATGACTCCAGGGCCAGTCTATATGACTGATAGCACTAACGGCAGGCAGGGCCAGGGTACACTTCACCTAAGTGAGAGTAGTTCTGCCTCGGTGCAGGGGCCTTATCCACCAGACCTTAGTGAATCACCTTTGGTCCCACAGGTAAAAAAAAAATAAAAAATTAAATTAAGTTATGACCACCTGGGTGGGCAAGTTCAATCAGATTAATTTCATTTGCCAATCAAGTCATATCAATCACTCACTCAACCAATCAGTCGTTCCTGTGGTGTGGGCGGGGTTAAGCCTTATTTGCCTGTTGGTGATTTGTTTTCCATTCTTTCATTGTGTTCCTGTGCTCATTACATTTGTGGTGTACATTGTATTCCTGGTGATGGGTCTTTACATCTTGGAGTGGATGCGGAACTGTTATCTAATGAGCAAGTATTATTGGCTTTAACAATATATCAATTAACAAATCAGCTAATCAATTTCAGACAAACAAATGTCTTGTTAGCTTGCAATGTCTGAAATTAATTCTTCTTCCCTTGTCTCTCTTTAGGGCTCGTCGGGGAGCTTGATGGACCCTGGGGGCCAGCGTTGGGTCTCTCGCTGGGCAAGTCTGGCAGATGGCTATTCAGAGTCAGGCCCAGTCTCTGGCCTCTTCAACATCCCAGCACAGTTGGAGCTCTCTGGTAGGGTGTGCTTGTGTTCTCATTTGGATTGTAGTAGTTCTTATAACTTACGTGAATGATAACTAATATGATGAGATTTTCTCAAAAAAAAAAAAAAAACTTTTATTCTAATAGCAACTGGACTATTTTTGTTCCTTTACAACATTTCACCCTTCCATTCCAAAGGGTTTTCTCAAGTCTGGGATAGTCTATTTGCTATTCAAATAACCTTTTTTTTTTTTTTTTTTTTTTTTTTTTTTTTAAGAGTTACAGTTCTTGCAAGGCAGCTGTGTAAAAATTGTTAAACCATTTTGGCTGGCTGCAATTATAATTAAGCAATATTCAATTGGTCCATGTCAATCTAAAATTAAACAAAACAAAACAAAACTAGCTGATTGCCAAATTATGATAGTGAATCACACATGAATTACAAACAATAAGACGTGAATTGTTTAGGAGTACAACTTCAGTGATCGTATTTAACCTTTAGTTTTGTTTGGCTGAATAGGAGGCAGAATAATCCATCAGGCCATGCTGAACCGAACCTTTGAAACTGAATCAGAGAGCAGTCCTCTGAGTTCACGCGCAAGGCGTGTGCTCCCTCAATTACCCTCACAGGAGCAAACTGACTGTCCACCACCTAGCATCCAAATCCAATCTAACCCCTATGCAACCTATGAGGTTAGGGGCAGGAGGTCAAAAAGCCCTCGGCAGCAGAGTGATGTCCATAAGTTGCGTGTCGGGGATGACCTGGAGCCGGACAGCTTGAGTGATGCCAGCAAATCGGATGATGGCTCAGTTCTAGAGCCGAGCAAGACCTGGAAAAAAGATCCTGGATTAAAGGCATGTGAGAATAGTTGGTCCGATAACAGATCCAAAACAAGGGACATCTCAAACACAGCTACCTCAATTTATGTTAAAGTTGAGGAAAGTGAGTCCAAACCTAACCAAGCTTTTCAAGAAATTCATGCCAAGTTTTCATCAGCCACTGTGACCAGGCAGTATAGCAATAAAACTTTGAAGCCCAATGCCTCTGATCCTAACCTAGATGTCTTGCAGAGTAACGAGGACTCCCCTCCACTAATGAGGCAGGAGAGCTTTACAACTTTCCGGACCACCAGTGACTATCACACAGCTCAACTACCTAATATCTCCAATGAACCCCCTTCTAGTGCTCGGGATCCTGCAGATGCCTTCAGAGGTGTCTGCAAACAGGACACTCAGGGTTATCTCAAGGACACAGAAGACGTATTGGCTGTACTTGAGGCAAAACTCCAGAATCAACAGCAGGTCAGCAGTGCCCTGGACGATTCTTTCTCTGGAGAATCAGATGTGGACACCTCCAGCACGATCAGCCAGCGCAGCAGCAGGAACATGCCCAACGCTACCTCCAAGAACCCTGCACTCACCTCTGGGCATCAGAAGGAAAGGTTATCCCTTGGACGGCAGGATCTGGATCAGCACAGTCAGCACTCCACACAGGAGAATCGGCGGCCCACAGATTCAGGCGGCAAAGTGTCCGATCTTGGCCGAAAACCCACAGTGCCACGTAGTTTTGCTAAACATGGTTTTAACGACAACAGTGATTACAACCAGCGCCAGTGGCCCGACTCTGTTACCTCAGACCAGGAGTACTCCAGCACTCGCAGGAAGTGCGTAGTTCCTTCGCAGAAAGAAGACTCAGGCAAGTCCGGAAGGAATTCAGTCGCTCAGGCCCTGGCCCGCTCCAACTCCCTCACTGCTCCTCGCCCAACCCGAACTTCTGTTCTCCGCCGTGCCCGGCTCGGAGAGGCTTCTGACAACGAGGGTGCTGAGGTTGACCGGACGTCACAGAACTCTGAGGGTAGTGCGCAGGGATCACGGCCTACACTGGAAAGCAGAAAGCTGTCCCGCCTTGACATCTTAGCTCAGCCCAGGAAAAGGACCGGATCCTTCAACACACCCAGCGATACGGAATCCCCCTCCACACGAACAGGATTCTCCAATCGCAGCTCAGAGCTCAGCAGCTCTGTACGCAAGGCCTCTGTGCCTGACCCAAAGGGTGTGGCTCGGAAAACATCAGGGACCACAGGCAAACAACCAATCATCCGAGGACGTTCCAGCAGTGCAAAGTATGCCAGCAGTACAGCCAGTGAGTAACAACAGCTACTTTGTGGCAAACCTGGAGCTTAGCTACCATGTTGCCATGTTTCAATATGTTGATTATTTTGCCATTCGTTTTTTTTTTTTATTTTATTTAAACTGAAACAGTAAAAAAATATATATATTGCTTGTAATTGTAGATCTATTTGATGTTTTCTGAAAAGTTAAAGGGATTGGTTTGAAGGAAAAGCTAATGTCCTGACTAACAGAAATGTTATTTAAAAAATGGGTGAACTCACATTAGCACTATATTACTCACAATCTAATCAAATGTTCACACTTTTTATCTACATTGTTTTCTTCTAAAATGGGTCTGTTTTGGTTCCTTTGGTTTCTGCTGACCCTTTTGTTGGGCAGTTATTTCACAGCTGCTTTTATTGGCAAGAGTGTTCATGTCAGTAGTTTCATTTGCTATAGTAACTTGATTTCATTTGCCTGAGCATTTTAGGATTTTTTTTTTGTCTTATGTCTGGGACATGGTGACCTGGTTTTCCCTCATTGACTCTCTTTGTTTCCTTCTCGCTCTTTTTTCTTTTTTTTTTTCTCCACTGTATTCCCATGATCTTTGTACCCCTGAAATGCCCCTTCAAACCAATTCACTGGGCCTGAAGGCTCCAGAAGGCATCAGAAGGGTTCAGATTACACCTCCACCTCGGAGGAGGAGTACGAACCTAGCCACAGTAGTACGCCTAAACCCAAACGCTCCCATAACCCAGGAACCTCGCAGACTCCTGTGCTGGCCCGGCCTACACCCAGGGTTCAAGAGGAGGGCCATGATGGGGATGCCTTCCAGAACTGGACCACCCATAGTGCAGAGATTGCCAGGTATGGTCTACAAAACAATGAACCATAAAGGAACCCAATCAAACAAAGGTCAACATTATACATCAGCCATCTCTGGCACTGAGATTTTGAATGGGAATGTAATCACGTATTTTTCTAGGTCTGATTTAATATAAGTGAGATGAACAAGAATATTGAGGGTTATTATAGCATATAACACTAGCAGACTTTAAATGAGCTCACTGACTGTGTTTACCTCCCAGCTGTGATAAGAAAGTCCCTTTATATATTTGTTATAATCAAAAAAGTGAAGTGAAACTTCTTTTGTACAAGAAAAGAGTTTCTGAATCTTTTATTGGAGTAATTGGAAAGTTATATTTCCCCATAAGAGTAAGAGTTACTCTTTGTTTACACAGACCTGTTCAGGGTTATTGTAATCTGTTGGTTTGATTTTGATCCTCGTTCACTGGTTTTTACATTGTTCTGTTCATACATACATCTTATGAGATATTAAGAGACCTTTGAATTTCTGTGGCCATCATTCTGTGATAACATTATTCAATGCACATTATTCAACATGGTGTAGTACATGATATTTTACAGCTCTGCTGTTGTGGCTAAAAGATTTGAGTGACTCTAATACTGGTTTTCACAAAGTTTACAGCTTTTTTTTATTATATTATTTTGCATATATTCCAGAAAGTTAAGAAGAGTGATCAGGTGAATTGCAAAGTCCCTCTTAGCCCTGAAAATGAATCAATTTTCACTGCATTTCAGTCCTGCCACAAAGGACTGCTGAGATCCTTTCAGTGATCCCCTTGTTAACACAAGTGAGAGTGTTGACGAGCACAAGGCTGGAGATCATTCTGTCGTGCTGATTGAGTTAGAATAGCAGACTAGATGCTTTAAAGAGGAGGATGATGCCTTAAATCATCTTGCAAGGAAACGCGTGCAGGCATCATTGTGTTTCATAAAAAGGGCTTCACAGGCAAGGATATTGTTGCTACTAAATCAACCATTTATCAGATCATCAAAAACTTCAAGCGTTGTGAAGACGGCTTCAGGGTGCCCAAGAAAGTCCAGCAAGTGTCAGGACCATCTCCTAAAGATGATTCGGCTGTGGGATCGGGGTGCTACCAGTGCAGAGTTTGCTCATGAATGGCAGCAATCAGGTGTGAGTGCATCTGCATACACAGTGAGGTGAAGACGTTTGGAGGATGGCCTTATTTATTCACTTGTATTACATTTTGGGTCCATGGCCAGGAATCTCCCTTGACCTTTATCCAATTGAGAACATGTTGTCAGAATTTGTGGGTTTTTGTTTGTCCACCCGCCTCTTCAGGACTGACAAACTCCAAGCACTGATTATGAAGGAATGGGTCACCATCAGTCAGGATTTGGCCCAGAAGTTAATTGACATCATGTCAGGGTGAATTGCAGAGGTCTTTGAATACAAGGGGCCAACACTGCAAATACGGATTCTTTGCATAAACTTGATGTAATTGTGAATAAAAGCCTTTGAAACTTGTAATTATACTTCAGTATACCACAGCTGACAAAACCATGTAAAAACACTGAAGCAGCAAACTTTGTGGGGTGGTAGTAGCCTAGTGCGTAACACACTCGCCTATAAACCAGAAGACCCAGGTTCAAATCCCACGTACTACCATTGTGTCCCTGAGCAAGACACTTAACCCTAAATTGCTCCGGGGGGGGACTGTACCTGTAACTACTGATTGTAAGTTGCTCTGGATAATGGTGTCTGATTAATGCTGTAAATGTAAAACCAGTATTTGTTTCATTCTCAAAACTTTTGGCCACTACTGTACATTGTGCATAAAATATAAAATATCCCTTCTTCCTGCTAGGCTGAGTCAGGACCTGGCTAAAGACCTAGCGATATTGGCCAGAGAAATCCATGATGTGGCTGGAGATACAGATCCTCAGAACACGGTTACATCAGACTCCATGAGAACAGTAAAGGAGGAGGTAACACAAGATGTACGCTAGTAGAATGACTAAATGTGTATAGAATATTGTACAGACATTACTTTATGTAAAATCATACCCATTGTGCTGGCTTAATATCCAAGCATAATCATCTTCCAGTCTTCTTGGAAGGCTTTCCTTTTGATTTTAGAAATATAGATGTGTAAGTGAGGTCAGCCACTGACATTTTGTGCAAATTTCTTGATTGAACTGTGTTCCAGCTGAGCCCAGTGAAGTTCATTGGGCTTGAGGTCAGTGTAAAATTATGTAAATTATTATAAACTTCTGAGGTGGAAGAACTGTCTAAATTTACCTTCAGCATCTGATGTCACTCCATAGAGCAACAATCAAATAAACTTAATAATAGAAACTGCAAACATACTAGAAATTCGCCAAACTTTGCAAAGATAGCATCTTGTGATGAGAAATTCTCTGAGCTCTTCAGTGCAGTCCTTTAAACTATTTATGGAGAACTATTTTATGGCTCATGTGCTTGATTGTATTTATTTATAAGTGATTGTATTTATTTCTCAATTTGCTGCTATAGATTATAACTATTCATCAGTGTCACGAAAAGATATTCCTAAAATCAAGAGACTCTTAACTCAGTCTGGTTTATTTTCCACAGTTGCATAATCACATTCCAGAGGCAAGTCAGAGCTTCCAGAAATTTCCACTGAACTCCACTGCAATTAGGGACCCCAACCAGACCTTATGTGCCCAAGATACACACACAAAGTCACAAGTCTGCAACCTAGAAGAGGTTTGGTTATGTAGTCCTTGCTAGTCCTAGTCTCTGATTTGATGCATTTTTTTAAAACGGTGTGTTGGTCTGCTCCTTTATAGTTCAATGTAGACAATCAGATGTTGAATCCAGTGTCTCAACTGTCTTTTGCCATCCGGGAGAACACTGAAATGCTAACAGAGAAAATAAAGTGAGTCCACGCCCTTTTCCCCATTTCCTTAGTATGTTTGTATGCAGCCATAACCTCTTATATTGACCAGTTTCACTTTTTTTTTGTTAGGGTTCTTTTCCACAATAAGGCAGAGGTGTGGGAAGAGGCTGAGGCAAAGGCCAATGCTGAAAATGACATTCCTGCACCGAAAACCTCAAACAAAGTTTGTTTTGTTTTTAATTCAGTTAGTGTTTGTGTTGCCAGCGATCTTTTCCCATAGTTTTGTATGTGTGTGATATTCTTCCACAGGAAATCACATCCATTTATAGAGAGCTCCGAAGGGTTCAGAGACAGCTGGAAGGTCAGTGAGTCAGAACTTATTTATGTGCCTTTATCCCTAAATCATCCCCATGCATGTTTGAGTCCTATGGTGCTACTCTGTGACCCTGTGTAAGTTTGGAAATGGTTGAAACCATTGCCTGCTCATATGGCATTATCAGAATTATTTTATCCATATTCGCATGTTCATACCCCAGCTCTCATTGTGGAAGGTACATTTTTAAAAAGTCTCAACTGCATAAGGTGAAAAAAATGAGAAGCTGGTGTATATGTATAATGTTTGTCATTGCAGCTATGCTAAGGATGCCATAGAATCCTTTCTATTTTATTAGAAGTCCAGTCACAATTTATGCAGCACGAAATATTTTATTTATTTATATATATTTTTTTCAACTGGCCCATTTTCTACTTTTCAGTCATCAACAGCATCATCGAGCCCTGTGAGAAGCCAGTGCCCAGTAAACCAGTGCATGCGCCTGCCTCATCTCTGTCTGGACTGAAAAGCGGTAGGAGATTCCTGAAGGACTGGAAGCCACTTTCATCCCTTCGGGGTGGAGGGGGTGGACCCTCAGCGAAGCCCAGCGGTGGCAGCAGGCGGCATGGATTGGCCTCAGATGGAGAGTTTTCTGTGGTCTGAGCAGATTTGCACTTGCCCTTGCCTACTGCTGAGTTGAACTAAACTCTCAGATGGGTTTAGGGCTGAATTTGCACTCATTTTTTTTCACTGCCCCAGACACACGTAAGTGGTACTAAGTGGCAAGATAATTGTTGAGGAGACTGTATTGAAATGCTTTATTTCAAATTGTTCAGTTGTATTCTCTCATTGGACCAAATTAGTTTATTTTAATATTTATGAAGAGTATAATAATAGATAAATAATATTTGGGAGTGTTCTAATAAAATAAGTAAGCCTGAATTGGAGAAAGAAAGAACTTGCACTTTGGGGATATTTTCATTTCTAAAACAGGAAGTTGTTTTAGTTTCTGGCAGTGCTCAGCAATAATAGGACACTACTGTAAATTTTGTGATGTAAATGTATGTATTGCCATCACAGTCTACTGCCAGACAAGAGGCATTCTGTTAAAATATGGCCTGATTATGAAAGGACAATCTGTAAATTCATGCAATGACAATCTGTCTTTAAATCACATGCACTGATTACTATGTACCTGCCAGTTTCAGAACTGAAACCATTTCAGGAACATGTGAGTGTGTGTTCTAGATTTTGTCTGACCGTAAGATTTATACATTCGGTCCAGACTTCCAAGGCCAAGCAAACTGTCTCTTTTGGTGGATCTTATTGGACAGAAAACAAAAGTATTTAGTTACATGTTAATTTAGGTTTTCAGTCAGTCATGACGTTACTGTAAAAGTAAAGTAAACTTTTTTTTCAAAGATTTAGTTAACCTGTATTTTAGACACCAGCCATATGGTCTGCTAGCTATGAGTGTTGCTCCAGTAGCCTGCCAAGTTTAAATGTGTCAAATATTTATTTTCAGATCTATAAATACAATAGATAGTATATACACAGTGCCATAGTGAAGTATTGGTGTCTGTAATATTTACACCTGATTCTCTCAGGAGAGAATTTTGTATTACTTTGTAATGAAAGTTGTCAATAAGTAAGCTATACAGACAAGTATATATATTAATGGCATTGCCCAAACTAATTGGGTACAGTTTCCCTTTAGGGTTTTACAGCTTGATCTTGAAAATGTGTTATGAATTAAATTAAATGATTCTGTGCAGTGTATGCTTCCATGAACTGTTGAGATCCACTGCTTTAAATGCTCAGTGTGTTTTTTGATGTTTATTCTGAAGCTCTGTTATTATTTTGTGCCATTCCAAAATATCCCAGTTTTGTTCACCATTCCTTGAGAGTAAGCAGTATACACGTCATCAGAAACACAAACCAGAGCCTGTCAGTGAATGTGTCTTTCAATATAGGGCTAAATGTTAAAAGAAATCTTTAAACACAAATATCTTCAATCCGAGACCATAAATATTACAAAGTGGGTGTTAAGTGTACTTTGTCATTTTATTCATTAATAATCATAACTGATGAATGAATGTTGCATGACCCTTCATGATCATGCTCCTTTAGTCTGTTTTTTTCCTAAAACCCCTGAAATATTTAGGTCCATTTGAAGGACATCTTTTTTTTGTGAGCACCTTTCTGCTTTTGCTTTGTGTTTGAAATCAATTAAAATGTGAGTGCCGATTCTTAATAAAAACAGTCTGATAACTTGACATTTCCTTTTCCATTGGGCAATTATTTTAGACATACTTGAACGTCCACAGTCAGTAAAGAAACTGGGTGATTTAAACTGCATTCTGAATGGGATTTGTCCTTGTTAAGTACAAGGGCTATAATTGTCTCCCACATAGTCGGGGGCAAAGAACCAACTTAGAGACCCCTCATATGCAGACAAAATAGGAGTCAATTCCTTGATGAATTTGTTGGAAAAGCAAAGCCATCGGGCTAACGGATGAGCAATAAGTTTCCTGGTTTTCGCCCCATGTTCATGTATTTGATATTGACTGGTTAATAAGCTATTCAGCATGTTGCGTGGACAGAAAATTGAATTCTGTTTGTAAGTGTTCATTGTTTAGCTGAATGATCATGGGAAACATTTGTTAATTTCTTGTATCAACTGCTGGAGACGTCCTGTGTGGGCCTTCCTGAGGTCTGCACTGTATGATATAATTTAACCTCTTAAATAGGGCTTTGTTGATTCTCACACTACTAAAGGAGACATGTCAGATGTCTGGTTAAGTTCCAGAAATGAAGTAATTTCTCCAGAGAGAATTTTAGAAAAATGTTCATCAGTCAGCAATATTGAATTAAGATGCCAAGGTCTGAACATGTGGTGAGATGAAGGGATGTGTATCAGCATGGTCTGATAGTCACACACATTTTTTAACTTTGAACTCCATTTGTGCCCCCCCCCCCCCCCCCCCTTCCCCACAAAACATTGCCTGTTGCCAGCGTTGCCAATTTAATAATTTGTCGCTATGTTAGGTGTGTTTCTAGACCCATCTAGCAACTCGTTTAATACTCCATGTACAGTGGTCCTCAAAACATCTTGTAGCTGACCTTTTTTTTAAGTCTGTGCTGGGTGAGGTAGAGTTGGCCAGCAAGGATTTTGAGGGAGAGCGGGTAGAACCACATACATGACAAATTGGTTTGCCTGATCAAGTCTATGAGATGCAGTGTACTGAATCCACTGATAAATGATGATGTACTCAAAGGCCAACAGATGGATAACTTGGTTACCTGTCAAGTTAAAAGCAGCTGAGCTCCATCTTGCACCTGAAGATGAAAGCAATGTCAGAAAGTGGTGTGTAGCCAGCACAGCCTGTGTGTATGTGGAGGGGCATCATTTTCTGACATTGCCATTGACAGTTTTTTTTCTATTGTTCATTTTTGGTCCATTTAGATTGTTAATGTAGATTTTATACAAAAATAATGTAATGGTTAAAAATGTTCTCTTGTTTACTGTACACTTAAGCAAAAAAAAATGTAGTGTCTCTTTTGGGTCCCAAGCCTGGATAAAGGAGGAGGGTTAGAACTGTGATATAAAAAAAAAAACAAAAATCAACAGAAGGAAGTTCCTTTGTAGTTCTAAATGTATCTAGGGTGTTTTTAAACACTTTTTCTCTCTCCCAGTGTTTATTACAATGACATGCACATTATGCAAATGATGCAATGCCATCAATTAGCGTCTTTTGGGGCAGTCAATAGCTACTTTCCTCCAGTGCATTTGTAATTATGCAAATTTTTGTGGGGATACAATAAATTGTACACTTCAAAATTAATAGAATTAATTAGAAGCTTTTTTTTAAGGTGTAACATGCAAGAAATATAGATTTAAAACAAAATTTGTGCACAGCTTGCCAACGCACAATCTACTCCATTACCGGCTCACTAGAGCACACCATTAATTATTCTGTCCTTTCTCCAGCACAAAATGAAATTACTACTATCCAAACTTCATGAAACATGAGGGTGACTTTCAACTCTACAGTCTCTACAGTCATGGCCAAATGTTTTGAGAATACTGGCACAAATACTGGTTGTCACAAATTCTGCTGCTGCTGCTTTTATTGCGTTTGATCTTTGTGCTTATGAAATGTATGGGTATTTTTTTGCATTAAATAGATTAGATTAGATTAAATGATAAAATAACTTTGTCTCTTCACAAATACAGCGAGATAATGTTTAAAGCAGACCAGCCAATGCACATTAAGGTAAATAAATTTGCAAGGTAAATAAAAGTAATATAAAATATATATTATATCTAATATAAAAAGTAAATGAAGATATAAGTCTAGCATATTTACAATTCAAAGTTAGCTGTGAGTGAAAGTGTGGGAAAGATGTTGATACACGGTGATACCAGGGAAATATACAGTAGAGTACAGATTGAATGTCTGCATTCAGAGCTGGAAACTGTTAAAGGGAACTGAAAGGAGAATCAGGAAGAGCTGTTTTTAATTTGAATGCTACTGTTTGCAAAGTGGCACAGCTTTATCAAACAAGAACAGTCAGATCGACTCACACAACGACTTCACTGCATTATGTAAGTGGCTGTTTGTATGCACATGTAAGGTATATTTGTCATTATAAATATATAATATTTGATTGAAATGGCAGCTGGTCTTTTCTGAATGTTCTGAAGATCCGCTATCAGTCAGCGACTGATCACTCGGTCAACAATGTCTGGAGCTGCTTCAACACCAACTCTTGGACTGTTCTCACCTTATAGAAGCTTGAATGACCGTTATGTCTCCAACAGAAGGGTACAGTACTGACTTGCCTAACTCAGTCATTGTAAGTCATTTTGTAAGACATTTTGATATACGGTCATTTTTCCTATGTTCTCCTGCCATGGGGGATTAGTGTTCTGGCAGACCCTTCACTATTCTGCAGTTGCTGGGCTGTTGTATGAGCCTGGGTCTTGTCCTGTGGCTCTCGGTAATGAAGAAGCTGGATGAAGAAGGGCCTACGCACATTACTGAAACTGTAGATATTACCGATGGGCCTCGCTGGGTGTCTGAGGAGCAGCAAAGCAGGTGTGGAAACTGTCAGACTCGCTGTCCACCATGACCCAGAGTCATCATCCATGATGTAGGAAGTCATTTGTGATTGTTGGCCTTATAGGATTGAAATTGTTGAAAGCATCCCCCTTTACATGGAGTATGGACCAAATGCAACATTTGGAACCCCACTGCACAAGGCTTGGAAAAAACTCCTCTCTATGGCGACGAACCAAATTGAAGTGGCCTCCTTCTACTGGTCGCTCACTGGTGAGGATATCGGTGTCATCTCCTCTACTGATCGTAATGTGAGTTTTTAACTGCACAATGCATGCACTAAATACCTTTTGGCAGAACTTGTAATAATCAGCTGCTCTCTTTCTTGGACAGGGGAGAGAAATCTTAGAACAACTTGAAGAGTTGCCCTCAAGAAATGTCACAGTCGTTGTTGTGGCTAGTGCTGACTCTGTGGCAAGAAACTCCACTGACCTGACGGTTCTGAAACAAAAAGGTGCTGCACCACTTCCCAGTTTATGAGTTTATTTCTCTCTGGGGTCCACTGAGATGAAGTGAGGTTTCTTTTTTTCTATGTAGGGGCCTATGTTCGAGAAGTTAATTTTAAGCGATTGACGGGAGGAATTCTTCACAGCAAATTCTGGATTATCGATCGAAAGCATATTTACATTGGAAGTGCCAATATGGACTGGAGGTCCCTTACGCAGGTAGGAAGCACAATTGTTTTGTTTCTTGGAAGGATCCAATTCTGAAACTAAGCCCAGCATGCCCATAAAGGGACACATTGCTCTGTTACTCCTACTAGGTTAAAGAGCTTGGGGTGATTATCTACAACAGCTTCAGACTGGCAGAGGACCTTTCCAAGATCTTTGCGTCTTACTGGATGATGGGCAAGATGAACTCTTCAATCCCGCAGCCCTGGCCTGCATACCTGGACACTTTAATTAACCAAGAGTTCCCTTTGCATATGAACCTCAACAGCGTCCCCAGCAGCATCTACATCTCAGTGAGTGCGGCATCACATCTCCACACCCCTGTGCTTTTTTTTACTTTTCTTTTAATTTGCTAGCTTTGTAAAATTGTTACAACTCCACAATTAATAAATGTGATTTAAACTTTGGATTAATTTTAAATCAAACGACACTTGATTACGGGGGTAAAACATGTTTGTTTTTTTCAGTGCTTTATATGCCCATTTATTGAGTCGGTAAATATTTTCTGATGTCTTCACAGCAACATTATAGGTCAGCGAATATTCTTTTTCCTGTCTGTGCCTGTAGGCCTCTCCTCCAGTTTTTTGTACGGAATCTCGCACCAGAGACCTGGATGCAGTGCTGTCGGCCATTCAAGAGGCTGATCGCTTCATCAGCATAGCCGTGATGGACTACTTCCCCTCCAGCCAGTTCTCAAATCCTGCCAGGTGAACTCTTCATGGCCTGTCAGAGATAAACACACTTAAGATTCCATCGCGTTGAAATCAGTAATATTTGTAAAATCTTGTCTGATTGTTGTAAATGTTTATTCTTGAATAAAACTTGTCATTAAGGTACTGGCCAGACATTGATGACGCACTGAAAGAATCAGCTATCGAGCGGAACATCATGGTGCGTCTGTTGGTCAGCTGTGGCCGAGACACACATCCCGCCATGCTCCCTTTCCTCGAGTCGCTGGTTGCCATTCACTACCCGCCTAGCAACATCAGCATGGAAGTTGTAAGCAGGAGATGGGATTTGTCTTCAAATTAGTGTGTTTTTCCATGAGATATAAAATCGGGTGTTAACCGTTTTGATTGCTCCTCTCTCCCCTTCAGAAAGTCTTTATTGTTCCTGTTGGGAACCAGACTGACATACCCTACAGTAGAGTCAATCACAATAAATACATGGTGACAGATAAAGTGGCGTATATTGGTATGTGGTGACTGTACCAGATCTAATTATGTATATTTCAAGTGACATTAAGAGAACTTATTTGTGCCTATATCTGTCTCAGGAAACTCAAACTGGTCAGAGGAATACTTCACCAGCACAGCAGGAGTGGGGCTGATGATTTCCCGTGATGTTCTGCACTATGGTTCTTCAGGACCTACATTTCAGCAGCAGCTGAAGTACGTGTTCGACAGGGATTGGAACTCGCCCTTTACTGTGGGTCTCTCAGAACTGGCCAACCACCCTGACTGTTCCATGTCGAGAAAAGGCTGATTTCTTTTTTTCTTTTTCTGTCTGCTGTGATTGATGTATGTGATTTGCCCTGATCCACTGATTGAGTAAATGAGTAATCTTTTGATTCATTATTTTGCAATGTTAGAATTTGTATCAACTTCAGTTTTCAACTTTCAGACCTGTCTGGTTGTGATGCAAACGATTAGAAACGGTTGTCTACAACAGCGTGGGCTGAAAAACATGTAAAACAGAAAAGCATTCGGACCTGAGTGTCAGTAGAAGAGTATTTACGTTTTAATAAATGTTGGGGACAAAAAATCTCACACAACTAAAAGGCATGTGATGGCTTTCTTTCTTTTTACTCCACACCACGTGATGGCAGCAATGCGCAAATGCGCTACTGCCCAAAACGGCCTGCCGTAATAGAAGAAGCGAGCCGATGTGTAAAGGGGCGGGGCTTCACGCGGAAGTAGATCAGTAGGTACGTGTGCTTAATTCGGAGCGCTGCTGGCACCGGACCGTCCGGGTTTTTGTATTCCGAACTCGGCGCAATGGTACTGCTGGAGAACGACTCGGTAATCCGTGCGCCCTTCCTTTCACGAAAATGCATTTAAAAAAAGCTAGTTATGCTCCTACTGCTCTCGTCGTGCGCGTTAAAAGCAGCGCGCTAGCAGGCTAGCCGCTAGGAACGCCGCTTTTAATGTGAACGGGAGAGCAACACTAGCGTAAAGCGAGTTCTGTTGTTGTCGTCGCTGAGTGTTGTCGATTCCTGCACAGTTTCTCACCGAGCTGACGCGGCTGTTTCAGAAGTGCAGGACCAGCGGCAGCGTGGTCATCACGCTGAAGAAATGTAGGCATTATAACAGCGCGCACACGCACCCCGCTTTCCTGGCCTTATCTCCGCTGACGCCGTTTCCATGCTTTACTGTAGATGATGGAAGGACGAAGCCAGTTCCGCGGAAGGGCCACTCGGAGACGTTCGAACCGGCGGACAACAAATGCCTCCTGAGAGCCACCGACGGCAAGAAGAAGATCAGCACAGTGGTGAGCTTCTGCACGCCAGCGGCGTTCACGTATGCAGCAGCCACTGTGTGCATCGCAACAATCGTTTCTGTCCTTGTTTCAGGTCAGCACCAAAGAGGTTATAAAGTTTCAGATGGTAAGTTAACACTCAATGCTGCACTCCCATATGGATTTATTTAAATCATTGGATTATAGGTGCTGGTGCCCACAGTTGCTTCAAGCCATCTGAACACAAATCTGATGAAGCTTTCTGTCAGATAGCTTTTTGGGATGATGCAGCAGCCCACTGCGTGCGTGCGTGCGTGTGTGTGTATATATATAATGCCATTAATTCAGCACTTGCTTTATAGCCATAGGGTAGGATAGAGAGTGGTAATGAATCACTTCTCTTGGTGAGTTTGTTGGAATTATGTTGTGGCCTGAACTTGCCCTGCTTCAGTTAATCCACCAGACTGTGACTTGAAGAATATTGATATCTGCCTACAAATGACCGGAAGCTCATGAAAAATTAGCGGGCTTTGTTGCATTATAATAGATGAGGATAATTTGTTAATGTAACAAACAGGTAAAAACAGAAGTCATCTTGGTATCCTCTTTGAGAGGAACTGACTGCCCACCCAGAAACTTTAATTATTATTTCTGCAACCCTGAAGATGATGATTTTGAATGTTTTTAAAGTTTAAAACTGGAGAAGCCAGTGGACATGATTGACAGCTCTAACACACTTTACACATTCTGGTCCCCACGTCACTGCGCCTCACACACCTTTCACAGGGTCAGGGTCTGTTTGAACCAGGTAAGCACAGCGCAAATAGTTCTGAATGTGAATTGCACCGTATTCTCTCTACACAATTCGATTTGTCCTCTATATACAGTCATTATTGCGAAAGGTCCAAATGAGGGAATTTCAATACAGAAGAAGCCCAGCATAAACTGGCGGGTCGAGGGTCCTCCATTACCTCAGCTGGATGGAACTTTATTTATTCTCCCTGATGGATTTAGAACGTAAGCACGTCTGAATGCCTTCAACCAAATATTAGTATTTTTCTTTCCAAATTCCACAGGCCTACTCCAATTTGTTGCGAGCACACATGGACGGACTAAAGAAGAAGGACAAAAAGAGCAAAAGCAAGAAAACCAAAGCCACCCAGTGAAACAGTGACATTAAACACTCTTCACCTCATCTGTGCCATCTTGAAGGGGATCCAATATTTATTTGTTCTGTGCATATGCAGAACTGTGCATTTTTACCTCTTCCCACACAATATACATTAGACCCATCCATCAATCTCAACGAACCACCGATGCCCCACACCGAAGTGGACCGCTGGACCGTCATGGTTTCTATATTGAAATCTGCTCCGCGTTTCATTGGAGGTGACCTGGAGTTTAAGACTGGGGTCTAGTGCCTGAGCATGTTTTTCTGTTAATTATCTTAAAGTTGAGAGAGTTGAGCTTTGTGTTGAATGCGAACGAAATAATATACTGATGTTTTAGTGGAGATATTTTGCCCCAATTTTTTTCCTTTCTGAAAGACCATTTAAATTTAATAGTTTTGCATTGTATACCTTGCACACCTGTGTGTGGGTTTCTTTTCTTTTTTTTTTTTTTTTTTTTTTTTTGTCGTAGGAGTATTAATGTTTAGCCCCGCCCTTCTTTATTCCCATTCATTGCCCATTTCCCCCCCAATCGTAACAGCTGGACTGGATGCAGTTTTGGATCAAATGACGTATAATTAATAATTTCATAGTACTGTGTATATATATATTGACTGAGCAGTCTGACATTACATTTCTTTTAAACTCTACAAAGATGTATGTTTGGTTTGTTTAGAGAGGTGTCATAGTACACAACAACCTATGTCCAGTAAATCTGCAAAAGTGTTTTAACAATAAGAAATAAATACAATATGTACAAAGTTGTTGATCTGACTTGCTTTAGCAGTTTTTTCCCCCCAGTCCTGCAGGGCCACATCACAAACAGAGAATTTGTGTTGTTTTTACAGATTCAGACTCATCTCAGATTCACCTTTTAATAGACTTTTTCATCTGTACGGTTGATTTAAGCCATTTTGTAAAATAGATGTTTGGCCTGAATTCATTTTCTGAGCAATGTTTGAATCGATTGGCTCTTTCTGCACTGCCACTGTTTGCCTAACTGTGGCCCTCCAGGAACAGAACTGGAGTCGTGGTCTCTCCCATTCCCACAAATGTAACTACCCTTTCAGCTAATTAGCCACTAGTTAAGTCCTTCATTAGTTGGCTGAAGGGCTGGCAGGAAAGAATGACTTGGAACGGTGGCTGGCTGGTGAGCCCATCCTCTGGAGAATGTTTTATAAGGCTGTGTTACTCTTCTCTGGCCTTTCTTTGCTGGACACCAATAAGTGATGATGTTTGGTCCTCTCTTCCTCCTGGTACCCCTGCTTCATAATGTTGGTAACATACTGGAACAGGGCCTGAGGAATTAAGATATTACAATTACATGTCTATAATATTGACATCCATCTTAGAAGTTTATGTGCAAAATTTATAATTGCTTCACTCATTCTAAGATTAACCAGTAGCACTCTTACACAAAAAGGTACTTTTCTTCAATTCTACTACTGGAAACTATTGATATTCTTCTCCAAAATGAAATAATATCATCATCAATCATTTAAAATACAAAATGTCATAATGCTAAGCATTTTTTCCAATTAATGTCTCTGATTTACTGGTCCAGCATGATGTGTGTGTGTTACTGCCTCAGATTTAAAATGAAACCTTGAAACCTGACATGATAACAGCATCTAACAAGATTAAAACTCTAATCATTACATTTCTTAGGAATAAATTATTTAGTTTTTATATTTGCCACAACAACATTCTGTGTTTCTTCAGTCAGATTTGGATGTTGGGAGTCTGTCCATTCTGCAGGTGGCAGTATTTGCTATGTTACTCATCTCTTCACGTCTGTGCTGCCACAGAAACGCTCGGTGGAAATAAGCAGCGTTGTGTGATGTACCTTCCACGCCTCTTCCAGTTCAGGCATCCACTTCTCTTTCAGAATGGGCTGGACGGCACAAATAAACTCTGTTCCAACATACTGAGAACACAGCAACAGCATTCAGTGAAACAGATGCACGCATGCACTAGAGCACACAACTGCACCAGTCCTGGTTTACCCCGTAATATTTAGGTGGAGCATTGTAGCGGTAGTGGCTCTTCCCAAGCTCCAAAGCGAGAAGGTCGAGCCGCTCCAGCTGGTCCAGCCTGGCCACTGTCTTCTCTATAAAAGACATCACCCTGTCCGAGAAATAAGCATTCATCACCATGTGTAGAACTAAACATGTTCTTCTGTCACCATGTTGGAATTATACTGGTTCCATTTGTTTTCATAATTTGATGCAAAACAAGGCAACTCTCCAGAAGTTTGTGTATTGAAATCTGAATTTATTATTAATTATTACACTAATTACTTTATTCATCAACAATAATCAACACAAATAAAGTAGTTTTAATGAATATAGCATGTATGAAGGATCACCTTTTAAAATTAATCACAAATTATTTTCTTTTTGCTGATTATTAATATTTTTTGGTTGCAGGTTGGGAACAGCATTGGCTGTACTTCGTGTCATTTCTTCAGCCTGAGTTAAACCCTTTTCTGTATGAAAACTCATGATTGTGATTAATAATAAAAGCCACCTCATTCATCAGTGATGCCAAGCTTGTTAAAGCTGCTTTTTAAGTCACCTATATCTCACCATTATCAATTCTAGGAAGTGTTGTCTGTAAGACGGTAAAGGGAAAGGTGCCAAACTATCCACTCCAGCAACGCTTCCACCTTCCAACATGTGAGCGCCAATGATGTGTGTTCTGCTTGGTAATTACAAAAGCATGTGAGGGGAAATGACACACACTCGCTTCCTTCACCACTAATGGCAGTGTGTGTAGCTAGAGAGCCACTTGTCCTTTTCCATTCGGCGTGGGAGTGATGGAGAGGTGTGGTGGCCTTGCCTGGCCGCTCTCAGTGACGCTGGCGCAGCGGCGTTGATTAAGTAGAGCCCTCCGGCTTTAATTGGAGGTATTGGCCTTTCACGGGGATAAACGCGTAAAGAGACCTGGCGTCCGCCTTGGAGCAATAAAGACGTGCCAGGCCTGCATGACAAAAAAACAGTCCTATATCCCTTTACAAGAAATATTCACATTCATTTTCCTGTTTTACTGGATATTTTTGGGAAGATAAAATATTTGGTAATACAACACACCTATTGTGTCCAGTACAAAAATAGCAAATAAAAAAAAAAAATAATTTTGGACAATAATTTGTCATTTAATTTAAAAAATCAGTGAAAATCAATTTCACTGATTTCCCAAAGGAGCAGAAAAACTATTTTAATGTCAATTGATTTCCCAGTAAGTTTTATAATTCGGCACATAATTTGATTAAAACATAGTAAGCATATCATGCCAAAAGGCATTATGATATTAGAGTTTGACATTAGAATCCTCGGACCTGGCGGCACCCGCCACTGTCAGTGGTTGGATTCTGCTGCCCTGACCAGCTGGAGATGGCGTGATGCGCAACATTTCCTCTCGTCACAAAAAAAGCTCCAAAACACATGATGGCTAATGGAATGGTGTGGGGCCGGTGTTTTATTGCCACTTGTTGTGAAATAATGTATAGAAGGGCCTACGGAACCTTTTTAAAACACAGAGCCATGTGCACCACAGCACCATGAGAGGAAGAGATTGCTCCTTTTGTAGCTGAAAGCCTCTGGCTGCTCTAGCAGTTTGTACCTCCCTGCTAGATTAATTTGATACACACACACACAGTCACAAAAGGAAAATTTTCAGAGAAATTAATTTTTAAGAATTTATTTCCTCCCCAGACCCATTTCCGATGGCAAGTGCCATTTCAAATCCTGATCATCTGTACTCCATCCTGCAGAGCCGGCCCTAACAAAAGTTGCAGCCTTAGGCAAGATTTTAGGTGGCGCCCTCTTGCATTGCCGTAAATTCCACTGCTAGTGTAGATATACTCACAAGAAACGGAACAGCTTTGTCTTAGACATTCTTTTATTTAAACAAAACTAATTGCAAATTTAAAATACAAAAAAGATATATAAAAAAAAGACCATCCCCACAAGTAGAATGTAAAAAATTAGACGGGAATAGGCGTGAAGACAGGTAAGAGTGACATTCCACTAAACCCCACCACCACCCTGCCGCAGGAATCATTTTATTGTTAGTGCTGTTTTTGTTGTTATTAAAGGCTCAAACTTGTGGGAGAAAAGATTTGATACATGGCACAGACAATTTAATACATTTTTTGTTTTGAGAGCGATATGATTATAATGTGAGAATATGTCAGTTATCCTGTGATAACGAACAGAATCTAAACCCTTAGAATGGTGCTGGTGCCAGCCGTGCCAGTGTGGTAAACCGCCGCTGGACTGTTCGCCTCGTTTCTGCGGAGGCAGGTTCAGAAAGTAAAAGCTGCAGATAGACTTTACCAAGTCCTGTTTACTAACCACCAGTGGGCGCTACTTTACGCCATTTCCAGAGGAACTTTGACTTCTCTGCCCGTGTACTATGGGATCCAATAGTGGTGTTTGCAATTTGCATTGGGTATGATGATATCTTAATAAAAATGTGAAAGCTTAAATTATTGATTGTGCATTGTAAGTGCAAGGTTAATGGATAAACTGTTAATAAACCGTTGATGGACAAGCCCATAATAAAATTCTCAGTAATTCTTGGATTGATTATGTTTAAAATCCTATCTTGCTTATTGTTATCAGAAAATATATATAGTGCCTGTCGTAATGTTAGTTATACTCCGTGTTCTGTTGGCGGACTGACCGGAGGCCATGGGCCCGGAGTTCACGGCTGGTCCGCAGCCTCTCCAGGTCCTCCACATCTCGAAACAGGAAGAACACATCCTTGCATTCCGGGTGAGTTTCGAACAACCTGTTGCCAAGACAACAGACACATTTGAGGATTTACCAGGGAAATGTCATAGTAACCCCACCCCCAATCAAAAAAACTGTCCCACCGCAGCAATAAACATCCAGAGATTGCCAGTTTAACGAGGAGCTTCATTTGCACCGCAGATGAAACCATAATCTCTGTCTGCATTAGCCAGGTCGTTGCCAGGACCCACAGCATCCTGTGGAGATACCCCCCTCCTCCTCCTGCTATCCCATCAGCAGCTCGGAGAAATGAACCAGCAGGAATACAAATAACCGTCTCCAGCATGCAGCCCGTCTGTTGCGTTGTTCCGTTGGACAAGTTTTCTTCATGTGAGGGCCATTTGCACCTCACATCGCTCCGTTCTGGCAGGAAGGGCCCACCCTTGTTTACCTCGCGTGCACCCGTCCCTTTCAGAGGGCTGTCATAAACATCTGTCTCCTCACATCGATAAAGAGCGGCCGACCCGGACCAGTGGGGTTTCGTGCCTGTCTGACATGACAGATGGGGGCCTGGTCAGTGTCTGAGTTCAATCAGAAACATTCGGCTGGCAACATTATGATTAATGGGAAGGTAGAAGAATGAAGGGATGATGGAGAGATGTCATTTCTCCAGGGCAGACAGGGACAGTAACCCGAGCATGATTCAATCCACGTTTCAACTCGAGACCTTCTGCCCCTGAAGCCCATATTTCACAATACCTGGAAAAGTCTCCAACAGCATTCATATGAAGGTGCTTCACGGCCCATTACTGCTCCCAAATCAACTTGGTTTGCACTTTATTGTAATATAGATGTGACAGAGGCCAAGGCGAATAAGCGGAACGCGGCTCATGCGCCGTGAAAAGTGTGGAAGTGGAAGGAAGGGGGGTGGTTAGCTGTGACTTCAGCCCCCAGGTGATGGAACATGCACGTGGATCACGAGAGAGATGCGGCCAGCACGCTAAGGTCAATCTCTTCAGCGTCCTGGATGCCCTTCAGGGACAAATTTCCCCAGTCGAGTCCCCACAACAAATACACACCAACCCAAGCAGCATCTGGAACCAGGCATGCGTTCAAACGGTTTGGTGCCAAATATGAGTCCCTCTTAGTGTCCCTCTTCGGTCCCCAATCAAAATGAAAATTAATTAAATAAACAACGTCCCTTGACCAATCAGACAGCAAGAAAAACATCCTCTATACCATGCCTATAATTAGGGAAACATGAGAGCATGTCCGACGGTAATGACGTAATTACGTCTTCAGATTTTCATCTCACGACAGCAGCGCGCAGGCAGCGGCCCCGAACACCCTTCACGTCTCCTTGAAAGAGGAATCTCGGGATCCGAACCTTGGTTCAGTTCTGAAAATGCCAATTATTAGCGCCAATTCCAAATAATGCGTGACGGTCATGTAACTTTATTAACAACAGCAATGCATGCTGGGTACCACACTTTATTGCAATAGAGCCATTTAATGCGACCCAGAACACTTCTAACCATAAAAAAGTGGCAACCGTCGTGGCTTCGCCTCTCACCTGACGAACATGATAATTCCCACTTTTGCTATGTCCTCCTGGATAACTTTCCATGATTCTTTGATCATGCCGACCTGCGCCTCGGTCAGGTGCGTCGCGGCTCCGGCTTCGCTCCTCGGCGCCGAACCCAAGCCCGATATCGCGCAGCCCATTCTCGACCACGGCAGCAGGCTGCTGTTATTCCCAGAGATGACGGCGGCTGCTGCGCGTCTCCGCATCCCGGTGAGGGCTGAGCGTCCGGACACGGTAACGCACGCGCGCGCGGGGGGGGGTGGGGGGAGGAGTCAAGCAAGCGGGGGAGGAGTCACGCCCGCACGGGGGAGGAGTCACGCACTGCGAACAACCTTTACGCGGTTCTGCGCACCGCACGGTGGATCCGGCGGGCGAGTTGTCACTGGCGGGCATGGTCCCTGCTGGCCAAGGCGAAATATCCTGCACTTACAGCGATGACATTTATGAAGTCGCATTAAATGAGAATGTTTGTTAAAAAAATCGATTAAAAATTGCGGGAAACGTTCGGGGCTGAAACCACGTCCTTTCCGAAAATGACGCACAGCTGACTGCACGATTTGCGTCCGATGCCTGCTATACGTGCGCATGCGCACGGCGGCATACAGCGCGGTTTAATTTGTGGCGCTTGAGTGAGTTCTGTCCGTGAAATCATCCATGTAAACTTTTAAATGACAAGTTAAAAACATTATAACACATGTAAAAGCATACATACACCATAAAAATGTCCTTATAGCCACTAAGATGAAAATTATGATACATTGAGGCATTGTAAAATAAATATCCACTCAGGATTTTGGACTGAGAAGCCTTTGAAACAAAACAATATCAGGTTGTGTGTGCATTTTTAAAAAATAATTTAAGTTTTGTTGGTAGCAGCGGGCGACCAACATGTGAGAAAAAATATTTTTTTTGCATACATAAATGGGGCAGGGATTTTAAAACATCACTAGTTACAGGGAGAATCCCCCTGAAGCAACTCAGGGTCAAGAGGGACTACAGTGGTGATGGGGTTTGAACCTGTGACTTTGTGAGTGTGATATGCTACTACAAAAGATGTATATGCGCATCCAGGTCGGGCAGCCACACGTATGAGGTGAAAAATGGATGTAGCATTAGCATTAGACCTGTACAACCACATGTACAAAAAAATCTAAATATTTTTGTCCCCTGGCACCATACTTTTGGTCAGAATTGTTTTCAGTGAAACACCAAGCTGTAGCAGTGTGTCAGTTATGAGGACTGTCAGACCACCACAGTAGTGAAACACTGCAGCACAGCACACACAACGAAACGTGTCTTCTGCATTTAACCAATCACCTTGGTGAGCAGTGGGCAGCCATTAGCATAGCAGTGGCATCTTGGCGGTTCAGGATTCGAACCAGCAACCTTCCGATTATGGGGACGTTTCCTTACCCACTACTGCCCACCAATAACTCAGCATCCTGACTGCTTACAGCACTGCTAACATGTTTTTGAAATTTAAGCTGAAAGAGCTATACGTTCTTGTGTGGACGGGGCCTCAGAAACACCCTTCTTCTGTTCCAGGCTTTTGCAGTTTGAAGGCTCTTTCCCTCACAATGCTCTGTATGTCAGCAAGGTCAACTTGGCTGAAAAGCCAAGTTTTTTTACCAAAGAAACTGAAAGGCCAAACAACTCAGATTGTGACCCTAGAATTGAGGATGAGAACCTTTCTTCTTTGAGCAGGTGACATTTTGCAAAGACTGGGCTAGCGCTTGTGTGCCTCTCTGGTTGCTGCATTTGTGGAGGGCCTGCTGTGGGATGTTGGTACCAGATTTTTTCTGATTTATCAGGATAACATTTGTAGTGGTCCTTGGATTCTTTAAAGTACACAGCTGGACCATGGTCACTGGCACATCAGAACACTTTAATATGGCTTTGCGATGATGCGCATGTAGAAATTCTCAATGTATTTGTAGTCACAATACACAGTATCGTTAGCAATAAGAGTTGTTTATGTTTCTTCGCACAAAATATTAGATTTTTTGATTTAGAATTTTAGCCACATTATATTGAACAATACCACTGACTGGATCAGATCACATTTTATGACAAATTAATGCAGAAATGTTTCACTTTTTTTTTTCTTGGCACTGTACATGGTCATACATATGAAAATATTTTGATGTGGAACCTTGCATTTTATTAATTAGCACAAGGCAATATATGTAATGTTAAAATTAAAATTCAAAAAACTTATTTTGGCCTTTAATAAATAATTAAGACAATGTACAATATACAGGATGAGATGAGAGAAGATGAGAACAGAGTCTGTTTAAGACATACATAGAAATGTGTAAAAAAAAAAAAAAGCTCAACAAAATTCACTCAATTAATACTTTTTGTTGTTTAAAACCAAACACAATGCCAAACACAAGATAAAAACTCTTTGGCCATTATATAGCCCTCTATGGCCATAGCTTTAAAATCATTGATTACTTTCATTTTCTTAAATTACACCTAACAAAGATGACAACGTATCAGCAATGAAATTCCAAGGACATGGGTCAAAAAACAATATATAATAAAAAGGCAGTACACCATAACCAGAAAAGACCGAGCCTTGTTACAGGACTCTGTAAAGACTACTGTTTTTGGTGCTAATGCCATCAGTGATGAGGTACACAGATTAGTCTGCCACAATGCACTACAGTAACAAGAACATGCCTAGCCTGCAGAATTCGGATGGGACTTGAGCTGAAATGATGATTCATGACTACTTGTGTGCATGGAAATGCATGTGAAAAACGACACTGTTGGTTCCACAACAACAAAGCATATTAGCCAAATAACTTTTTTTTTTTTAACCATTTACAGCTTGAGTAATTAGGAAAACACTGTATATGTAACAGGTAACCCAAGATGAATTGTTAAATCTCATAAAAACATTATGTGCGTTTCCAAAAACTCTGCCATCTCATTTCCGACTGATAAGATCAACAACAACATGACATAAATTGGCATCACTATTTACAGTGAAAAATAGTTTAGAAAGTTTCAAAGACATCATACTTATAGCATTAACAGTTAACACGTTACAGCATATAAGCCAATATATAATATATCTGTAAGACATTCTCCAGCGGTTTAGCAAGACTATGTTTAATCTTAAGTTTATATATGTAGTTTCCGTTAAGGTGCTTGTATAGTCACTATGGATTCCTGGACTTTTCCCTAGTAATAACTTCAAGTTTCTACTGGCCAGTCTGAACTAATACATATATACAGACAGGTCTGTTTGAATATTCCCTGCAGATCTGAACATATGTTGGTTCATTTTTATGTGTTTATATGTAGGAGCTCAAGCTCTGAAACTTCTCCCGTAGGTTTTTCACCATGCTATGATGGCTATTCTTCGGATTTCCCTCTAAATCTATGGAATGCTTAGTTGTAGAATTCACGTGGTCACAGGCACCCCAGTCTTCACATTTGCTCTGCTTGCAATTTAGTTCCTCAATAGATCTGCATTTCCTTCCCTCTTGATAATAATCAAGGTCCCTTCTATCAGTAACCTCCATCATTTGACCATCTTTCTCCTCCTGCCAGCTAGTGTTAACTCTCTCCACCACAATGACTCTGTCGTCATTTGGCAAGACTGAATCACCAGAGATATAAAAGTTTTGCTGTCTGGTTGGCGTCAGTTGGCCCACGTCACAATCAAGGGAGTTTGCCCTGTAAAGCTTATCCTCCCAGTCTCTGGGAGCAGGGGTGGAGTCTGTGACAGACATTGTGTAGACAAAGGATGTGCAGCTGACAGAGGGGCTTATGTGTTTCAATCCAGCCTCAAGCATCTTCTCTGGAACAGAGAGGCTCCGGTGAACTGTGAGAGACGGTGAGCCCTCTGGTCTTTGGCGTATGTACTTGGAGCGCAGCTCCTGTACATCTGGCCAGTGGAAGCTCTCAGTGTGTGCAGGGCTCTGTAACAGATGGCTGGGTGACTCCAGCCAAGAGCTCGAAATGGAGCTGGGACTGAGAGAAGGACTTGGGGTCTTCAGCTCATTAAGAACCTCTTCATCATGCAAGCTGACAGATGCAGAAAGACTGGGTTTGTCTAAAATGTGAAGAGAACAATAGAAACTGGTCTCAATTATTTAAAGGATGGAAAAATATTCAAAATGTCAGCAGATAGGGTCACCTACCTTCCTCTCTTTTGTAAAACCTTTGCTCAGAACCAGAGTCCAGGGTGCTGGTGTTGAGGTGGCTCTCAGTCTCAATGGTCCTATGTCGGACTGCAGGTCTGCTGTTCTTTATACGCTGACTGTACTGCCTGGCAAGTTGGAAAACCTTGTTCTTCACCTTTTCCATATCCTGCAGAATGAAGTCCTCCTCTGTCCCCGACCTCAGAGTAATGAGCCGGGCGTCTCTTCGCACAATAATTTTTTTCCTTGGGCGAAGCTTGTCTGGGCTTGAGTCATGCGTGCACTGCTCCATTGCTAAGGAGGAGAGTGTGGGTGAGGCATCAGAGAACTCATTAGTGGACATGTCCGACTCCTCCATAATCAACAGAGGCTCACTGAATTCAGTTTGTCCTTTGCAGGGAATGCCCTTTTGGAGATTGGTGCTCTCATCTGTGTTCTCTACCTCCTCCTGTGTCTCATTCAGCTCTTGCTCCATGTTCTGCCACACACTGATCATGTTAGAGGGCGACTGGAATTCAAATTCGGCATCAGTTCCGTCTTCCTTGTCCCTCAAGCTGGAATCACACAAACTCTTCTCTGTTTTGTTCAAACCAGGGAGATTGAAGACAGCCCATGATGTTGGCCGAGTGCTGGAGACCCCCCTCCGGCACCCAACCCTGAGAGCTTCATCTTTTGAGTTACCATTGAGTTGTCTGCTTAGATCTTTTACCAATCCGGCAGGGATATAGGATAGACTCTCCCTGCGTTTAGCCCTGAAGCTGGCATCCTGGTGTTCAGCATGTTCATAGTACTGTCTGATCTTGTGAATGAGCAGACGGTCTTTCTTAGACAAAGTGGAGTCTCCAGTCTTAAGATGTACAGACTCCATCTGAGACACTGTGGGAGCTGATTGTTCTTCTGGTTGGTTTGGTAGAGTTTCCTGGAAGGGCTCATTCATTTCTTGGACATTCTCCTCCAGGAGCTCTGCACTGATGCACAGGTCTGACTCGCACGTGGTTTCTGGTTGAGGAGGGAACGACAGGTTGCTGGAGAAGTGCTCAACAGTGGCACATGCCTGGTCCAGAGGTGATGGTGGGAGGATACCACAGGGCTCCATCTCAGACATTAGCATGTCTTCCTCCTCACCCTCACCATCATCATCATCTAACTCTTCCTCTATGCCTTCAGACAGTTCCCTCTCAGAGCTATTCCTTTCCTCTTGCTGGGCCTCATTTGGAAGTAAGAATGTAGCATCCATCTGGTCCTCATCTCTGGCATTCATCTGAGGATTTCTAGTTTTGTCATCCAAGTTGTTATCCCCAGGATATTTGAGACAAGTTGCTGCTACTCTCACAGCAGGGATGAATTCCTGTTGATCTTTGGTAGTTCTCAAATAAGAAGTACATCTTTCAGAATCACTCTTCACTGACTTCGGGGGAGTCGGCTAATGAAGAAGGGAAATATCATCACTTCATGTTAACAAGGTGACTACTGTAAACTAAAATAAATCCGTAAAGTCAGAAAAAAAAAAAAAAAATTTCCCATAATCTCAGAGTACACCTATACTAACTACTGAGGTAATCATTTTGCCATATCCAGTAGCTGACCTGCAACCCACTTAGTATTAATAAGTGTTAGCTGAGTAGACAAATAAATGCGCTGAAAGCTGCATGAAATTTTCATTCCTTTTCAGTGCACTTAAACAATTCAGTGAGTAGCATCAGTGCTACCAGTCAAAAATGTGGTGGCAAAAGGACACATGGAAGAGTCTTTCACATTCAACATGCAGTTGTTTTTAAGTCACATTGCCATTGTTGTTACATTAATACAAAAAATCAAAACAAAGGAAGAGCATCCTTTTAGTGAGGAATTATTTGTCTGTGCGTGCATAAAACAGCACATACAGATCAACTCAGGTTAGAACATGAACACATTTTCAGCCCGATTTTTAAAAGTATGGTTCACATCCAAATGCAGTGTCTGCAAAAAGCTCACCAATTCTGAAAGTTCTACAATGCACCTCTTTTATGCACTGATATTGAAATGCCTGTTGGGGATTGGGCAAACACTTGCTGAGTCTGAAAATGGATCCGCTTGGATAATGCATACCTTTTGACTGAGGGAAACATCAATCTCCTCCAGTATTTCATCTTTCCTACTTTCTTCAGGGGGAGATCCATCTACATCCTGTAAATAAAAGCATAAAATAACATTAAGGACTATGTTTACAGGATTGTTAAAATGTATTTGTCTATGGCACTCCTACAATTATTGTTCAGGTGATTTACAAAAAAAAAAAAAAAAACAATGCTATGCATGACCTTTAGAAATCTCTCTGTTATAAAATGGAGGACATTTACTGAATTAAATTTTGCAAAAGGAAGAAGCACTCAGCATTAAAATAAATTTGACAGCCAAATTATTTTTTGAAGCCATACTTCATACCTGATGTTTGACTGATGTGCTTCTTGAAATGCAAATCCATTTTGTGAATTAAACGCTGTTGTTATCCTGTGCGAATGACTTCATAGCGAGTGCAATAATGAGTTTCAGTATTCCTATAGGATTACGTGGGGCTCACACCATATCCAACATAGAACAGTGTGTCTGGAGACCCTAGGGTATTTCCTCTGAGATCAAAGGACACTGAAAAATGCTACAGTCCCAACAGACTGGTATAAAAAATTACACAAAAACACTGGCTAGTGCTATTGGATTAAAGTTATGTATGTAACATATTAGTTATGTAATAATCAGTTAATATTAATTTCCCCCCAATTGTGCTAACTAATGATACATTAGAGCAGACAAATAGGCCTGGCTTTAGCAAAGAATCAAGGACAGCAGATGTCACCATGCTGTGACTCTTGGTTTGTTAAATTGTTCTCCAAAAGCTCCTTAGTCCATGTGATGAAAGGTTGTTCTGTGACATAAGAGAGGCTGTAGTCTAGTTAGTGCTTGATCAGGAATGAAAAGCTGTGATTGGTTGTTAAGTATGCTGGTGAGTAGAAAACAGAGACACCAGAAGGTGACAGTGAGCCTCACCGTTGCAGACCAAGTGAAAAGCAAAGCCCTGGCTCTATAGTGCCAGCAGGAGATGGCAGCCAGCATTGAGCTGGCAAAGTCAGCTACCTGGTCGTCCACCATCAGAATGTCTTCTTCATCTTCGTGCTCCTCTTTTTGCTCCATATGGTCTTCTGTTGGTGCTTTCTCCTGTCTGTGATCCTCATAGCTTAGTGACTGGAGAGATTGGGAGTTTCCCACTCGACCCAACTCTTCTCCATTCTCCTCCAGACCAGGCCTAACATCCTCAGGCTCTGCTAACTTGGAGGCCAGTGTGTCGACACTGATCGCTGGCTGCAGGGAGAGCCTCTCCCTTTGCTCACCCACCAGTAGGGTGCCCTCACTGTCTGCGTGCTGTAGCATAACATTTTTAAAGGGAGATTTTTAAAGTGCGACATCCTGCTGATGTTGCAAAGCATGTTATAAAAGGACTGATGTGTCAGCATGAACACATGGATTTGAAAAAGATATGATGGAGCAGTCAGGGGAACCTGGTACAGATTTAATTTTGTACCATCTATGACCAAATGTTATATGAAATTACATCCCATTTTTTTCCAGATCCCACATGCATTAAATAGCTCTATGATTATGCTTTACTCAAGGAGAGAAAATATTTGCTGAGTCAGTCCTGTGAGAGGAATACTCTAGTAATCTAGTAGCCTATTAAAATACCAAAAAGCAAGAACATAACAAACCATTTGCCAATCATATCGAGTATGGTGAAAATGGCAAACTTACCTTAAGAACTGCTGATTGCCACATGCATATAATAGAAACAGAAAGCAATCATCAGTATGACATTTTGAGAGATGCATAATATTTACACAAAGTATGCATCATCAAACAATCAGAGAGAAAAAGCAATAGCTCTGAAACAGCCCACAGATGAAGGTAAAACCTGAGGTGGCTTTCCTAATCTCCTCAGCTCCTGTCAGCTCTTAACTTTTTTCTTTTGCTATTCTGCAAATGACTGCATAATCTTTTCTGTGAAAGAATAATGACCACTTATGAATAATAAATCCAGCCTTTACAGCAAATAGATAATTTACCCTGATGTGCCAAACCAAACCCTGGATATGAAACTCAAATAAGAAGATATGAAAATGACGACTTCATTTAGCTAGTTACAAAACACAAAGGGGGCGGAGAGAAAAACAAGTAAAAGAGACAGGGAAAGGACCAGATAATACACAACCGCTTAGCTTTTCCTTTCATTAGTGCTTAATTATACATCATAAAGGGGGACAGCAAAGATGAAAAAAATAAATCTGATGACTGAAAAGAGGATTGAGCATCACAAAGCCCTTCAGCATTTGTACAGGTTAATTAGCATCATTATGGGGGAGGGCGGGAGCCCAGTCTTTGATCTCTGTAAGAGGGGCTTTCGTCTAGCCCACCTCCCGAAAGCCCTTTGAAGACAGGCTACCCCTATGACCATGCTAGCTGTACCCCCAAACACCAACCCCTCCAGTTGTACCATATCAGTGGTACATTGATTAAAGGAGATCAGAGAACATTTTGACCCACTGCAATGCTGGCATCACTGAACCAAAGGTTCCTGTTAACTGCACAAGCTCAAGAGCTAAATCCAAAGATAGTTGGGGGTCTAGAGCACACTTTCAATTCACATACCATATAAGCAAAGTCATTGGTTACAGTTGCAGTTACATTTACATTTACGGCATTTGGCAGACAGGGCTCCTTACTGTTTTTTTTTTTATTAATATATTGTATAGTTTAGGGCTATAAGTGATCTTGTCTTAGGCTTCTCTTACCTTTAGAAGTCTTCAGGAGTTGTTTAACGGGCTCTGGGGGGAAGTCAGAGTGAAAATGTTAGCCCCAGCTTCTGTGGCAGCACATAATATCAAAGATGAGGTTTTTGCATCTATTTAAATTAAGTCATTATCATTTCAGTCATTTGAGTGAGCTGACCTTTACCTCTACAGAGAAGCAAAGAGAGCAAAGAATGTTTCTTCTCCCAAGTCATAAGGGTTTGACATCCATGGCAACTGAGTGGGTGAACATAAGAAGCAGCAGGACTAGAACAAGACAGAACAAGATGGCCTCACCAGATCTCCTCCGGACTTGACGACCTCCGCCATGGAATTCATCCCCTTGACAAGAAATGGCCTTCTTCAGGCGTACGGGGCTGTAGCGGTACTTCACTGGGTCTGTTGGCCAACAACAGGGAAGATGAGGCTCTGTAATCTCTGTATTCACAGAGGAATTTTGAAGGATCATTTATTCTTTTTCTAGATAAACATCTACTCACATATGGAGTCCATGTCAAGGATGGCATCCTTTGCCTAAAACAAAAGAACGTAGCACAACAAAAGAAATGGCACAACGATTTTTGAATTCTGAAGCCTGAATAGTTCTGCTTACTTTCTGCGGTATTATTGCTTGATGGTTTTCAAGAATCAACCTTCTAATATGCTGAGCCCACAACTTCTTTTCCTCAACAGTTTTGGCCTAAGAGGGCAACACAAAAGATTAGATTAACACAAGGATGCCTGTTCTATTTAGACAAGGCTATCTGTTTGATGGAGGCTGGACTCACTTGCATGGTGTGGGGCTGCTTTGGGTGCTTGTAGTGGGTCACACTGAACCGCAGATGGTCTTTGGCACTTTCAATGAGCATCAGAGTAGAGCACTGAAATGATAACACAGCATTCAGAGCATGTGTACATCTAGCCCTGCATGCCATCTATGAATCACATTGCTTTTTCATAGTTTTAGTAATCTTGTTATGAAAGCAAACAGAATGCAATGTTCATACTTTTTCCAGTATAATATCGAAGTATGCAGGTACTAGTTAGGCTTAAATACCCCACAATGCAACGCAGTTGAGACAATGCACAGCAAACAGGGCAGGTCTGGTTCACATGTCAACAGCTAAAGTATCCTTATAGGTGCAAAGATTAGCACACAACTAATACACACAAAAGTATGCTGAACAAAAGTACACAAATTGTGTATTAAGTACACATTATGTGATCTCACATGCGCAATAAGCTTGACCACAGCTGTTATAGCCATTGCTTCTAACAATATTCATAAGAACAATAGCAAAACCATATATTCACATCAAAACCAAATGTTATTTTTAAATTGTGGATTAAGCTTAACTGAACATGTACCGAGATGTGAAACTTGTAGACATAATGCTCTCCACGCTTTTTGGTGATGAGGAGGATCTTTTCGAAGAGGAAGAGAGTTCTTTCATTCTTGGCCCGGTGAACATGAAAGGTGCCTTCGAGGACAAGCTCACCATAAGTGGTGAGATCTGGACCTTTCCAGCTTATTAGCATTGACTGGATCTCCTGCAAAATGTATTAATTGATCAACAATAAATGCAGCTTATTAACATGGAATTTATATTTATATATTCTGAAGAG
This sequence comes from Denticeps clupeoides, assembly GCF_900700375.1. NCBI lineage: Eukaryota > Metazoa > Chordata > Actinopteri > Clupeiformes > Denticipitidae > Denticeps > Denticeps clupeoides. The sequence goes on from NC_041707.1 coordinate 30,083,898, forward strand.
CTGGGGGGTTGTGCTTCAGCTTTCTGGATTTTACAGTCAACATAATGTTGTTGTGCTACAGTTCACTTGTACAAGTTTTAGAATATGACCACTTATGAGACTATTTGAAATGGACACATATATAAAGATTCTTAAGAAGTTTATGCACTGATTAGAAACAGTGATCAATGTTTGGATAACATTTGAATTGAACTGAAAACCCCAATATTTAAACCCATTTTATTTGCATTAATTACCAATGTTTACTTTTTTCATAGTGGAAAAAAGTTGAGAAATAACTAAATATACGTAAGAAATATACAGTTTAACTCTGTTTCTAAAATCAGCTTCTCTTGACCTGCACTCTGACGGCATGTTCATGCTTCCTCTTCATGTCGTTGATGTACCAGGCCACGGCGGTCATTGTGTAAATGGCCTCCTCAATTACCTCATAGCCTTCTTCCTCAGGGTCAAAGTGTTTGGCAATCTCCTGCACGAGAGGCACAAAACAGCATTAGCAAGACCAAGACCTTTAAGGCTTTAAATATTGAAACATATCTTAATGAAAGAAAAATAAAATCTTTACAATGTGACCTCAGTACCTGTAATAGGAGGTGATACTTGAGGATTCTTTGTACAGGCTTTAGCAGGTAGGCGCCCAGAGGCAGGGAACATTTTAGAGCAGCCTGTGTGTCCCTGAAGAACTTAGCCAGAGTTTTATTTCTCATGCACTCCGTTAGGGCAGCAACAGAGCTGTAAACAGATTTACTTTGCCATCATTCCATTTCACATTAGTCACATTTTATTGGATTAGCAAGGCCATTAAATCAAAGTATCTCTTTTTAATTTACTTTTATTGCAACACTTCTAACAGGCTGACATAGAGACCCAGAAGACTACGAACTAATTAGGCATGATTAGAGTAAAACAGACACATCCATCCAAACACTTCTCATCAATTTCTTTGACAGCTGTAAGGAAGAATGAAGTGAGTCTTAGTTAAAATGTGCTAGAATATTGACAATGGAGAGGCAGAATAGTTGTTGCTCAGGGCTGCTATCGGGGAAGGGTAGGTGTACTCAGGAGCATACTGAGTATAAAATGACGCCATCAAATACTTACTTGGGGTAATTTGTGCAGTACTGTGTGTAGATGTCAAAGTATTCTCTCTAAAATGGAATTAGGAAAATGAGGGTTAGAGACTTGAAAATCCAAGAAAATACAAATGTATAAGAATTTGAATAATAATAAAAAAAAAGATACCTTGTCAACAAAGCACCTGGCGATGGCTACAGGATCATGGCCACACATATCCAGACACTGCAGGAGTTCACTGATGGGTAACAGAAATATAAATTATTCCATGCCTTCCTTCCTTATACCATCAGTACATCCTGTACAAAAGCTGACCACATGCTAAATATATCTATCAAAAAATATAGTTTTTATTATAAAGACCATGTCAGTTGGTAAGTTATTATTTATCACACAATCATAAACGTTGTGTAATTACACGACCAACAGTTATTCATAATATATAGTAATTTATAGGTATTACTCAATTCATATCACACATATCTGGTTTATGAATGTACGCTCAAAAGGAAATCAATTCTCTCATATGGTCACTGCAAATGTCACTGTTGAGAATGACAGATTTAGAGTTGTGAGTCACATTTTTTGCTTTTAAGATTTGTATATGCAGAGTTTGGGCAGAACTGTCAAAGTATAATAAACCCTAAGAATGCCAGATCTCTTCAACTCATTCCAGCAATAATTCATACATTAGAATCGGCCTTCAGAAGAAATGTACAGTCTTGGCTCAGAGCTGCCCATCACATCTAGCCTCTTATCATTTCTTCCTGCTGCTCATTTGTCCATGCACCTTGGGATGGACCTTCGGATGCAAACGCCTTCAGTTATGACCAATGCAGGTCACATCTGTGGTTTTCTCTTCATAGAATACTTTGTGCTAATTGGCACAATTAATTCTGAGAGTTTAGAACAACAAAAAAGATCTAGCATGACCTCATAACAATCTTGTTGAAGGCTTGCACTTCTAGTATCTTGCTTTTTAAGTAGATGCTTACCAAATGCATTTAAAGCATATTGAGACAAGGAGGAGTTACTGACTGATTACAAGACAAGGAAAATCAAGAATATAAACCAAGAATGATGCTGATGAAAGATCACAGCTTGAACATTCCTCACTAGAGCATCTGACTCTCAAGGTGCATTCAGCCTTACTGTGAGCTGTAATCTTACTGTCTGCCTGTAATCTTCCTCTTCCTAAAGGGTGTAGTTCAGATGAGCACCAGCCACCCTACTGTGGCAGAAAAATGAGGCATTTGAAAGGCCTTATCTCCCTTCACAATATCTGAGGCTCACAGCCGGGATGGGGGCTGAGAAAAGCTCACAGCTTGCTGACCACGGCAAACAGTCATGCTCCAGTTCATGCAGCTAGTCATTGAGTGTGGAGGTGGGATTTGGCTGAGGTGGGTCTTAGCGGGGGTGCATTTTGGAGCTGATCCATATTCCTGGCTTTCTTTTTTTTTTTTGTATGGGTCAACCAGTATTCAAAATAATTATTAAAGTAAAGCAGAACTTTAGAACTGCTAGATATTAAATCCACAAGCAATTTAATTATTTCAAACCAAAGCTACAGAGACATATTCGTCAGTGCTCTTAATGACAAGATTTCCTGAGGGATATATACTTCAGTCATGCATGGAAAATAATTTCCCTCAAATAATCAGACTGTAAAAACACCTTTTAATTTGCACCATACTGCCTCAAGAGTATTTTCAGTCAGCAAAATAAAATACTTCTGCATTGTTTTATTGACCCTTTTCAAACTGTTTTCGATGATATTATGCGCACATGAGCCCCTGATGCCTTTTAAATTATTCTGCAAAGTAAAGCATTTAGGACTTTGTGTTTTGTGTCTTTAGACTCTTAATAACAACATTCCTGGTTATATATAGATATTTGTTGGGAGTACCATACATATCACATATGTACACCCACAGTTTCCTACACTGATAAAAAAATATATTAATGCACAAATTGTACAGTGTGGTGTCTGCATTTTACATAAATGCTTAAAGGCAATGCTTAAAAGCAATACTGCTTAAAAATAGAAAGAAATAAAATGATATATTGTACCTGTTAAACTCGTAGATATCCTCAATATTTCCGAAGAGGGCACACACCTGCTCGGGCAAGATAGGCAGATTCCCTACATCGATGATATGACCCAAATAATCCTGAAAGCAAAACATTAATAAATAAATAGCATGTCCTGTATTTTCATATTAAGTTTTCATAAAATCTAAAAGATGTCCAATGCTGAGGCATAATATTTTACAGTTACAGCCTATATGAGTTGAAAACTGAATAATATTGGCAGTTAGTCTATGCTCCCTGGAAATGAACAATAGAGGGCAGTAAAGCTCCAGATAACAAATTACAGTCCACAGATCAAGGCTGGACAGAGATCTTGTCCAGCATGAACTGGAGTGTACGAGCGCTCACTGTAACAAGAGCTTGTACCTCGTAACCTTCAATAAGTGAATTTATTAACATAAGTAAAAACGTGAAGTGAAAGAAAGTGAAGTGATTGTCATTATGAAACACTACAGCATGGCACACAGTGCACACAAAAATGTGTCCTCTGCTTTTAACCCATCACCCTTGGTGAGCAGTGGGCAGCCATGAAAGGTGCCCTGGGAGCAGTGTGTGCGGACAGTACCTTGCTCAAGGGAACCTCAGTGGCACCTTGGCGGTTTGAGATTTGAACCGGCAACCTTCCGATTACAGGTCCGCATCCCACTAGGCCAACTACTGCACACATAAACACACAAACACACATAAACAGAAAAAATGACGTGTTTTCTCTCTGTGACCTTTTCTGTCACCCACACACAAAATTTTGCATATGTATTCTCAGTGTAAAATATTCTCTCTCTCTTGCTCTCTCTCTCACACACACACACACACACACACACACACACACACACACACACACACACACAAGCACACACAAGCACACACAAGCACACACAGGAACATTAAACCATTTTCACCCACGGGAGCATTCCACTGACTGGCATAATTATCAGGAGTCCAGCCAGCCCAGTGAAATGTACCAGAGCAGCAGGCTGGTGGCTGCAGCAGTGACTGTTCCACCATTTATTCAGGTTCAGTATAAAAAGACAAAAGATTAGTGTGAAGGAACAGTCAGCCCCTCCTGACACTGAAGCGGAGTGAAGGCCATGCCATATGAGGAAGTAGACATGGTGTGTTTGTGTGTGTGAGTCTGAAATCCGCAGCACTGCAGAGCTCCCTTCCTTCCTTCACACTCTAACAGTGGAGTAATGAAGACGGGGCCTACAGTCTCATCCTTCTACTGCAAATAATCCCACAAGTAACGACAGATGTATAATACATTTTTGTCACAATCATTCTTGACATAATGGTAGTGTGTTTGTGTGTCCAACCATTATGCTGCATGTAGCTCTAATAACAGTCTCACCACAGTACCACAATAAGTCATAAATTTACCACTCAATCATCCCACAATGAACCCAGAACCCACAGCTGGCCAGTCCCTGAAGAAACAGCCATGTAAGGCGCACGAAGAAGACAGGTGGGAAAATCCAACACTTCAGACACCAGCCAGAAAGTCTGTGATGTTTACCAGAGCAATCAGTCACATGGGAGATATACCACACACACAGAGAGGCAGGCAGGCAGATGGGAAGCTTGCACAAGAGCTGTGTGAAAATGTATGCATGGCAGTAAATCCAAATAGTGGAGGGACTGAGCAGAAGATCCGGAATAAGGAAATTCAACAGAATGGCCATCATGGCTCTGCAGTCAACTGAAAACCTTGGAGTCCGTTCAGGAAAAAGGAAGACCTGTGTGGTCCCTTCAGTGAACATCATTGTCATGTATCTGTTGTGGTTATGGGTTTAGATTCTGATTAGGGCTGTGTAAACACTGTTTAATTCCACGACCCGTCCATCCGGCCCAGAGTCTCACACACCGCACGAGTCTCACGAGCTTCTTCGGTCCGTGTGTGCAGGGTGTTTGTGTTGGCTCCGGGACTTTGTGGGGTTCGGGATCGGGGTGCGGTTCTTTAACCTACTTTAGGGGCACAGCGCATGGAAAAGTTAGCCAGATTCAGGAAGCTAGTGAGTCTGGCAGACAGGCCGCTGTTAGGAGGGAGTCTGGTGTCTGGAATTACTGCTTCCACACACACACAGTTTATCAGGGTGCCTGTTTCCAAAGGGATGCTGAGACGCGTTTGCGCATTCTGCTCATGAATGCATTCTACTTCTGTGTGCTTGAATTTTGGACCTCATCAGTTGATGTAATACTTGGGGAATGCAAGTAAAAGGCAAAAGCCAAGAAACCAAGGGCTGCCGGAAATGTTCTTAACCACAAGGCATTAACTTCACACCCATTTCCTTTCACAGTGTCATTTTTCTTCCATGCCAGCGAAGAGAAATAACTACTTAAAAGACATCTGGGGTCACTTGGCTTCGGACTGGTTGTGCGGACGTCCCGGTCATAAAACTCTGCGCCTCCGTGCGCCTGTGTCTGGCATAACCTTTATTTCTTTTTTCTCCCCACCTTCAGGAAATTGCAGTAGGTTCAGAAAACCTGAGCGCAGCACAGACAGCTGTGGACCTTGCTTCCAATTCTGTCTTGAGTGACAAAATACAGAGTCAAGCTGCTAAAGCAGCGCCAAATTGTGCTTATCGGTCAACGTAAACAGTAACTGCTGGTGTGTTTACCCGCCAAAGGCGTGCTGTACAGCCTGCAACAACTCACCTCCACAATGCTGCACAGATCCCGCACGTACATCCGCTCTGTCTCAATGATCTCCAAGACCACATGGTCCACATAGGTCAGCTGGTGGTTTGGAGCCATGGCTTCGGTGACAATCTGGGAAAGCGTGGACGATGGGGTCAGCAGGGGACTTCGGACCACTTTTTGCTCAACGGTCACAATATTATCAGTATGACCAGGATCCTGCCAGGTGTTCCTTGTATCCTTGGTTACAGTGTCTTGGAGATGCCAAGACCTGCTGGTGCCCTCTGCTGGACAGAGGTGCAGATCTATGTCGTTTTCAGACGGAGGAGATGGGGTGGGATGGGTTCCTGCGCTGTGGTAAAGGCTGCTGCCACTGCTGTCGCGAGACGAGCTGGAGGACAAGGTGGACGCTAGGCTCAGTGGTCTGTCCACAGAAGGACGACTGTGGCCATCCACTAGGAAACCACAGGGCATCTGCTCATGGCCTCCTACTGTAGCATCTGCGGACACGCGAGGAGATTCTAAAATGAGTGAGAGAAAGAAAATGAGTTAATTAGGATCAAAGTTGAAAAATTAAGCTGTTCTTTTTCCATCAACTTGTCTGCATAACAACATTCCACAGAGACAAACAACAAAAATGCTCAACGTCTCGGAGATCAAAGGCCTGGGCTTATGAACCTGACAAGCACATTCCTTCTCTTCAGAATCAATTTGCTAACTTCAGCTCTATTACTCTGGCTGGATGAGGTGAATGCTGACTGGGAATTCAGTCTTGTTCAGGTCTCATTACCAGATTTCTGAAATGATTACTTGCATATCCTAATTAAAATTTTCAGCTATGCCTGAATAACTCAGATATTCCTTACAGATGAGCTTATTGGAAATATGACAGTTTGGTTCATAGGAGGATTCCGGAGACTCATTCGTAATTTCTGAACTAGCACAAACTATTCCGAAGGAAATGGAACATATTTGAAATTTCATTTCCCCTCCTGCATACTGGGGAATGGAAAAGGCTAGAACCAACTATCTGCTGAGCAGACTTTCACTGAGCCAAGCAGAGAAGACAAGTAGAGAACTATTTTGGAAAACTGCACAAGACAGACGATAGGTCTTGACAAACCAATGCTATAGCAAAAGAGTGAAAAAATGTATACCATTCGTTAAAGTGCATCAGCATGGCCATCAGTGAATTCTACAGTGATGCTCAATTGACACAAAATGTGTGCAGAGAAGTCACCAATGCAAACCTTCGCGCAAAGTATGTTTTATTAATTACGAATGTAACTGCTGTGTCCAAAACTACTGGTAAGGAATAAATTTTACATACATGTGCTTTACCAGTCAAAAGTCTGGACACAGCTGCTCATTTATGGGTCTTGCACATTTTGCATGCTAAACTTTTTTTTCTTATGATTCACTCATGTTAATGAGCATGTCATGAAGCGGCTTTTGATGATGAGAATACTTGTGGATTCCTCAAAATGGCTCCATCACAATCCCCATAATCGCAACAGAGTAGATGCGTCCATACTTTTGACTGGTAGGGTGCACAAAATGGCATTGTTTTAATAAAGTTAATACAGCAATTAAATAACCATGATGCAACAGCAGTGCATGGATATTTGCCAACAGTTCAATATTTCCATAAGCCCTGCTAGCAGCCTTCGAGTTCCAAGTACATAAACATTGTTGTATTTGCCAGTGGGGATATTCAAAGGTTTTATGTTAATGATATGTTCTATCCAAGTCCACTTTGTGAACAGAGTTTGATAAATGAATATGAGCCTCCATTCAAATTTATATACAAAAACTAATACTTTACAACAGCATTTTTAACTGGCCTAGCACTTAAGGAAGCGTCCCCGTAATCAGAAGGTTGCCGTTTTGAATGCCGATCACAGAGGTGCCACTGAGCAAAGCACCGTCCCCACACACTGCTTCCCGGGCGCCTGTCATGGCTGCCCGCTGTTCACTAAGGGTGATGGGTTAAATGCAGAGGACACATTTCGTGGTGTGCACCGTGTGCAGTGCTGTGTATCACAATGATAATCACTTCACTTTCACTGGCTACCTAGTTTTTTCAAAAGACTACTTCCTCATTCTACTGAGCTTCCAGATTCAGCGCTTGAATGTATGACAATTGATATGTGAATTACAGTTTCCAAACTGGGAAGTACCAAGGCAGAATATTTCTTGAGATGATTAAAGGCGTTGGTTTGGATTACAGCTCTGCCCGAGTTCACTGCTCAGTGCTAAATTCTGTTGGCACAGCGGGCTGGATGACATGAGTGTGACAGAGAGAATCTGACAGTATCCAACATGAGACGTCGGGTCGGGGCGACGCATAGGCATGGATGGTGCACTTATGCAAGCCTCGCCAGGCACAGATGAGCGACTGGCACGCTCTCTTTCCATGAGTCAGCTGATGAAATCATCTCAAAATCAGCAACCTGGGGCAGTCAGCGCCACACCTCAGTCTGAACAAACCTACAGAGGAACACCTGGCTGACTTCCTGCAGTCAGCACACCAGCCATGACAAAGAGTGAGGTGGCCGAGTACTGCACACCATTCACCATTAACACAATATTTCCTCACTTTTCAGGAATAGATGGATGACAGCTTTTTTGTGTGTGTTTTTATTGATTGTGTTTTTGCCAGTCATGAGATCAGCTGATTTTCAAAACTATTCAAAGCTATGAGACACAATTCACCAACAGTCAATCAACCAAAATATACCAAACTCTGCGGTAATCTATCACCAGTTTGAATGTAACTGTGATAGAGGCCTGTGAGGATGGTTAATAGCCTAGTCTTTTCAGTTTTGTATCTACTCTCCACTTCTCTCATTGGGCAACGCATGCCAGGACTGGGCTGAAATGTTCTCGGTTGGAGTGGAGCGGAGCGGAAGTGCTTGTGTGCCCACACAGCGTCCCACCGATGGGGAGCGGCAGGGAAGGCGGCATGCATGCCATAGCAGGAAATAGATCTGCTCCCCCTGCAGCTACAAGGAGTCTGTGTTTCGTTTGCACTGCAATCCAGAAGCCACAGACTAAAAGGGAGAGCACACTCTTCTATAAATAAGAAAAACTGGTCCATTTGCCTTTAGCATGTTTGGTTATTTTCTGATGATCTGATTAAGGCGATTAGGTCTAAGCGCTATTATGCTAAATGAGCAGGGGCCAAATGTATTATACATCTGAACACAGGAAGCTATAAGAGTTTCATATGGCTTTATAGAAAGACACTAAATTGGTAGCTTTTTGAGGATTTTTTACTAATAGCTGCAAAACTGTGAAGAAGTGAAAAATGCTTGCTTGCTCCTTCCTTCCACACAGCAACATGTGGCAATGGATGACAAGCAGATTTCCGTCCTCTGCTTGCATCATGGCTCAGTTGTCACATTTCATCAGATGCTCTTTATCAAACAATGTGGTGAACATTTAGTCTTCAAACAATACATGGTTAAAATGGTCATAGGACAATATCACTTAGCAGTTTCAGGGGGGGAAAAAAGTAGTGTCCCTATGTCACACAGCAGTTCAATGGTCACTGACAATATTTTCTCAAAGTAAGATGCTATGTGTAGATGTGTTGCAGTACTTAAACACCATGATGCAGCATTTTGGTTCTCTTTGTTTCATTTTTACAAAGAAGAACAAAGAAAACTTGATATGAACAAAGATAAACCTGGATGATACTCCTTTTTATGAGTATCTACTGGACTAAATACACAGAACAGTTTCATTACTAAAACACTGTACTGTACTTATTTGTGTAATAGTAATAGGGTTTGTGATGGTATGTTACTTAGCTCATGGACTGTTGAACAGCAGTTGTTGATTTAAGTCTCACTATACAGATATGGACTACAATGCACTGACATATGTCGCTCCGGACAAGAGTCGTAAATGCCGCAAATGTAAATATACGCAGTTTGATTATCCTTTTCGTTCATTATATTAAGTAGTCCCAGCAACCCAGAATACTGAGCAGATGGTAGGATCTGCAGGTAGGAATGAAAATGATGCAAGGAACATGTGGGCGAGGAGATAAGGGTATCTGTGTGTATTCCAGAAGGCCTACTCTTAATGAAAATGGAGAGACATCCGCAACTCAGACGCTAATACTAGCTACAGAAAACATTACAAAGCATATACTGCTGTCCAGCCCAGCCCAGGACCAAACCACAACCTACAACTGCTGACAGATCTGGACAGAAAGTAAATATTATCTCCTTATTTTAACACTGACAGAAACAGACAGGTGGGCACATTCCTGCAGCAGATTCGACACCTGAAAAAGGGCTGTTTACAACATTCCTCCACATCTTGAGGAAATGTGCCATTTGCTCCTGTCACATGAAACACCATAAACATAGACATGAGAAAGGCCGATTTTTAACAGACGGAGATCGACAATCAGGTGAAAACGCAGAGAACAAGTACAAACATGGGGAAGACCATTCTGAAGAAATGAGTAACATGCTACACACGGTCTGACATTTTAATGAGTTACAGCAAGTAATATACATTATATTTTAGCTCATTTTATTTATAGCACATACATAGTTAAATAAAGTACAAAAATACAACAAATTAATGAAATAATTTCCCATGCCTCTAAACTTCCTGTATTTGCACTTTTTGAGGAACTCTGTTTTCCCCAACCTGTTTGGAATAATTAACTTAAGCCAAGGTGAGTGTAGTATCAGATAAAAATGTGTTAAACACACACACACACACCCACACACACACACACACACACACATCCAAAACACACGAAACCCTGCAAAGTGCTAGGAACTGTACAGTTTAACAAATGATTAACACTATTGATTAGACCACTGGACTATAGACAGTGGGGGTGAATTCCAAACCATACAGCATACTGACATTCACTGATTCATAAAACATAAAACTGTAATTATTCTGATACACATACATGAGCGAGGACCTTAGAAATAACTAAACACTACTCCTAAATTATCAGGTGGAGCAATATGTTTTTGCTTAGTTTGAAAGGGAATTTAGCCTTCAGTAAGATGGTACAAGATGGTACATGAAGACAATGATTTCTCAAGGCTAATGAATCAGACTGGGAGAATATATTGGACCATTTATTCTAAAGAAGAAAGTCCGCTTAATATTCATTCTAAATATGGCTAAACATAGCCAACACAGCCAAAGCAAATGAAGCCAGGTTCCTAGCATTGTTATCTGGTCAGAATGTATGAAGAAAGATATATTTAAGAAAGATATATTGTCCAAAAAGCAAACAGAGGCCTCCATCTAGACCCATTCAAACATGTTTTCTGTCAATCATAGCTATGTGTCTAGCTACCATAGGGACATAAAGACTGTTAGGACTTGTGGTGGGATGATACTGATGGTTGGAAGCTATAATGTCCATACTAACCTTGAAACCAAGACACAACCTCAGCTTTAGCAGGAAGTGCTGGCCATCTCTACAGAGTGGCTTTGGCCATGAAATAGATAACATGATGCAAATCTGCTGCAGAGCTATTTCTGGCCAGCATCTGCATTTTTTCCCCACACAGTCAAATCAGTTGCCATGGAGTTTCTGGAGCTCAGTTGCTGTCTTTTCATTTAAAGAGAGATGTTCTTTCCAGTAAAAGACTACAGCTTAATCTATGGGTTAAATAACTTTATATGTTAAGCCAATAAGTAACAGAAAGGAGCATTTTCAATTAAATAGAAAAAAATGTCACAAACCCGTAAAAATGTATAGAAATGTACATGACTGACCCAGAAAAGAAAAAACAAAAGAAACATACCTTCACCTGATGAAAAACCCAGTTGGCGCTACCAGGTGCTCTCGACAAAGGAAGGTTCCATCTGTTTAGCCCCAAGTGTCAACCTGCTACTGCAGTGATTATTGGGCAAAACCCATCCCACTTCTGTCTAAGCAGGAGAAGAAGAAGAAAAAAAGCTTGTCTTCAAAAGACTTTGACGTACGACAACTTCCATCTCATTCGCGCTGTGAGTTTAGATGGATTCGTGAAAGGCCACGCCCATATATTACAGAAAAAATCCTTCTATGGCTTCATCTTCACATCCAGGAAGATCACTCACCTCTGTACTTCCCTGTATGAATCAATCAGATGAAAGTATTACAGTCTACTTCAGTGCGTCCACAGAAAAGGTCTGCTGGCTCCTCTCACCGGAAAGAATGCACGGTTGTGCAACAGTCACAAATTTGTGCCAGGCTGAAGCGGCTACACACATCCCTCACAATTTGAAAAAAAGAGGTCTGCTGCGGCATACACGCTCATAAGCAAAGCGGGGAACAGATACATGATACGTCATGGCTGCATGCAAATCTTTTCAGACCCTAATATGGCAGTGTGGGACATTAAGAAAATCAGTGGGACATCATGGGAAGAAAAATTGTTTTTGTTTTCACAAAAGGTTTTCACAATGACTTCTGCCTTATTCTCGACAGAAGGATCTCTCGCATCACAAATGTCCTTCCAGGTCTAACCACCAGAATGAAGTGACTCAGCTGTTGGATAATGTTTAGTTCAGAGCAGCTGATATGGAATCATGCAAATTATGCCCGTGCCTGAACAGGACTGAATTCCCATGAATTTATCCTTATATTCTTAACATTTGCTCCTATGTAAATGGGCCTTCTCAATAAGAATACAAATATGATATATTTGTCATGTTATATAACATGTAATGTGGGGGTTGCATATGCAAGATTCACTGGTCCACCATTCCACCAGTTCTTGAATAAAAGGCACTAACAATCTTTCTGCATGTTTGGTTTAGATGTGTACAGTCCTGAAATAATGAATGTCCACAGATACAACCATGAACAAGTGCAGGGAAAGAAAGCAGATGGAAGCACAGGAGGGGGATATTGCACACAGCGTTGCGAGACCAGGCACTTGTGTATTTAATATTTGTAAGAATCAGTATTGAGAATCTTATTTGTTAAATGGTATTGACGAGAGCAGATTTAAATAATTCAGAATGACTGAGTAGGATGAGTGAGGGTTGTCATTCATTGCCTTTGGTTCCACCAAAGTTTAAATTTAGTCTATGGAATGATTTTAATTTCTGGTTGTTCAGGATTAAACTAAAAGAGCTGGTTGGCAGTTAGTTCTTCCTCCTTCGAATATATAAATATTATACCTGATATTTGAGCTTAACAAAAAGAGAAAAGCCTGGTCTTCATGAGTCAGTTTTGTTCCTTTTAATGTTCTTTCTTTCTGTTCATTCACTCAATGAATGAAGAACTCTCCAAGCCCAACAGACATTCCGACCCCCCCCCCCCCCCCCCCCTTCACACACACACACACACACAAAAAGCACAAGACCAGTCTGTAAAACCCATTCCTCTAATTTGTTGATTAGTGCTTTTTGTGTGCCGTCGGTCACTCGTATCTGAACCTCTCCACTGGTGCCTCCAGGTCCGATTAATCAGTTAAATTTAACCATTGAGATTCGCAGACCCCTTGCCACCATCACTCTCTCTGTAACAAAGACATAATTGCATTTTCACTTTATACCCTTGCAAGACCTTCAGGGGGTTGAGTCGCACCCCTATGAGCATCACAAAAACCCACCCTGCTGGGGTTCCCAAAGCCTCGACCAAGTTGAAATGAAGAATTGGGGGCAGTTTGGGTTTATCCCCCATGGGAAAAACTCCTCCCTCTGAAAAACATTGAAAGACAGACACTGAGAGGAAGGATGGCGGGCCGCAGGAAGATTTAGTCAGAGCACAGTCAGCAGAAGCCACGATGGCAAATACCATCATGCACCACTGAACCAAAGTCACTCAGGCTGCATTCAGATGGGTAACACCCACTGGCTTCACAGCTTTGCTTGATTTATTAATTCATTCTGCATCCCTCGTTCTTCTAGGCAACAAACAGCTTTTTGGTTTTGTTTGCAATTCAGCTAGTTTTGAAGGAATTGCCTAAATTTTTAATCATTAGCCTAGGGGTCAGTACTGGCACCAGTGGCCCACATTCCTGTTGATCTCTCAAGGTCGCAGGTGGACTTTGTTGGTTTAGGTTCAGGTCAGTTCCTGTGCATTCATCACATTCATCATAAAAGCAACACAGGTGCCTAAAAGCACAGCCGCCCAATTTAACAGCTACTTTCTCCATCCCACAGTCCCCATTTGGCTGCCATATGTTCTGAGGGCTGTAGGATAATTACGCTGTTCAAACATGGAGGAGCCGCTCCTACATTAGTCACGTTAGCTGTGCAAATAAAACCTAAATCAAGGCAATTTTTTGAAACAAGGAGACTACCAGTGCAAGTGTAACATCTACCCATCACACTGTATTCTCTGTAATCGTGCAGACCCAACAATTCTGCAAGCTTCAGCAGTGAAACCCAGCAATTGTAACTGATAATAGGGACTCTTTCTACAGAGTTCCCCAACACCCAAACACCTAAAAAAGCACAAGAAGCACATTCCTGCTATAAACACCAAAGAAAAGGTCCACATCAGGCAGATCTAGGATAAATGGCACCCAAAATACAAAGAGCGCCTCTGAAAAATACTCTCAAATGGAAAAAGTCAAGAGCAAGAACTGAAGACTTTAGCTTTCCGTATGGTTTGCCATTGATGTCAGTTAAGCAGGGGAATCAAATGGTGATAATTAGCATCTGAAACCTGCTCCAGGGTCTTTGCTCAAGAGCTCTTTTGCCTGGCACTCTTTCTTCTGGATAAAATGAGACATTTGTGTAGCTGGATGTCAGGCGTACATCCATTGTAAACATCTCCAGCCAACATTCCTATTAATGAGGAAGTAAGGATGAGATGAGAGCCAGTATATTATTACTTCTACTTCCAAATGAGTTTCACATATGCTCAAAATATGGTAGATGTGTTGCTATAAAAGTAATCAATGTTTTTGGAGAGGGTGATTGGGATAGGGGGGGAGGGGGCAATACCCAGTGGTTTCACTGCATATTTTGGGCTAGGTACCATTAATGTAAATATATTCAACACAGAATGTCTTGTCCATAATAAAACACTGTCAGACACCTGAAATTTATAGATTAGACCTTCGAAATGGCCATTTATATATATTAAAAAACACATTGTTTTTCTTTATTTAATAATGTCTCCTCAAAGTCTAAAAACTCCCCCCATTTGCCACACATATGGATACATTCTTTGCTATTTTAAAAAATGATTTCTAGCCCTAAGGCAGAGGACCAAGCAGTATCTAATTCACTGAAGGAGGAGAAAACCATTGTTGAACGGTCATAACTCTTCTGGTAAATCACTCACAGCACAGAAAGGGGGAAAGTGTTTTCTGCTAAAAACAAAAACCCAAAACAATAAGAGACTGAACAATACAGAAGGCAGACAATAAATCTGGCCTTGTTAAAATGTCTTAGCAAGAACGGCTCAGACCCATCCCTCTATCAGAGCAAAACCGCCATCATGTTTTGTTACACAAATCCTACTTACTGTTTCAGTCCAACGTACAGTTGGTATAGGTACAACAAGTATAGGTTTAACAAGAAGGTGTGTTCTGATGGATATGAATTTTGCACTAATAGTCTGACCCAGGAAGCAGTCATCCCTGCCAATGTCACCAAAGACTGGCCGGCCGAGTGCCTGTCTAGTGGCCTGGAAAACAAGAACCCCAGTCCTTCGGCCCATCCTTCGTCCCCCTCTCCACTTTAATCTCTCTATTCAGCCAACACAGGCAAATTCCAGAAAGGTCAGAGGAGGTATTTTCTTTAGGAATGGCCTCAGTCTGAGACCTTGATCCTCAGCCTAATACAGACTTACTCTGAGACAGGCTCAATTTAATGGATCAGTCAGGGTGGTATTTAGGATATGTACAGCTGTGTCAATTTTTTTTTATCAAGGAGCATAAGTCATCTTTAGTCAAAATAAAGGCTCCTGAATGGTGTGGGACCATTTCAGCAGTATCAAACAGCAGGAACTGAAACAGCTGATATTCAGAATTTCAATTCCAGCGAATTTGTGTTGTTTATTTGAGCTAGATAATCTTAATTATTCTCTAATTTCTATAATAACCTTCTCTAATAAGGGTTTGTCTATTAATAATTTTACAAAAATAGCAAAAATATTTTAATTTTTTTAAAGTAATAGACTATCATTACTACAGACATTTACATTTACAGCATTTATCAGATGCCCTTATCCAGAGCGACTTACAATCAGTAGTTACAGGGACAGTCTCCCTGGAGCAACTTAGGGTTAAGTGTCTTGCTCAGGGACACAATGGTAGCAAGTGGGATTCGAACCCTGGTCTTCTGGTTCATAGGCAAGTGTGTTACCCACTAGGCTACTACCACCCCTACTACTACAGGATTGGTGGTCTTCTTCTGACCAAATAGCAGATGAAGCTTCCCAAGCTGCAAGACAAAATTCTAGCACTGACAGTGCTACTTACCACAAGGTATTCTGAAAAAGCATGCTCTGTAACTAAGCCAATTGCGAACCGCTAACATTTCAGTTTCTTTGACCCTGAGGTCAAATCAAAGTGGAGGTGTCACTTTGACCGCCCCTTTCATTGCCATTTGTTTACCTTAGCACAGAGTAGGTATGTCCTTTCAGCAGATGTGACTGGCTCAGCTTCTTCACCCATGTTAGCAAAAGGCCCGAGGCCTGTCCATCAGGCCCTCACTAATGACCACACTCCACTCAGCATGGCTCCTGAAATGCGGCTTTAACTGCACAGGAGCACAGGCCAGTGCACAAAGACTAAGCCAGCAAATACACTAAACCCAATACAGACGAAAGCACCAAAAGCTCCAAGAACATTTTCCCCGGACAGCCCCTCAAGGCTGGATTTGATCTAAGTCCCCTACCACTGGGCAGAGATTAAGGTAGAATGAGCCACTCTGAGAGCAAGCTAGGCTGCAATTCTGATGTTAAGGGAAGGGGACAGAATGAAAACGGCCAAGGGAGGAGCTCTCATCCCATCTCTGGCCCCTCTTCGGGATCTGGAGGCGGAGGGACGGACGAAAAAAAAGAAAGGGAGCTTTTGACATGCAGGCATTCTTTAGCCCGAGTGCTAGCTGGAAGCCAAGCAAACTCGCCAGCTGGAAACAAGGGGGCAAAATGCAACTGGGGAGGGCTCTGCTCCCACTGAATTACGGGAGCTTTAAAATGAACTCTCCAGCCACACGTTACCGTGCGGCCATAAAATAACACTGGCAGCAGTGCTGAGACTTCACAGCTAAAGCTAATTATGGGTTACAGGAGCCCATTGAGTAACACCTACCTGCGCCAAATCAAATTAATTGGGCAAGATTTGCAGACATTCCTATACGCCAGCTCAGCAGGAAATGTAGTGTGTCAAAGGCCATAGCAAGCATCATACTAGGGCTGGGTAGCCAGGTGGGTAAAACACTTGTAAGATGGGATGTCGCAGAAACGTCATGGCCCTGCGACCTCCGTTTTACACACTCTTCTATGAACCAGAAGACCCAGAATCAAATCCCACTTACTACCATTGTGTCCCTGAGCAAGACACTTAACACAGAATTGCGACAGGGGGACTGTCCCTGTAACTACTGATTGTAAGTCACTCTGGATAAGGCCATCTGATAAATTCTACAAATATAAATGCATGAACGATCAATAAAAAAAAATCCTATAGTGAAGTTACAGATCTGTAAATCAGATCCCCAAAAACTTCAAGGAGAGAGGTTCAAGTGTTGTGAAGAAGGCATCAGGCTGCCCAAGAAAGTCCAGCAAGTACCAGGACAGTCACCTTAAGATTATTCAGTTTCAGGATCGGAATACCACCAGTGCAGAGCTTCCTAGTGTCAAGAAGGGAAGCAAAGTAGCCACTTCTCTCCTAGAAAAACATCAAGGACAGACTGATATTCTGCAAAAAGTACAGGGATTGGACTGTTGAGGACTGGGGTAAAGTCATTTTCTCTGATGAAGCCCCTTTCTGATTGTTTGGAGCATCTGGAAAAATAGATTTCTGGATAGGAAAAGGTGAGCGCTACAATCAGTCCTGTCTCGTGGCAACAATAAAGCATCCTAAGACCATTTGTGTGCGTGGGGCTGCTTCTCATTCAAGGGAGTGATCACACTCATTATTTTGCCTAAGAACACATCATCCTCTGACAGCCACATCTTCAAACCATCCAAGAACAGTTTGGTATAGAACAATGCCTTTCAGGCATGATGGAGCACCGTCCCTTAAGGCTAAAGTGATAACTAAGTAGCTCGGGGAACAAAACACTGGCCAGGAAACTCCCCGGACCTTAATCCAATTGAGAACTTGTGGTCAATCCTCAAAAGGCAGGCGGACAAACAAAAACCCACAAATTCTGACAAACTCCAAGCACTGATTATGAAGGAATGGGTTTCCATCAGTCAGGATTTGGCCCAGAAGTTGATTGACAGCATGTCAGGGTGAATTGCAGAGGTCTTGAAACACTACAAATATTGACTCTTTGCATAAACTTGATGTAATTGTCAATAAAAGCCCTTTAAATGTATAAAATGCTTGTAATTATACTTACAACACACAACAGAAACAACTGAAAAAAGATCTAAAAACACTGAAGCAGCTAACTTTGTGAAAACCAGTATTTGTGTCATTCATGTGTCAAATTACAAAAAACAAAAACAAAAAAAAAAACATATACAAGTTGATGAAAGAAGAAAATGCATGTGCATCATGTGCTGTGAATGCACATGCATTTTGAAACACAGCAAGCACAACACTTGGTCCACACAACAAAATGTGTCCTCTGCTTTTAACCATCACCCTTGAGCAGTTAGCAGTGGGCAGCAATGAAAAGCACCCGGGGAGCAGTGTACCACTTTGCTCAGTGGCACCTCAGTAGTACCTTGGTGGTTGGGAATTAGTATAGGCTTATTTGTGGCTTGAGAGTGTGTGTGTGTGTGTGTGTGTGTATATGTGGTTTTTGAGAGCCCGCCTCAATGCTTTGTTTATATTGGTCATACACCAATGATTCACGTAGAGGTCAAAGTTCATCAACATGCAGCTTTGACCGCGGTTTGCTTGTGTGTGATTTGCTTGAGTGTTAAAGTAAAAAAAGACTCTTACCTTCCCCCATTGGTCTCTTAAGGAGGGATGGGTGCGAAGCCTCCGGCATACCACTCTGGACTCAGAATCTGGTGAAACAAGCATTTTACATTTACATTTAAGGCATTTGGCAGACGCACTTATCCAGAGCGACTTACAACGTGCTTTCATGTTACCATCAATGAAGTGATCAATTTTTGTTCACATAGTTGGACCCCCAACTATGAATAAAATCTTTTTACTCACTCTGTTGTAGTTTCTATACATACGTAAGATAATAAGAAGGTTACACGTTAATCTAAATATATCAAGCTCTTGAGCTGCCTTTTGAAAGTGCTCAGTGACTGAGCTGTTCGGACCTCAAGGGAAGTTCATTCCACCACCGAGGGGCCAAGACAGAGAAGAGTCTAGATGAGTGTTTTCCTTTTACATTCAGAGATGGAGGGACCAGGCGAGCAGTACTGGAGGCTCGGAGTATACGATGTGCAGTGCGAGGTGTAATAAGGGCTGTGAGGTAGGATGGTGCTACTCCATGTTTGGCTTTGTAAGCCAGCATCAGTATTTTGAACCTGATGCATGCAGCTACTGGGAGCCAGTGGAGGGAACATAGCAGAGGGGTGGTATGGGAGAATTTGGGAAGGTTGAAGATCAGTCATTTTGTATGAGTTTACATTTACGGCATTTGGTAGACGCCCTTATCCAGAGCGACTTACAACGTGGAGGTCAGAGTTGTAGAGGTCAGATGGTACATAGAGGTAGACCAGCTAAAAGGGAGTTACAGAAATCCAGTCGTGAGATTACTATGGACTGATTCAGTAGCTGGGTGGCCGGTGTTGACAAATAATGACGGATCCGTCTGATATTGTATAGAAGGAATCTACATGAGCGGGAAAGGTTGATGATGTGATTCAAGAAGGAGAGTTGGTTGTCTATTTTTACTCTAAGGGCTGTTGCATAGACGGCAGCGGGTCAGCACATTACATTTTAAAAAGGTAACTAGAATTGAAAGGCTGTGTTGCCTCATTGTGACCCTGCATAGTTGAAGTAGTCTTGGGGGCTTTATCAGTCTCATAATGAGAAATGCCTGCAATTCCTTTGCAGTCAGCCTGTGCTCAGCGATAACCTGTGCCAGTCACTTTGCAACCCTAAAAGACAGGCAGCCAATCATGCTCATCATTTTTGTGTTTATTCCTTGTCAAAATGATATCCTTACAACATAAAGCAAATGCATGAAATTTAATTTAAACTTTGTGTTAGTGTTCCAGCAAAGGCATAAATACAGAAATGCATATGTGTGTGTTCGTCAATCAACTGTGTGTGTGTGTGTGTGTGGATGAACTACATGGCAATAGTTTCATTTGTTCTACTCAGTACGGTCTACAAAAAAACATGAAATAATGTGTCAGCGCAATGTAAAAGCACAGTGCGGCGATGACTCTGGTACCCAGGCATGTAAAGTCCACAAAGCTAACAGCCACCTCGACAGGTCTGTGACCCACGTGCCCACCAGTGTTTCCCAACACAGACTGATCCTAATACCGGGGATTTCTGAGCATGACGTTCATGGGAAAAAAAAAAAAAACCCAACCGAAACTAACACGCAGACAGGAGAGAGGAGAGTGAAAGCACAGTTTTTTTTGTTTTTTTTTCATCTAAAATAAAACAAAGATGCATAAAAACTGCAAGATAACAACTGTTGGCAGCATAGTATTATTGCAGCAAGGATAAGGCATGTTAAACACACACGCAGAGTTTTTAAATCAAGCAAAAACGCCTAAGGGAAAAGACGCCTATTAACTCCGAATGCCAGCTGCTTTGTTTCTGTAATGAGACGTCAGATAAACATCATATAAGTCGATTCCTGGGCTTAATAGCACCAAGTGGTGCAGAGCCAGAGAGGGGCTCACATGAGTGGAGAGAGGGCATTTGCAGGGGGGCATCTGGAGGGCATTTGTTCCCACAGCTGATAAGTGTGTTCACCGAAATGTGAACCTCCCAAACGGAGGTCTGGAACTTGTTTCCTAATTGGAGACAGATGGTGGCGAAAAATCATTCAGACACAAAGTTCGACGGGAAAAACGTTGATCTTTGCGCTTCTCCTTTTTCGGGATCTTGCGAATCCACCACTTTCTCCAGATCACAGGGGTTAGCACACAGATGTGTGCCGAAACTTCCTAAAATAGATGCAGATGGTACAGAGGGATGTAAAGATACAGCACAGTGTGTAAAATTACCAGCACACGGAATCAATCAGGAGCTCAGCTGTTGTGAGGGGGAGTGTGTGTTTTTTTTTTTTTTTTACTACTGTGTAGTGTTGTTCGTCATCAAAATTTATGACAAAATGTCTTCAAAAACACGACGAGATGCAATGTAAATGCTGGCCATGTGAAGATAACTATAACAAAATATATTATGTAATTATGTTGACTAAATATGACTTAGAAAAAGAAAACTAAATGTCTTCAATTTTGTTGATGAAAATTAAATGAGGCGTTATTCCTTCATGTTAAATCACTTTATTATTATTATGCAGTATTTCTGTTTCCAGTATCTCCCATCCAGTCGCACAGATGACGTCACTTCCACAATACAGAATCGCAATACAAGACTGGGCTGTATCATAAGACACTCTGGCCCTCAATGGACCAGACTGATTAATATTTTATTATTATTATTGCTTTGTCTATAAAAGCTACCATTGCTAGACTTGAAAAATGAAAAAAAGCCATCTGGGGGATACAGGCATTTGGGACACTGAGACCGTTCACCAAAAATGACTCCTCTAGGTATTCTCAGCTTTCTCAGGTCCACTGTGGAGCACAGGGCAGTCAAGACTGTGACATCATATCCATAGCGTGGGAAATGTCAAATTCACACCCAAAAATATCTCATTATAAGAAACATGTGTTCAAGGTTCGAGGGGTTAAAAGCTCCCATCCAGGAAGTTGCATAAATGTAGACATTTATGCAGTTATTGTAAAAGCAAGTTTAAAGCCACAACATGCGTACGACTGGCTGAAATAAGGGCAGCATTTCATCACAATACTTCCTCCTCCAGCAAGCAATAGTCTGCATATTCAGACATGTCTCACACCTGATATTTTTTCTTTTTTAAAAACCACCACCTTAAAAGTGCCCATTGTCTCAGAGTAGCCGAGTCGCAAGACCATATCCAAGATAAAACTGAGTATATCATAACTGCTGTTTTAATGATGAAGTCTCTACACTGCGTAGCACAAGCATGCACAACCACAACAGCTTCACTATGTCAGGAACTCCCTGCTGCTGCTGCTATGCATCAAATGGTGACCATGTACACTCCGAGCACATGCTTTTGTTTAACCTTCTTCTCCAGCCGATGATGATGGTAGCAGATTTCAGAAATCAGAATTGAGCTTAGAAGCTATGTTTAATGGTCAAAAACCAATGGATGTTTCGTTACACTCACTAATTTAAAGATTTGAACCACACAGAGTAAAGTATACTTAATCAAATACTCAGAGCTGGGCTTAATGCACTTTAACCGCACACAGACAACCTCCATTACACTTATATGTTAATATTCCACTGGAATGTGTTAACTGATCAGGCCGTGACACCCCTACATTAGAGTAAGTAGAGAGTTTTACGAATGGGATCACGTGACAAACAAACAGGTGAAACATGTGGTGGCCTAGCCATTAAGCAAGCAGCCGCATAATCAGAAGGTTGCAGGTTCGAATCCTGAACCGTCAAGATACAACTGACCAAAGTGGCACACTGCTCCTCTGGCGCCTGTCATGTCTGCCCACTGCTCACAAAGGGTGATGGGTTAAAAGCAGAGGACATATTTTGTTGTGTGCACCGTGTGCTGTGCATCACAATGACAAATCACTTCACTTTAACTTTATATTTGTGCTCAGTAAATATGGTTTTAAATACTGTTTTTGCCAACCCAAGCTTGTGACTGTATTGGACACACCGGTTTAGATGAAGGAGCATGAAGGAGTTTTTTTTTGTCATCACCTTGTGACAGCTGCTCAATACATCCTGATTTATTTGCACAACTGATTAACACATTGGGCAAACAGAACACACACACAGACACTGACAGCATTTTTAATGTTCTATTCACTGACAAAGTGATTATTGCTGCCGATGAATGATGAAAATGATTAAGGGGAAGCCTGAGAACGATGCTTTCAGGAGAACAACTATTGTCAACCACTGATTACATTTTGATGTGACCATGGCTTTAGTACTTAACTGCTTTGTCACTGAGACAACAACACCATTAAGCAAAAATGATCAAAAGGGTCTCCACACCACTATGTGGTACCTTATGGGTAAAAAAAAATATCCATACAAATGTGAAGGGATCCTGTCAATAAGTAACTACCTTCTCTGTGAAGTCCTACGCAATGCTCAAAATGTCAAAAAACAAACAAAAAATAAAGTAGTCAAACATCCTAACTGACAGGCAAGCGAGACAGAAGCAGCTATGCACACGAGACGGACTTTATTATTTCAGCGATGTGGGTTTTGTTTATCTTGCCTGACCTCCTTCTTACCCTGAGCCCTTCCAGTGCCACCCAGCCCCCACTTTAAGAAACTCTATTCACACACACAGTGCTCTCAGGGTGCTAGAGGACCAGTCATCCCCCGCGTCCTTGCACGGTTTATGACACAGTCTGATGGCACACCATTTATTCAGTCACAGGAAGACACACACACGTAGAAAACGTAAACTCCTCTCCAGTAAAAATTGTAGTTAGTCAGTAAAAATGCAGTTTTGTGCAACATGAAATGAAACCTGAATGTCTCAAAACCAGTGGCAGAACCCCGATCCCAGTTTTACGTCACGACTTAAGTTGCCGTCTTCACAGCATTAAAAGGCCAGGACCCTTTAAATTGTGCCTTAGATCCTCAGACCAGTCAATTACTCTAGCCGAGGAAAAGGCAGCTTTAATGGCAGGGTAAAGCTTCAAGATCTCCTTAACGTTCTTAACTCCGCCAACAAAACATGACCTCAACTTTTCAAGCACAGTGAGCCTCGGAGACCACGCAGCGACAGACATTCATTCCAGATTTCTGGAAAACAATTAACAGACCCTTCGTTAGGACTATATTCGGGAAAGGATCTGAAACAAAACAACATGTTTAAAGGAATTACTGTCATTCCTGATTTCCCACCGCAGACATGAGCGGGACCGGTCCTGAGTTTGAGATACGGAGACGCTGTCAGTTCCCCTGGATGATCCTAGTGATGTCTGCATCAGGAAGTAGAGAGTGTTAAAGCACAACGCCACATCCTGCTACCAGCTCTCAAATCCATCTTCCCTGTTTTGGACCCATGCCTCAGGAATGTATTTATGGAAGGGGGGTCAGTTTCAGAGCAACAAACAGTGGCACAGAGCTGATCAAAGTTCACGTGTCAGTGAGTTTTACAGAGCAAACAGTTCTTATCAGGCTTGAAACGCCTGCAGGGGATCTAAGCGTTCATGTGTGTGTGTGTGTGTGTGTGTGTGTGTGTGTGTGTGTGTGCTTTTTAATAAATGCCCATCCACATACTGATTCACGACTTCGGCATTTCATCAGCCTGTTGTCTGGAACTCCGATAAAGTTGAACAGTCGAAACTGCTCAGAAAATATGACATGAACTTCAACTCCCATAAACTACGTTCAAGAACGCACTGATATAACATGCGAAGTGTTTTACACAAAAGTGCCCACTGACGGCACTGTCCTTTAAGGACACATGTGGTTTTTATTTTCTTCAGGATTGTCGCGGCAAGCGTTTGTTCAAACGACTCCGAACTTCGCGTCGCAAAAATCTTGTCATCGGCTGCTTTTAGCCTTTTAGCTTATTCCGTGAGTAAACTGTAACGCGGGCTTACCTCCTGTCAGAGACTCGCTGCTTCTCGTTGTCCCCGAATCCAGGTTCAAGACAGGAACGTAACGACGCCTTCACTCCATTGCGTAGAAGTAAGACTCGGCGTTCATCCCTGCAGACTCGTGAAGAGACTCCGCCTGCGACGCCACACAAACCAGCAGCATCACCTCCTCCAGGCTCCACCGGTGGTGCGTCGCCCGCGAACAAACGACTCTTTGTCGCCGATTCATTTCAGCATGCATGGAACGAACCAATTCATTTGTGCTCATGAACCCCAGAATTCCACACAACGCAAGATTTGGACGAATAAATGTTCAAATCTAATACAAAATTGAACCGAATCTTTACAATTTCAACGTAAAACATTACATTAGCAAAGAGTTGTTTGGGTATTCTATTCGAGTCGAAAGATTCGAATCAGTGAAAAGATCCAACACTGTCTCGATACTAGGCATCACTCAAAATTGTGAATTTTTTTCCTTGAACCATTCACCAAAAAAATAAAAAATCCAAATTTCATCTCACTAACGCCTCAGTTAAAAATTAAAATTATATTTCATTGAGATTCTGTTACTTCCAGGCAAGCTAAGACATAGTTGTGTAGTAATAGTTCTGTACTGACTTTGAGCAATGGAGCCTTCCTCTTGGATAAATTATGACTGCTCTTTTTAAAAAATGAAAATATTTTAGCTTCATTAAACACCATATCGGTGTTGAAATCGGTGTCTTAATAGATCTTCTTCCATCTTATTCAGTCATATGCCCTTTCAAATTTGCTATAGTGATGTGTCGCCACCTGGTGGTAATGACAAACTTGACTTCTTCGGCCTTTAATTTGTTGCCCCATAATTTCAGACATGACGTCCAGTTCTGTGGTTTTATTTAAAATTACCGAAAAATAACGCTCCATTGAAAGGCAGTGGAAATTGTCTTGTAAATCATGCACAAAATGACAAGGAAGAACAGATAATCACATCAATTTTATTCAAACGATGTAATATTTTAGTAATCTATTTACAAGTGGAGTGGTTAAGTGTCTGAATCAAGCTGAAATATGCTATTTTAAAATCTACTTTTTTACAAAACTTGTCTAATACAAACAAAAAACTACATCTTAAAATGTCAGAACTGATATTACCATTTAAAAAGGTAATTTACATAAAATGGCTCAAATATTATGAGACAAACATTTAACTAGGTAAATAAGATATAATATAAAAAATGCAGATGATATTTGTTTCTAAAATCAAAGGTTCCCCTGACTCTGAGAAAACAAACTAATCAGACAAGCATCACTCACTCACTCACTCACTCACTCACTCACTCACCCAGCCAGCATTCTCACTCACTCACTCACTCACTCACCCAGCCAGCATTCTCACTCACTCACTCACTCACTCACCCAGCCAGCATTCTCACTCACTCACTCGTTCACTCAATCACCCACCTCACCCAAAAGGGTGTTAAGGTCACATTTACTTTTACATTTGCTGGTCCTGAGTGAAAACATGGCCATGCTAAAAAGACACACAGCTATCAGCTTCTCCACGCTTTACCACCTATCGCCTCTTCCAAAGTCTGCCCCAACCTCAGAGATTGTAACAAGTTTGTTATGAAAGTCTCCTGGTTTTTTGCAGCCTTTCTCTCCCTCAGATGGGCTTGGTTGTGCTGTTATACACCAGCTTCTCTGTGTCATCCAGAATGTTGTTATGTGAGCCTCTGTAGCCGTTGACAGCCATGTTTGTCTGTAGCTTCTTCTTCCTCCCTTTCAAGAGGCAGTAGGTCAACACTAACACCAAGAAGAAGATGGCTATGCACAGCAGAATTGCGATGACCAGGGTGACTGGAAAGGCAGAGGAAAAAGTACAAACAAACAATCTAATGTGATCTTCGCATTCTCATTATACACAATTGTGTAATCATAATTACAAAAAGGTATAAGTGGCACTTCCCTTTAATAAGAAGCTGACATGGGAGGGAAAAAAATAAATAAAAAAACTTACTTTTATTAGTGTTGGCGGCCTGATATTCAAATTCCTGCTTATGGACATAAACATCTTTCTCTGTTAAGAAATAAAGGCAGACTGTTCATTATCATAGTCCTTCTCACCCACAAGGCCTCATTCAAATGCATTCCTGGTCAGTCCCATGGGGATGGGGTGCTCAGGGATTCAAGACTCACCTGTTACCCCACTGCATGTGTCCTTGCACTCGTTCTCAGCGTTAAACCGGTTTTCATTCCCATCGCAACCACCATAGTAGAAAGGGGAACACTTCTGCTCGTATGGGTCATAGTACCATTTTGTCTCACCTTGACGACAAGGTCCAGTGATTGGTGGCTGAGTACAATGAACTGTGTGATTGAGAAAAGACAGAAATAAAGCTCTAGGTGGTCAAGTAAAACTGATTTACAGTTACTGAGACACATCAAAAAGGAGACTCACTATCTTTGTTGTCTGCACGTATTGCCAGAAGGCTCCTTAGTTTGTCTTTTGCTGCAAATAAATAAATAAATAAATAAATACATTTATTCAGCAACAAAATAAAAAGGAAAGAAGTTGAAGTTGCGTATTGCACAGAACTTAAGACACATCTTAAGGGTGATAGTAGCCTAGTGGGTAAGACCCCGGTTCGAACTACCATTGTGGCCCTGAGCAAGACACTTAACCCTGAGTGTCTCCAGGGGGGCTGTCCCTGTAACTACTTATTGTAAGTCGCTCTGGATAAATGCTGCAAATGTAAAATATATTGAGATCTGCCAGAACTGAAAACAACACTTCTCATACGTTGCACGGTCCACAAAAAAATGTCACAGCCCCGAATGGCTGCTCAACAACTGTCCTGCAGATTGATGCCAGGTGCATCTCCAGCGACAGATAGCGACTCACATTGTTCACAGAGGGCTTCGTCTGAACCATCGCTGCACTGTTTCTCATCATCGCACACAAGTGATTTGTCCAGACAGCAGCCGTTGCTGCAGGTGAACTGTTCCCCCCCACAAGTTCCTCCACACTCCTCTCCTGTAGAAATGCAGAGCAGAAAGAGAGAAAGGGTCTGAATTTTGGGGTGTCAGCCGTGATATTCAATCACAAAAGCACTAAAAAGTTCACTATGAGAAGGAAATAAAAAAAAAAAAAATCACGATTTGATGAATGGACACACACACACACGCACACATTTTTATAAATATAAAACAGGTTTATATTTGTATGTTTATATTGGTATTTTATTTGAATGTTTTTATTGTTTCTAGTCCTTGACAATATTATAGGAGGTTCAAAAGTTGAAGACTGCTGCGCTTTGAAGAAAAAACATGAAACATTACCACCACCAGCAGAGTGGACTACATTTAAAATAATTTCAATCTTACCTGTGGGTACAGTGACTTTTCTACTGGAATGACCATCGACGGACCTGACTACACAACCAAAGCATGCAATTCATTATTAAATTAATAATTAATCAACTCATTATTTATGGAACAGCTTTACAAATACAGATCTTAGCACTATAACTTTACCAGAAGTTCCATCACAGGCTGTTTTACAGTCTTCCTGATGTAGGTAATTGTTCTTGTTTGGCCAGCAACCGCCAAAGATGAACTCTTCGCATGTCTCTGTAAAGGCATTGTAGTGCCAGCGTGGGAAAGAACCACGACATGGACCAGCCTTCTTGGGGACTAGGCAGAGGTCTGCAGAAGACAGATGACCATGTGTTTAAAAACCAGAGGCTTTCTCAGAAACGCTCATAACGCTCTTTGTACCCTAAAAGGACCATAAAAGTGCCGCCAGAGCTAAAACTTGAATGTCATGAAAAAAAGGACAAAAAAAAAAAAAGCCCAGCTCAACTGTTGAGTCAGGCATGTGGCGTAGGCTTGCATGGATAACTGATAAGTGACATCAGTCCATTCACTCAATCTAGGGCCTTAGCATATTAGCCAAGACATCCTGTTTTCTGGCCTAAATTGGACCGTTTGACTGTGCAATAACATTTGATTAGTCCCACATGCATGGAGGTGATGCGACTGCACACAAAGGCACAATGCTTCATGCACATAAAATGGGGATGATAATATGCCTATTAGGAATAAAACTGCCCCCTCTGTAAACATGGTCTACATGTATTTTTTGCACTCGTTCAGTGGGGTGTTAACAACTCATGACTGGTTTAGGAGACTTCTACAGGAGCTGAGACCTAGTCTTACCAGTCTTTCTTCTTAAGCTAGTGTAAGGGCAAAAAACAATCATGTCACCTGAAGAATTTTAAAAACATTTAAAAAGGAAATTTGATGTATATGGCCCCTGGAATGACAAATAAAAAAAAAAAATAATAATAATTTGGGATTAAACTATAATCAACGTCATAAACCTATGATTAACACTGTAGTATTTCAGTGTGTTCAGGTTGTCCATATGAATACACAATGTGTTTGACAAGCACTTTTCCCAAACACGGAGTACCTCTGAATGTGTTTCATGTCTGATGAATGCCATGTTCCAAGTGTGCAGTGTCCTAAATCATTAATCCTTTCAAACAGCTGCTGTTGCTGGTTTTTAAAATTACCGTAACTCTTGAACCGTTTGCACAATCGTAAAAAAAATTCAATGTTATCTGAAAGCAGTGATATTAGGGTCATTACGGTACTCCACCGCATGGCGTCACTGCAGCCCCAGGAATATGAAGGTTCTGTTATTTCACCCTGTTATAACACTTCTAGCATACAGTAAAGCGGCGGCGTTCACACTCCCAGCACGTTTTATACCACTTTTACAGCTAAAACAAAAGGTGACCTGTTAGGGTTCAAGGGGTTAATGTCTTGACTTCATAACTCAATACTCAAAAGATTAAAAGTTACCCATGCTTTTTAGACATTAAGTAAATGAATAATAGAGGATCAAAGCTCATTCACACTGCTGTTGTTTGCTCACTTGTGTGAATATGACATCATCCTGACCATTTCTGTTATATCAAATTTGAACAAACCAATGCAAACTCTATAAAGCTCTATGTTTTTAAAAGTATACCGATACGGTTCAATACGGTCCAGTCAACCTGTCTAATATTGAGTAGGTTCACTTTTTTGCTGTAAAAACAGCCCTGACCCATGTTCACAAGACCTTTGAAGGTAGGCTGTGGTATCTCCCACCAAGCTGTCAGTAGCATTACATTAAGGCCTGTAAGTTGTATTGCCTCCACACACTGGACTTGTTTTTCCAAAACCAAACCATTCCTGAAGTGTTGCAGTGTGCCAGGTCATTTTATCCTGGTCAAATACTGTTTCTATAAAGGCATGTACATGGTCAGCAGCAATTTTTAGGTAGGTGGTTCGTGTCAATGTAAGAACCACATGAATGCAGCACACAATTGCTTTAATGCCTCTGCTTGGCTCTCTTCTTTCCACCGTGCATCCCAGTGTCATGATCTCTTGATTGAGACCCACCTTCTTCCACTGCTCAGTAGTCATGTTCTCAAGCTCTCATGCCCATTGTCAGATCTTTTTTTTATTTTATTTTTTTTAAGAATGTAAGAGTTTTAGGAAGTAGATACAGCTCAATATGGGATAAAAAACCAGCATGAATATGAAATGCAGTTGGATTTTAAGTGAAGCAATAAGTCTTGGCTACCCATAGCTCGTCACTGTATTTGGGAAGTCCTGACCAATTCCGACCAGAAATGTCTATTGACGTAATATGACATAATATCAAGTATCTTTGTTGTTTATGGGGAAGATGTCTTTGCTTGTTACAATCAATTATCTACAACTCAGTAAATCGAGAATGTATGGTATGCATATACACACCTACTGATCTTAGGTCATAAATGTTTGAAAAGAACAAGTGGTCCTACACAACAATTAGCAGGCAATTTCAACGTTGCATAATGGCACATTCAAAACATTGGAACGGCAGCTTTCATTACACTCTTGCTGGTGAAACTGAGAGCAAAACCAGCCAGACCTGTTCGAAGACAAGGGAGGGGAGAGGAAAATCACTAGCAAAATGGCGCTTTCCTGCTTCCAGAGAAGTGTGCCTTCCCCCAAACCAGGTGTACACGCGCATGACAAAAGATTAACTTTCATTCACCATCTCATCTGGTGAGGCATTCGGTGATAGCAGGTTTTTATAGTTCTAAAGTTGTCATTTAGATTCAAAAGAAGGGTTTGGGGAAAAAAAAAGCTAGGGGAGAATTAAGAAAACTGTTTGGATGCTATCCTTGTAATTGTGCTCACAAGTTGAAACATGTTCTTTTACTTATCAGCAGGCATGCACATGCACAGCTGTGGTGGCAGCAGCAGCATGCATGCATGCACGCACACACACACACACACACACACTTCTGTGCTGTGGTTTATACTGAGGCACTCAAATTAGGTTGCTGTTTATCATGCTGTGCCTGTTTATCTAGACTGAATCTGAGGGCAGAGATATCATAAAAATCTTTTAGCTGTGCTGTGTTGGTAGCACACATAAACTAATGTAAAGCTAGCAAAATTCACACAATTTAAGTATAAAAGTTGCACTGGTTTATATTAATTAGCATTTTCTTTAGATAATAATTCATGTAAACTAGTTTAGGCAAAAAAACAAAAACAATTTGGACTTAAATTATAACGTCAACACCACCGACTTAAAGAAAAAAGAAACAAAAATTGAGTGTGCAAGTGTCTTCACTCATGGGTGGTAGTGGCCTAGTGGGTAACACACTCGCCTATGAACCAAACCCCACTTACTACCATTGTGTCCCTGAGCGTTGCTCCAGGGTGACTGTCCCTGTAACTACTGTTGTAAGTCGCTTTGGGTAAATACGTCTGATAAATGCTGTAAATGTAAATGTGAATGCACTCAGCCACCACTATCCAACATACTGAAAACCACATCCATGCTGTAAGCAATTTTAAAGACCAAAAATATTGGGGCTCTTGACTCTTTTGGCCAGATTGTAAACCTTGATTAAGTAACAAAAACTTGGCTCACACTTAAAGTGTACAATTATTGAAGAATGGTAGATTTTTACAGAAAAACTATTTAAAAAAATGTATTAGACCACTGACATAAAAACACATTCACCAAGTTAAGTGTTGCAACTGGACCTTATACTCAGTGACTTACGTGTTGACTGCTCCGGAGTCAGAACCAAGACGGAGACAGTGGCAGTATTTGACTGCCCAGCGGAATCTGTGACTGTCAGCTGGAACTTATAGACTCCAGCAGACAGATTGGACACCATCACTTCATCAGGAAAAGTGGTTTTCTACGGAATAGAATAAAGTAGAGCTCATATTAAAGGCCACTTGACCACATGGTTCAAGTTCTCTCAGAACCTAAAACAATTGGCCAGGAAACGTTATTTTCCTGCTTTGTGGCAAACGACCAGAGATACGACCACATCCAGAACACAACATGGGTCCACCGGTCCTGTACACCAAATCCACCCACCTGCATCAACACCGAAGGGAGTCCTGACAGCATCTGCCACTCATACTTTTCAATCTTCTTGTCATCCTTGCTCTGAACGCCATTGAGAATCACATTTTCCTGAGGCTGGACAACCCGGTCTTGTCCAGCGTTAGCAATTGGTGGCTTGTCTTCGGCTGGGAGAAGAAAGAAAAAAAAAAAAAAAAAAAGAAAGAGAGAGAGAAAAGAAAACACTTCAGCTTTGTCGAGACAGATTTGGCTTTAGGCACATGGAAGAAGGCATTTCATGAAGCTGAGAACAGTTGCACAACTGCAGCACCAAAAGCAACTTTTCGTAGACTGGCACAAAACATCACACAAACAGTGTCCAAAATAAAGTGTTATACTGTTTTTTTTTTTTTTTAAATAGTTATGTTCTTTTATAAAACATGACAACTTTCACAAGGATAAATTAGTTATGGCATTCAAAAGGTAAAAATTGTAGTTAAAAAGTAAAGAATGTAAACATGTAATGACATGTCATGGCAAAAATGTGGTTTTAAGTAGAACATTAGAGACATTTCTGCTAAAACTCCATGACTGACTTCATTATAAATCTTTAGTTTTAAAGAAAGTAACTTTGTTAAGTAGTAAAGAGATGAGATTCTTCTCACATATGCTTTTGTCACCGTCGGTTATCGGGTCGCCGAGGACGGACGTCAGGATGAAGTTGCTGAATCCGTCCTTCCGCACGAAGCGGCAGACCTTCTTATGCCGGTAGAGACAGTCGAACAGGTAGCAGGTCTTGATGGTGCGGGGCTCGGCCCCGTTCTCCATCAGTGCCAGGTTACAGCTGGGGTTCTTGCAGCAGGCCACGATGCAGTCCATGGAGCGAGTGACGACCGGCGAGGCCAGGAACGTGGCTCCCACCTTCACCGAGTCGTCGGTGTCCAGCACGAAGTTCTCCTTGCCTCTGGAGAAGTTGGCCAGGCATTGCTCGCCGAAGTCCTGGGCCTGAGCGGCCCGCGGTGAACAGAGGTGAAGAAAGGCGACTGCTGTCCCCAACAACAGCCCAGCCAGGGAAAATGTCATCCTACTCAAATCAGAAAAGCCTTCAAATATGGACGTCAGGAGTCTGTAAACACAAACAACGCCGGTTTTAAAACACATACTTTTTACTAAACACTACAATAAAACGTTATATCGTAAAGTTACGATATATATATTATAAACAGTCTCGGTAACAGCAGCGACGCTGTAGGGAAACACGCACAACAAAGACAATAAATCCCCCAGAAGCCCACGACCTACCGGGTTAAATGGCGAGAATCTACAGCCCCTGTAGATATAAAAAAAATGATAATAATAAATCCCCGCTTCGCCGAAAGCGCGTTGCTTGTACGACAGCGAATTGAAGGTTTTTTTTCCCTTTTCTTCTCGCGGGGAAACCGAATCCCGAGGCGCGATGGCCGCGGTACAGGTGTGACTGGATACCTGCGATCTTCAGGAAGTGAAACGTGAGAGTCCACGCCCTGCGCCGTCCGCACAGACGGAAAATGACGCACGTGGGGCGAACACGCACCGCCGTCGCGACGTGGGGCGAACACGCACCGCCGTCGCGACGTGGGTCTCACGTCCCACTTTAACACGGACGCGGCTGCGATTCAGAGCAGAGCTGGCGATGTCATGCAATATTGTACAGGCGCGCAGCTGAGAATAAAATAAGAGTTTTTTTCCCCCCGACTTTTGTCATGGGAAAAGTTACATTGTAGACCAGCATGGAAAACAAATGCAGCGCTTATAAAACCGAGCCAGCAGGTGCCAGTGTCGCGCCAAACAAACCACCAAATACAGGGCCATGTCTCTTTAAAACAACCGAACTCTGTAACAACAAGAATAATTATTGAATCCATGGAATCGTGAAATACATATCTGTGAAATATCTGGAATTCATTTAAGTTAATAAGTGTCACATTAGTGGTATTATAAAACTGGAGTTTATCTTTTTTTTTTTTTCTTGCTAACTTTTACTTTTTTTCTTACATTTATTTAGGTCACAATTTTTAATTATGCATTAAAACATTGTATAATAATAATAGTAATTAAATTAATGCAAGAATATAAGAAAATCCTTGGAATTATCATTATATATGACATAAAACATCTTGCCTTGCCTATACTCACAAATCAAATGCAATATATCCTGAATCAGGAATAGTTTGAATATGTAGTCTTTTTGTTTAAAATGATTTGGTTTGGTGGTTTAATAAAAGTATGACAAGGAGGAATGGCTCATCTGTGACCAATAGGACCAAAATGTCACAGGTTCAAACCCTATTTCATATCATTTGGTTAGGGTAGCTAAGCAAGAAAACACAAATTCATCTTTAATGTGAACAAAAACCGAATATAGAAACTGGGAAAATGGAACAAACCTGTGTGTTATTTAGATTCCACTGTCACCCCAACCCCATAGGTAATAATGTCTATGGCATGGTGTATACGATGCTCTAAATAGGCTTAATGCAACCAGACAGTTGAAGAATATCAAATGGTAAGAAGCTGGAATGAATGAATTTGTTGGTTGTGAAAGGTGAGGAGCCAAGATGTTGAATAATTCAGTATTTGTAACAGACAGTGCATCAGCAGCTCAGTGCGCTAAGATATGGTTGATTGACGCTCTCTGCCAAAACACAAAAAAGATAGAGATAGGAGCATTGTTAAAATCTGTAATTGAATATGTGGAACTCATACACCCTAACCTGTTCTGACACTGTTCTGACTGTAATGGTTGTTTTGCACTACGTCTGCACTACGGCTCTTGTGCTTGTAGTAACGTTTGACTGGAAGATCACAAAGTCACATCGTTTTTACTTCTACTCATCCATCATTGATTGGAGGATAATACAGGCTGCCAAATTAGTTTCAAGGCTTATCAGATAATGCAACTAATAAAGGGTGCAGATGGTGTCTGATGAACCGTTGTACATTAAGGTCGCTGACAGACGAGCTAAAGAAAAACTACCTCATGTTTCTTGCTGGCTTGTGGCGTGTTGATAACAGCCGCGTACCAGCCAGAATGAAGTGTCGAGTTGATATCAGATGTGGCTAACTTGTGTAAGATGGAGCGCGAGTGTTTTCTGACATCAGGTACACACCCCTTTTCCACAGCCACTTGAATAAAGGGGCATTTTCTGGCCCATGAAAGCACCCACTGTCTACTTCCCTACAAAGGAGCATAGCACTGGCTTCATCCTGCCACTTTCTGGTGAGGTAGTGACAGACACTGCAAAAAACAATATGGCACAATTTTGCATAGTATTTATGGAGTCAGCTAATTTGTTGAGGGCAGCAGGTTTCTTCGACAGATATGCCATGGTCTCATCCTTACTCGGAAACAACGTTAATCTAACGTGATCCATTACACCCCCTTGTTTCCTGGCAGGGGATATTAGGCCTCCATTAGTCGTGAAAAATACAACCTTCGAGGATGCAGCCGGGTCCCTTGTGTTTTGTGGTCCAATGAAGTGAAATTAAAATCTGACATGAGTGTTATTCATGTTTCCCCCCTTTGAGCAGAAGACTATGTAAACAAATGTGGCATGATCATATTTTATTTACCATAAATGGTGAGCCAATTTGAAAAAAATATTATTTATTGGATTTAAGCTTGGTCTTGTGAGCTTCTGTTTTCTTGGAATTTTGCACACTGTGCTGGTCGCGAGCATGCAGGATAGAAGACGGAGTGAAAGAGAGAGAGAGAACACAAGAGGGAGGGGGGAAGCATAAGCAAGTGAGTGAGCGAGACACAGAGAGAGAGCGTGAGACGGAGAGAGAGGACACAAACACGGCTGCCTGGGATCGCTCCAGTGTTTGTCCGAGGCCGTGGCAGGCATGGCGTCGGAAGCAAGCACCCAGTCCCGGGTGATGTTCCAAACCAAAGAGGAGGAACCCCCGCATCGCAAGCTGGGCAAGCTGACGGTGAAATACAACCGCAAGGACCTGCAGAGGCGGCTCGACATCGAGGAGTGGATCGATGGACAGCTGCACCTGCTGTTTGACTGTGAGGTAGGAGATGCAGGCTCCAGCGGCCTGTCACTTGAAACACGTCTGCCTGGGGAATTGTTGAAGAAGAGACAGAGAGAAACAGAGGGGGTCAGTGTAGGGATGTAGGTGGTGGTGTTGGGTGAAGTGGAACCTTTGGTTCTGTAGACGCTTGAAATTCTAACTGCTAACTGCTTCACATGCTGTATTGCCATAGCCACAATACCAGGCTATATCAGTGTTGAATTTTGCTCCTGGGTGGTGTGACTGCCGCATGTCCTGATAAGATAAGGAGTATCTGCGTGGCGGATCATGGATGGACGTTCAGGGAGACAATACTTCCTTGTATTAAAATAGGATCTGAAGGCTCATAAAATTGTGAATGTGAAAAACAGGGACGTTCCAGGATTTAGTAAACTGTCTGCTGTGCTGACACCATGTGTGCTTTGTTAATGTGCAGAAAAAGGTGCTTTTATTGCACACAACATAAACTGCACCCCCACTGTGATCCTTTTAGACAAATTGTAAATCTCCCCTCTTTTCAGTCTGAGCACATCTTAGGGTCTCATCTCAGCAGGGGTTCTGTCTGTCTTGACAACACCCAGAGAGGACTCTAAACGTCTGAAGACAAGAACGTGATGACAGAAAACACCTTCTCGTTTGAATTTGGGGTAGTCGTGACATTTAGTTTTGCTGGCAGCTTCAGTTTTGGCAAGAGAAGCATTGGCTGTACCAGGGGGCTGCATCAGTACGATGAACCGTCCCCGGGGATGCCATGGCAACTGGGATCTGCCTCTTGCACAGTAGGAAAAAAAGGTGCAACAGAATGAGACACAGGCTTCCCCGTTAGAGCCCAACATTGATCAAATGATGATGACAATGTTATTGAGACAATAGGCTGTCATTTCCTCAGATGAGAGGCTCAGGCCAATCATCTTCACTCATCTGTACATCACCCTGTGTGATCTATTTTTCCAAATTTTCAGAGACTGAGCAGGACATATCTGATGAATGACCTGTCATGCCACAAATAACAGCCAAAGCATTGGATTTAGCAGCACATCATACTGTTCTAGCATTAACATCTAGACTGTGAATAATGTTTTACAGATTTTGAGATATTTAAAGATTTGTAACATCTGAAAAAGGGTGTCAGGGTTTATGTAATACTATGTTTAGAATTTATTTAAAAATGAAAAGGAATGGCAAAGCTACTGAATGATTTGATTCATATGGAGTGCCATACGTCCTCGTAAGTGGCACATGGCACATTCAGTTGTAGAAAGTGCCTCAGAACATGTTGCTTTCTCCTGAAGGCACACGGTTGCTTGCAGCCAACCATATGCCGGGGTGGGAGTGGACAGTCCCAGCACGTGTTGGGTGAAGTGGATGAATTTTGCATGGGCCGAGGGAAAGGTTACTCTGTGGGTACTCTGACTCTTCCGTGTGGAAGCAGGTGCAGCTAGGGCCCTGTGTTAAGGCCTGAATAATTCAGGCACATTTCTAATTCATATGTGTGGTGTATGAAAGGCCTGGTTTGGGATGTTCTGGTGAGCCTCTGTCTACAGCTGCCATCAAACTTTACATGTAAATAATACTCAAGAGCAGCCAAGGGCATATAGCGCTCTTGGTGTTTTAAAGAACGACAACACACTCAATACTAGCTGCATTCTAATGTATCAAAGCATTTATTAAAATGTAGCAGGTTTACATACTTTATCTAACATCCACTTTGACCTACTGGGTGTTTAGAACTGTAAAAAAATAAACTTGTGAACTGGCCAATGTTTTCACTAAATGCAAGCATTAAATGAATTAAATCATATATCAAATGTAATTTTTTTCCCAAAACTCATTATATATGTATATATATATATACACACACACACAATTCTATATATATACAATTCTTAAAATAGATTCAGTTTAATTTAACTATGGACACTATGCTAAGATTGTTGAACAGAACCATTCACTACCTCAAATACATGACACAATGTTATATTTCATTGTGCAAGTAGCAATTCATAATTAATCATTTTCAAAAGAAGCTTGCATTCTAAATGCATTTAAAAAGTGTATATTAATTAAAATTAGACATGGTCAATGCACAGTTCATTTATTTCAAAAAGGCAAACGAACTCCCAAGGACACCGTGAAGTCAATAATAAAAAGCAGATACTACAAACTCACGGAAATCTGCCAGGCAGGAGAAATCGGGAAATGCTAGACAGGGTCAAAACAAAGTCGTGTCTCAGTAGTCTGGGACCTGGAGCACTGACAGGTGTATGGGGGTGTGACATGTCTAATAATCTAAGGAAAAAAACATCACTAGATAGTTCTAATGATGTGTAATGGTTGAATATGTTATCTCTGTCATTCATGTCAGTTGTTCGCTGGGTAAAAATCATCATCCCATTAGCACCAACAGTCCCAAATTAGGGGAATTAGGGAACAGCATTAGCACTGTATTTTTCTCCCCAAGTTAAACCCCTATATATTCCTTCTACTAATATACTGCTTATATAGTTTTTTGGTCCTGAGGGAAATCTGCTATGGAATATAATCAAGGACATCTGCCGGGCAGGACAAATAAGGAATATAATAAAACTGCAGAAAAGTATAGCCATTGTTCTCTGCTTTCCTACTTTATGTCCCTGAGACTATAATGTTTTTTTTAGACTTTCCTTTTTTAGAAGCCCCTGCCTGGTGTTTTAGAAGGAAAGGTTGATGGCTCTGTGAATTTTCTCTCAAATCTGCTTCCATGGATGAAAGCCAAGCTTTGGCACCACAAACGATGGTTTATCTGGTTGAGGGAACACAGCAGGCCTGCTTGTCTTCCCGCCTGAGCAGCCTCATGGCTTCCGTGATTAGGTCCTCTGTCACCTCTGTCACAAAAAGGCTGTGTGGGCCAGAACTGGGAAATTGCCCAAATGCCCCACCTAAAAATAACCTTGCTGCCTCCTATCACTGCTCAGGCACATTCCTCCAATACAGCTCAGTTAGTTGGAGTCACGCCCTAGTACTGAACATTTCCCACCTCTTTCAGGCAGTAGTTACTCATTAATTCATTTGACCAATAATTGCATTCTTATGCAACAACCTGCAGTGTGGAAAATTTACCCTCAATGTCAGGAGCATTATAAATATAGAAGTCAAGTAAGTTGGTTTAAAATGGTAACCAGAAGTGTCTACAAAGTAGAATTCTGCCATTGTAAATAATTGTAGGGGTGACCGAGGGAGATTGTGGCAGGCAACCTGCTAAACCTGCTGAGATGGTGACATTTAGTCAGGCAAAAGAATGGAGACGAATTTATGACAGTATGAGAAGGCAAGGCCAAAGCCAATGCTCTTGCATGGCTCTTCACAGTGGCTGACGTGCTTTCAAAACCCTTTCCTCCACCTTTTGGCAGGAGGAGGAGATCCCAGAACTGGAGATTGACATTGATGAGCTGCTGGACCTCTCAGATTCAGAGCAGAGATCGCGACTGCAGGTAAGAGATCAGAACTGAATAATCGTGTTTCATACACATTGAATTGCAAAACACTAGGACACTAAGCCAGTATAGGCTAGAATGGGTGCACGTTACAATGCAACATGCAAACGTTTCTGTGGTAAAAATGTTTATTGACAATTTGCAGGAGCTCCTGCAGGAATGTGGCAAGCCAAAAGAGGTAAGATTTTTTCGTGATTGTTTTGAATATTTGCAACATGCCATGGATGACTGCAGTTTAGAAAATCCTGAGACTTCCTCAGAGGCAATTTCACAGAAGTGCAACTGAATTGGCAGGAAACCTGGAGCACAAACACTTATTCAGAGATAGGTTCAAAAGTTAATCTACCTTTAACATGCATCACGTGCTAATTACAGTGCATTAGTAATAAGGTGAGACAGAAACAAATATCATAGTATATAAAAGTGCTCATTCCACACCATTCAACGTAACTGAGTTGAAACATTTCTTTTTTTTGAGGAAACATTTTGATTTGGTCAAGGCTGACCATTATTAATATTATATCCAAAATATGTTTAAATTTACCGCACAAAATAACCCTAACGCTAAACTGTTACAAACATTTACATTGAGGATCATTATACCAAATGGTGAATATTTACA
Organism: Denticeps clupeoides; assembly: GCF_900700375.1. Taxonomy (NCBI): domain Eukaryota; kingdom Metazoa; phylum Chordata; class Actinopteri; order Clupeiformes; family Denticipitidae; genus Denticeps; species Denticeps clupeoides. The sequence continues at coordinate 30,124,172 of NC_041707.1, forward strand.
CATTTCTTCTTTACCTCCTCAGGATTTCATCAATGGCTTATTGTATCGAATGAAAGGTCTACGGAAGATGTCTGGACCCTTGAAGAAATAGGATTAGGTCAAAATCAAGATCAACTGCCCCTGTTCCCCTACCATTCATTTGTAACTGGAGACCTGGGTGTCTGTCCCTGGAAAATATGTGGCACTTCAACATCTCTTCCAAGTGACACAAGGCTCAGTAGCGGTCCAAAGAGATGCTCACATTGTCTGATATATTATTTATGGACAGCTTCATCCCACCCCAGCAGATTTCAGTTGCATTGGACACAATAGGTATTATCTCTTACTCACATTTTTTTGTTGAAACTTGTGAATTATTGTACATTTTTGGTTGACTATTTATATTGTTTTGACAAGTGTTGTATGTCGTAATAAAATCATGTTCAAGTAAATGTAGTAGATCTTTAACATCTTTATTGCCTAGTTTAGTCATTAACCCAATTTACCCTGTTATCTTCTAGTTACAGTGTAAACATCTACACCAAAAGGAAAAATGTGTCCCTTTAACATGAATGGGAAAAATAGACAAATCAACGTCTTTCCACCTTCGTTTGAGCAAGTATGAGCAAGCTATTTAATGACCCCCTTTTCACAATGTCCTACCAAGAAAGGGAAATACTGAAGTGTTCTGAAATCCAAAGGAAACAATCTTTATTCAGATTTAGATATACATTACTTTAACTTTAGCGCTACACAGTAAGTCTGGGTTTTTTCACTAGTGTAAGGTAAAAGGCGATTCATGTAAATAAAAAGATAAAAATCAAGAAAAAAAACCACAATCTGAAATGTTGTTTGTGCATGTGACTTATTGACAGAAACAGGTTTAAATCATCCAGAATGAGGAAGATGTGAGAGCTGTCAATCATTGGGCTCCTCCTATCACAAACATAATTGCAGTTTGTTTCTTGGGTGACAGAAATAACTACACATGAAAAAAAGGGTAGTTAGTTTATTACCTCAGCCACACCCACATGATTATATAATGATAATCACTTACATAATCAGTTAGCTAGGTACAGTGTACCAGTGTGCAAAATACAGTCGAGAGTACCATCAAATTAATAGTTGCTGAATTAATCAGTTATGAGCCAGCTTTTTTAAAAAAAAATATTGGAAGGTTTGGAATGGTGTTTTTTCTTTTTTTAAATAATATGTTCAGTAATCTAGAGAATATACAGGGTGGGCCATTTATATGGATACACCTTAATGAAATGGGAATGGTGGGTGATGGTTGATTGTGGCACATATGCTGTTTGTGGCATATTAGCATATGTGAGGGGGCAAACTTTTCAAGATGGGTGGTGACCATAGTGGCCATTTTGGAGTCGGCCATCCTGGATCTAACTTTTGTTTTTTCAATAGGAAGAGGGTCATGTGACACATCAAATTTATTGGTAATTTCATAAGAAAAACAATAGTGGTTTTAACATAACTTTTTTCTTTCATGAGTTATTTACAAGTTTCTGACCACTTATAAAATGTGTTCAGTGTGCTGCCCATTGTGTTGGATTGTCAAGGTGTATCCATATAAATGGCCCACCCAATATAACAATAGGGTTAGACACCCTTGCTGTATGATGACACCAGAGTCTTTTGCAGGAATTTTTCTTATGAAGAGCCTTAACACGTTAAAACCACAGTATTGTAGGCTTTTGATGTTTAGATGCATAGTATATGACGAGCCATGTCCCTAGGCTGTCCCTCTGGCAGCACAGTGTGGCAGAGTCAGCCACACAGGCATTCACTGCCAACCACAATGCACGAGTTTGTCAGCAACCAACATCACACATCTGAGTCTGAGAATGTTTTTGTTTTCTGCATTGCATAACATGAAGTAAGCGCTGCTTGAAACCAGCTTTACCAGTGATGTGGTGGGAGGGAAATAATGTAAGCCTAGGAACGGGAACGACCTCTGGTGTAATAAGTTAAAAGTTGTTTTAGCCAGATGTTCACAGAACAATACGTGAAAAGTCCGGGCTCATACATTTTCCCCTTCACAATAGAATGGCCCTACAAGCTACGACCTGCCCCATCTATTGCCCCATGCACCGTCATATCATGTGACGTCTGCAGTAAGAGCTGCTAGCTCAGCACAGTGAGGACACAGTAGACCGAAAAAGTAAAAGCCAGTAAACAACCTGTTCTACTGTATATATAAATATAATCATATTTGCATAGCAACTCATATGCTACTACAACTTTTGAGCTACCTGTGTTGGCAATCAGTGGGAAAGATTTATAAGGTCAGCAATGTGAGTTTACAGCATACAGGGGTCAGAATGTCCTGAACATGTCCATTAGAGGTTTAAATTCTTATTATTCCACCATTTCCTGTTTTGCGGTGTGTGCACAGCAACAGCAGAGGTATTCTTCAAACTGTGAAGTGCAAAGGACAGGGTCCATCTACCGCCTAATGGCCTTTCTCTTCTCAGGGCAATCTTTATGATGTCTCCCCTAGGATCGTCAGACAACAAATGCACACTTACATTGAAGCTCTTACTTCCTCACCGGTTCCTGTTTCTCATCTCGCCCCCATTAATTGCTCTTCCGCTCTCACCGAGAAATTTATCTGACAGAACGGCTGACAACAGCTCACGTTACGCCTTTTCATTCCCTGTGCAAAATGCTCCTGATCCTGGTAACTGTGCACTTCGCTAGGGCAGATATCAGCTAAGGCTTCAACAACAGGCAAATTGATTGATTTATTGTGTACTTTATGTCATCCCCTTCTCAGTGCTGTAAACAAATCTCTCTTGACAGTAATGCCTCGGAAATGACTCATGAATCATCCTGGTGTGGAATGTGATCCTGGGTGTGTTTAAAATGTGTCTCCCCAGGTTGACACTCTGATCTTTCATCAGTGTTTGATCTAGCACATGATGAGTACAGTCACAAGGAGTGAAGGAGAACAATCATGGAGTGGTACTGCTTCATGAAGACACACCCAGGTTTGAATCAGAATCATGGGATTAGGCAGGGAAGTGCTGGAACTTCTGATGAACAGCATTATGAGTCACACTGGTGACACTTTTATGCTCATATTAATGTGACCAAGAGAGGTACAAACGATCAGATGTAGAGATTCAGATAGGCCTATGCAAAGCCACTAATCCCTTTGTCACGCGCTCCTGCTCCAGGGCTCAACATCACCCCCCTGTGATGAAAAAAAAAAACTGCTCAAATAGTGATCTTGATGGAAAAGTAGCACAGCTCCAAATTGTTACAATACTCGGTCAAGTAATTTATCTTGGTCTAATTAAATGTGCAAGTAAGATAAAACCTATTGCAATATTGATATTATACCAATTATACAATTATTTGTAGAGAGATTTGTACTACAGATAGCATGACTTCCAAAACCACGTGAGAAGACAGCTCATAAAAAAAGACATGTTGTGACATTTATTTATTTATTACAAACTGACTGCTAGGTCCTGAAAGGTTACTGTCAATGTCCAAGGAAGACACAACGCACAATATGGAGCCAGGAGTTACATTTTCTGTGGTCAGGTTCTGTTGTTCAAGGGGGAAAAACTGCAATTCATTAGAGAGGGGGACATTTTGGTTTCTGGTTATATAGTGGCAAATACAATTATGAGACTATGTTTGATTATCACTTGATGGACATTATGTTTGATTGATTATTTTGATGAGCATTCTAAAGGGAACCGGTCCATGGAATACACATGAGGTGTAACATATGTGACAGCTAGTTGTATTGGTCCCCACCTTGAGTTATAGAAAACTACAGTGAATTAATCAAGTTTTTCAAACATGAATCATTTTGAACCTGTATTACCATGCAGAATACTAATAAGATAAAATGGTGTAATTTCCTGTAAACAATCATAGCATGAATTCCCCAGTGTGCCAGGGAAAGCAAGTGTTAAACAAGTCTGCAGAGCACAAACACCTTGACAAAAGACAACTATAAATCAAATAAACCTAAGAAATGCAAATGTTTTATTTAATTAAAATATAAGCAGATCAACAAAAACATCATACATTACCATGACATATTTCAACATCTACATCTCTACTGTAATTTTACAGAGACATTAGGATTATTAAATAAAGCAATTAAGGTAATAATAAAGCAATACCAGGTGAGTTACCCTGGTCATTCAGAAAGACCAATCATCATGACTTCCTGCCCTTCTTAGGGACTGTATAGGATGTTGTGTGATGGTCTTCTCTGTCATTCTGATCATGGCCTTCTCTGTTGGAAAAAAAAACAAAAAAAAAAAACAATAAAAATTATACCACTCATAGTTAATTAGACTAAATATAAAAACATACATCTAAATAACACAAGATTACTAGAACAGTATGTTTTATAATATTAAATAATATAGTTTATAATTTTCTCATCTTTTCACAGATACTGCGGTTGCTGCTAAATACATGAAAGTTTTTTTTTTTTGTTTTTTTTGTTATCATTTTGCCAATGTTGCCACATTCTGGCTTGTTATTGCAACCCAGAAGACTAATGTGCTGTCAGTTTAAGAACTTGCTTATAAGGGAACAACACACACCCCTAACAGGGGTCAAAGATGTATATACACTGAGCTTTGTACAGTGGTGCCACTGTCTCACCTGAAGCACCGCCTGCAGTATAGGTCTCCATCACAGGTGTGGCAGCGAATTGTAGCATCCTGGTTACAGATGCAGCACCAGGGCAGCTCGTCATCCTCTTCACCACTGCTGGCATGCCTAGTCGTGTTTGAGAATGGTGTCGAGCGAGTCTTAGAAGTCTGAGTCGGCATCTTCAAAAATCAATGACATTAATGGATTATGTAACAGTCAACACATGGACCATGACTCATGCAAAAATAGAATAGAAAATTAATGGTCACCTGCTTTTTGCTAGTTTTGACTCTTTCAATGTTTTGAGGTCCACTAAGTTCAGGGGTGTCAGGGGTGATGTTGTAGCCACTAGCTTTATCTAAAGCAGCTTCCTCAGAGAACTGTATAACAATTTGCAATTGCATTGTTAATATATGTAATTATACATATATTATGTAATTATACATACATAATATAATAAACACTCACTATACATACTAAAATGTTTGTTGTGATTTAAAACATTCATCTACTGGTTACCAACCCTCTTCAGCATCCTCTTCATTGCTTCCTCCTCTGTCTCCTCATCACTGTCTGGTTCCTGAAAATCCTCTAGAGTTACTTTTTTTTTTAAATACAGGAAAAAGGAAGAACAATTTTAGGTTCCTGAAAAGTGTACCAATGTTTATAAGAAACATCAACCATTAACAGATACACGGCACTGTATAACAACACATACTGATGTACCTTTATCAGGATCTTGGCCCTTGAGCTGGGCCAGCCTCTTGGCCATTTGAAGAATTTGCTCCTGGCTGTGGTGCTCTCGCTGAAGTTCTAGCATGGCTTCAGCTAGCAGGCAGCTCTTCTCAGCCTCAAGCTGTTTAGCAGACTGTTCTGTGTTATCTAGGTTCTCCTCTAATGTGGCATGTTCTGGCTTGTTCAGGTTGTTCAACTGACAGTCTACATCATCTGCAGTACACAATATAAAAGAATTATCATATGATCAAAGCTTCTGAGCTCACAAAGTCTTGTAAATGTATCCAACAGGTTCTTACTTGCCATAATTATTATTTCAAATGTTCATGATTTGATTAGTTCTGTCTACCTGTTTTGTGAAGCATTTACCATTTGGCCCTGGCTGTTGGTTGTCAATGGCAACTTCCTCTGATAGCTGCTTCATTAGGTCACTGGCCTGCTCAGTCTGTGTGCGGGTATCAAGGGGCTGGTGCACCTACATCAAACCATAACCAAACCAGATATGCATGTATTTTATATATGTTGAAAGCTAAGAAATGAAAAGAAATATCTGGAAAATACAAGGCAGCTTAATGCCAGTACTCACAGATGGTGGGATTTTAGATGGAGGTGTTCTTCCTTGCAGGGCTGCGAGGCGATCCTCCATCTCACCAGAAGAGGGCACCGTCCTAGCAGGAGCTTTCAGGGCCTCAAGCCGAGACTCCATCTCCTTCACTGTCGGAATTGACTCTAAGGGTATGAATGTAGACAATCATTACACCCATGTGTTTCTGCTCATCCTTATTATACACATAATAATGACAATAATATTTCAGAATGAAAACACCAGGAATTCAGATCATCAATCAGCCATTTAAAAGATTTGATATAACAAGAGCTAGGTCTCACTAGGTTTAGTGTCCTCCTTAAGCTTCTGGAGCCTCTCCATAATGGCATGGTCCTCTTTGCTCAAGCCCTTGATGGGAATGAGTCCAGGGATGCTGTCCTTGTTGGGTCTAAGTGGCTGTGGAATCTGCTGGCTCTGCTTCGCTTCTAGAGCTGCAACACGCCTGAGACACACCGTACAGAGTGTTCATCTCACACCAGTAAGAATAGATGCTCCTAAACATCATGTGTCAATTAGTAACCGGGTGCTGTATGTACTGTTGAACAGATATACCGGTCTACTCACTTCTTGTAGTTTTCAGGTGGCGACCATCTTGCTGCATCATTTTTGGTTCCACCACTGCAGAGATAGAGAACCACGGATGTTCATCACAAGATATCTCAATTTAAATGCTGTAAATGTAAATATGTGAGCTTTTCTACTTTGGTACTGAGGATTTCAGCTGAAATGTTAAATAAATAAATCACCTCGTAATATTCCCGTGACACTGTTTGCAGACTTTCTGTTGTGTGTTGCCGCAGCGAGGCACCAATGCATTGAAAGCGAGACATCCTGAGCAAAAAGACCGGCCGCAGTTTTTACAGCCAAGCTGAAGAACGACAACCAAAAACCGCACCGCATTAGACGACTGATTAAAAAAATGTCAAAAAGTATGCTTTATACAACTTTTCACCACAATACCTCTTTCCTAAAGACGGTAAATTTGGAAGCACATCCGTAACACCGATTATCCATAAATACCACTGTATGCTGTAACGCTAAGCGTAGCTCAAAATTTGGAGAAAAGGTTGAACTGGCTGACTTCTTAATGTCGCCTACCCAGTGAGCATGAAGACAAACGACACACTAAGGACGTTTAAGTAATATACAAATTAGTTTTACACAGAAATTTCCCTCTAGTGTATAACATTAAACTGTTACACATGAGAAATGTTTTGCCTCTGTCGAAACCCCATTCAGGCATAACCAGGAAGTAAATATACGCTTGGAATTTGGGTAAATGTAGTAGAGATGATGCCAGAAAAATATTAAAGTTACAAATATATAAAAAAAAAAAGTGTCAAACAAACACCCATATATATTAGTATTGTGTGTAGTTCGTTGACAAAATGTAACGTTTTAGTTAAAGAAGTAATTATATCTTTGCACGTTGTTGTTGTGAAACATTCACGACTACATTTCCCATAATGCCGCATTGCAAGGAAACGCAGCTAATGAAAAAAATCTTCTGATTCATTTTTAAAACAGTACAGCTATTATACTAAATATGGTCAATATTATAGGCAATTGAAATATTTTGGGATCTAAAAATACGTAATATTTTTGTGCACTTTGATTTATTCGTTTTAGGACTGTGATCGTGATTGGCTATCTTGCCAACCAATCGGCATGCTCGCGGGTTGCGTTCAAATTGTCCGCGAAGGTAACGCGGAGAGGCTGTCCAACAAGAATTTTCATCACTGTGTTGTTACGGTTTTTGGAGAAGCACTTGATTTATAAGTTTCATTTTAAGTCGACAGTATAGTGGCAAGTATTGATTTGTTTTACTGAAACTGTTGAATATTTTATTTTCTTTCTAGTATTTTACGTTGTCGCTGTTTAAAACGGCCAGGTCCAGTGTAATAGCTTAGCTAAGTGTTATGATCATGTTATTCCTCTTAAGTCTTTTATCGGATTCATTTGTTGTTGATGTGTTTTACTAACCGTATATTAACAACTCAGACATACTCCTCCTTGCTAGTCAGAACATTTCTCCTGAGGCCTTCTTTTAGTCCACTCCATTTTGATTCCCTTCGCCGGTTTCCAGCCCTCGTTTTACGTCATATTTCCTCTTGTCGTGTCTCTAGTATTTCATGTATTTTGGTAATTGTCTGTCTGATATCTCGTTGTATCCTTTATTTGACTCATGTATTGTCCATGTCCATATGCGGCCCATGTATCAGATCCAAACTGTCACTTTCGCCTCTCCGCCATTCTTTCATTATGTATACCTTCATTCCATCCAAACTGCACTCTCTGTTTTTAGTTTTGTATGATTCTACATGAACTCTTTCATCTTTATCACATTTCCAATTTTTCTTCGGCATCTTCCAAAACAATTGTCTGAATCTCAGGCATGTTCATTCGTTTAATGTACATTTCTCTGCTCTCTGAAATCCAGTGTCCTGCATACGTCAGGCTGACTATGGCTGAGGGAGATGTGGAATGGGAGCTGTCTAAAGAGAACATCCAGCCCCTGAGGCGAGGCCGTGACATTTCGGCCCTGCACCAGGCCCTTAGCCTTCAGCAGGAGGCCTCCAACTCCACCGTGTGTCAACACAGACAGTATGTGGCTTAAAATTATGTTGCTTGATATTAGTCCTTGAATGGTGATTTAAATATGAAGTCATTCTTATTTAGATCAGTGTTTGATTTACTTACATTTGCCTGCATTAAGTTCCTGTTTTCTTGCATTTAGGGCTTTTGAGGCTGAACTGCGAGTGAACGACGGAGAAGATCCACTCGATGTGTGGGACAGGTAAATTATACACTGAGATGCATTTTGTAATGTGATCAGGGGCCTGAGGAATGTAATGAATGTAACATAATAATCCATAAAATATGGACGAATCTTTTAAAGGTACATTAAATGGACTGTACAGACATTCCCACAAGGAGGAAAGGAGAGCAACATTTCCGTGCTCCTAGAGAGAGCCATAACCCGCTTTGCTGAAGAAAAGAAATATTACAATGACTCTCGTTACCTTGACATTTGGCTCAAGTTTGTAAGTTATTCATTCTTTTTTCACCATTTCTGTCCATAATATATTGCACAAGCTTTATTGAAATAAACTTTCCCAAATTCAGGCAGAACATTGTCCAGATCCCTTGGATATCTTCCGTTACATGCAGAGCAAGGGAATTGGGGTCCTGTTATCCGCATTCTACATAGCCTGGTCCGAGGAATATGAGAGGATGGGAAATTACAAGAAGGCTGACTGCATGTACCAGGAGGGCTTCAAATGTGGAGCGGAACCTCGTGAGAAGCTTATGCAGTTTCACAGGTACGATATCCAGAGTTTATGTTTGTTATTGGTGGTTCTTCCTGTTAACATATGCATTTTGCACTCTAGGTCATTGCAGGCTCGGGTGTCTCGTCATGTGATGTCAGCCATTGCAGATCAAGATAGTAGTGAAGAAGATGATGCAATGGAGATTGAGGAGCCTCAGAGGATAACATTAGGGGAACTGAAAACCAGGGGGAAGAAAAAGGCTGTCGCACCCATCAACAGGACCGGAAACAGGGTCATAAGTAAGATGCCTTGCTTGCACCCATGACCTGTTTGACCTTGCATGGTTTCAATGAAGTACAGGAGCCCGTTTATTTTATACTGTTTACCATGTTGAAATTAAGTAGCCCGTGCTCTTTTTCACTAGCATCCTGAGGAATGGGCTTGCCTGATGTGCAACTTCATTTGTTGAGAGACGAAAATGCTTTTCACTGGTTCATATTGAGGGTAGCATTGAATATCTGTGTTTTTCTGTCTATAATGCTTATTATAAATATAGTAAGAGGTAATTGTGAGCAATTTATTTTCAAAATTTAAACATAGACTGTTTAAACGTAAACCTAATTATTGGGGCAGTGGTGGCCTAGCAGTTAAGGAAGCGGTTCAAATCCCGATCCACCATGGTGCCACTGAGCAAACACACTGCTCCCCGGGCGCCTATCATGGCTGCCCACAGCTCACCGAGGGTGATTGTGAAAAGCAGACCAGCAACCACTTCCCCTAGTGTGGAGTCATTCCCAATGTTACCTGTGTCACTTTGAACACACATAAATGAATAATTTCTGATTTATTACCACTTAACAGAAAATCCTAGAGGACTGCAGATGAATGCTCCACTGGGTCCTGTTCAGAACAGCTGCCTCATGGTGTTCGATGAGAACAAGGCTTCCTTTGTACCACAGGAACCCAAGCCGGAAAGCTGGATGGCTCTGCCCAGCTCCAGGGCTAAAGAGAATGAACAGAGACCTGACAAATGGACAAATATTAAGGTACAGCATAGTAGTGAGCAAATATTACAGAGGAGTTTCTTCTGGCTGAATCACTGTGGCCTCACAGAGACTGCAATCGTGGAAAGAATGTCTGACATCATATTGTTTGTTTTTGGTTGTAGATGCCACAAAAATCCAGGTTTGGCCAGGTCATCAGAGCTCCACCCAGCAGGCCAAACTTTCAGCCCTTTGTGGAGGAGTGTGATCTACCACCCACTATGTGAGTAGAACTACACACACTTATAGCTGCCCTGTCGATAAGAAGTTTGGCTTATTATTAGGGAACCAAATAAAATATCTAAATGCAGAAATCTCTAGATAAAACACCACTTTGTGTCATTTTAAAGCTTTGAGTTTGTATTTGCAAGGTTTTTACAACCTTGGAAATAATCCAATATGCTCATGCTGTGGTTTTAGTAAAATGCTACTTCTACTGTACCAGTGCTTGTTTTATGTTGCTATGGCCATATTGTGAGATTGCACTGCACTATATCTGATCCTAAAGTTCTATAAAGTTGTCCCATAATAGCCTGGTTTTTAACCTGTGTTTCTGCAGGACCCCATGTAAGATCAACCCGTCTGTGAACTTGGTGTTGTCAGCTCGAAAACTGTGCAGAGAGGAGACCCCGTTAAAGCGGCTGCAGTCTCACCAACAGCAGCAGCGAGATGAGGGTCGAGCCCCTGAGCAAAGTATGTACTGTAAAGAACTGCTGTTCAGTGGCGCCACGGAGTTCTGTTTCGAGGAGCTGCGTGCTGAGCGCTTCCGCCAGAAGCTTCTGACAGGAACCTGCCCCTGTCATGAGGGTGCCCACCAGCCGGAGGCCTGCCCCAGCCGCAAGGGTGCCCACCCGCCGGAGGCCAGCACTTGCTGAAAACTTTTACTGGCTGCTCTGCCCACAGTGATTGGATCTTACCAGGCTTGCCGTTTTGGTATGGAGAGTGTTTCTACTGAAGGCTGTAGACCCCAACGTACCATGCTAAGTAGTGTGTCAATACATTTTGGTTTTGTGTGAGCCTTAGGTATGAATCCAGTGTGCTGTGACACTGCCTGGTGTGAGTCAAAGCCAGTTTGTGTACATACATGGGTTTTATTTGTATTTACTGGAAGCTGTGCTGTTTTAGAAGACCTTACTGCCCTTCACTACATTTGTAATCCGACTCCTTCAAAGCAAACATTACTGACTTTTTATTTCTTTATGTAAAACAAATACTGCTTTAGGTACCGTAAGAAAAGTATATGTGATTTATCCCAACACTGTTTCTGATCAATATTTCTTAACCTACAACACTCCATTGTTCCCTCTACAACATCAATAAATATGGAAAAATGAATCTGTCTCCAAGATGTTGGTAGTAGACAAGTGGGTAACATACTCGTCTGTGAACCAGACAAAACACAGTCACAGATTATAACACTTTGCTACCATTGTGTCCCTGAACAAGATATCGTAATCGTGAGGGCAGCGATTCATAAATTGTGGGGCACGATATGTTTACTTCCTATGGGGTATGTAATTGAGAAATACTGCTCTATAATGCAAGTCACTCTGGATAAGGGCCTTTGCTAAATGCAGTCCGTCATTCAGTATATTCATGTTCATTCTTTGGGCTCCTAAACCTCGACCTGACCAACTGCGGCACTCTCAGATTATGGCACTGCCCCACAGTCTGGTGCTGTGGGAAGTAGGCATGATTGCTGCCTAACTTCATGTGCCTCTCTTCTTACCCTGATGTACCAATCACTATGGAACAGGATAAGTCTGGACTCAGCAGACCACATGATCTTCATCCATTGCTCCAGAGTCCAATCTTTAAAAATCCTTTTTTTTCTGATTAGCTTCACTGCTCAATGGTTTTCTTAAGGCTACACAGATGTGTTATCCAAATCCCTTGGGTTCCCTTTGCATTGTGCCTGTGGAAATGCTGCACTGTCACTATCATTCCAGTTTTTAATAAAGTTTGACAGTTCTTAACTCCATTTTAGTAGTGAGATTTGTGAGATACCATAGCACAGCATACAGCATAAATGTGGTCTCAGCTTTTAACCCATTCCTTGAGGGAGCAGTGTGTGGGGACGGTACCTTTTTCAGTGGAGTTGAAGATTCAAATGGGCGACCTTCTGATTATGGTTCTCTTTCAGAAGTGTCCGCAATCTCCTTTTAGATGATTTGCCAGATTAACATCTTTTCTAAAACCACAGCATGTTGCTTCTGACATGGTTTTCAGAAATGAGAAGCTACTCACTGCATCAGTTTTGGTTAAATTGTTGAAGCATAATCATCCATCAGTAATTGTCCAAGACGCTTACCTAATTATTATTATTATTATTTTGAATCCAGTATTTGTTTAATCTGTCCTTCAGGATGATCTGTTCTTCAGTTGACAGATGGTAGACCAACATGGGGGATTATATAGAATGTCTTGCATAGCTGAGAATAATATGTTGAGCAAATAACTGAATATTAGGATGTTGCTCTGCTTCTGTGTGTCTGGCAGAATGAGTCCTGTGAGGCACAAAGCTGCCAGCAGGGGGCAGCCAAAGAGAGCAAGGAGTTCACTGCGGTCAATGGCAGTGTTTTATAAATGTTTTGTAAACTAATATTGTTGTGTCTGAAACCCAATCACAACTTGAGTAAGATGAGAGAGGGCCCTACACCCTCCAACCATGAAGAATGTTTACCGCGCGTAACTCTACAGCTTCTTCCCTGCGTCCTAATTGCCTTAATGTAATAAAGGCTTCATTAAACTCCTAATGCACCATGTTTCCCTGAGCCCCTCTCGTTAGGCCAGCTCTCCAACACGGCCATTCACAAGCACCACGGTATCTGGAAGGGGAATTTTATCAGCAACAAGGATCTTTTTTCACTTTTTTAAAAGAATGATGACTTGATGTCTCAGTGTTTGATCACTGACTCCAAAGTAATTAGAGGCATGCCAGATTTAGAGAGGATACCTCCACAATGGGGGTCAGTGCTAATCATTAGCAAGTCAAAGAGGAGAAGGTTCTGTGGGTGAGCCAGAGGCGAAGGCAGTTTAGTTATCCTTCCATGACTGGGACTTCAGGTCAGCATGGGTTAAGTGGAATAAAATAAAGATCTGTTTGTGTGGCTAATTCTACATCATTTCACTCACACCTAAAGGCATTGGGACTTCTGAACTGAGCTGTTCTTGGATGTACATGAGTGGTGAGTCATGGACCCCAGTGGCAAGATTTCTTATTTCCTTTTAAAATAGTTGTTTCCCTTCTGTGTGTGTATATTTACTTCCTTGTTAACATTTCTGATCCTAGTAAGGAAGCAATTAATAATTCCGATAAATATACAGAGAGGCAGCAGATCAATATCTCTCCTATTCCATACAAGCAGCTGAAAACTGCCTGATACGCATCTGCCTAAACTACTTTTTTGGGAGAAGCACACAGCGGATGTGCCGTTCCCCCCCTCTGACCTTCCCTTAATTTCTATAGACTTAAATAGACTGAGAGCATTCAAGCTCTGGTGCTTTCATTTCACAGTCTGTCTGCTCCAACGTTCTGTCTAGTTGTATTCGCACGGGCCAGTTAGCAGCCAAATGAGTGAGCCGCCGTTCTCTGGGCCTTGTTCAATATCTGGAGCTGGTTGCGTAATGAAATCTCATCAGGGCTGTAATGGAATGTAATGCAATGGGCCAAATGACCCTGGGATGACATCCGTGGCAGCCGAAAGGAGTTAAAAAAAACAAAAAAAAAAAACCTGAAAACATTCAAACTCACAGACACACGCATAATATGTGTTTTATTTTATTTATTTATTTTTTGCTGCCGCTGATCAGCCGGCACAAGTGTCGTCACCAGGTGCCAAATCACATTTCTTATATAGCTACCTTTTCATTGTTTCGTAAATTATAATTAAACATATGCTAATCAGGCATACATTTAGGTAGGATTGTCAACTCTTTTCAACTGATTTTTTTTATGCTAACTGCTCTTGAGTCATTGTTTACTGCTTTAAAGGCCTTCATTAATATGAAAGCCTGAAATACAATGTATATTGTCATGCCATTATGTTTTTAATGGGAAATTGAAGGGAAGAAATGGTTTCATGCTCTTTAGCTTTAGGAGTAATGACATCAGGCCCATACAGGACAATGGGACCTGAGAAGGGAATTGTCAGGAAACTAGGCTCATTACGTCTGTGTTGTGTTTATTTTTGTCACATTTACACTTTTTATCATATACCAACAGGCTTTTGATACATATGGAGACATTGTCCCTAAACCAGACTTTAAACCTTCAGTTTTGCATCATTTTGAATTTAACTGTAGCTCTGGAACAATTGTAACAATGATTTATTTTTCATTTATTTCTCATCTGATGGGCCTGTAACTTTAAAATTTTATATTCTGGATTAATTTAATAAACCTTTTCAAAAACTACTGCTAAGCTTCAACATTTGAATCGAAAGTGCAATTTCCATCAAAAACGGGTAACCTAGTGATTAAGGAAGCGAAAATGTAACCTAAGAGTTACCTACAGCTCAATAAGGGTGATGGGTTAAGTGCAGAGGACACATTTTGTTGTGTGCACCGTGCGATGTGTATCACAATGACAAAACCTTTCACTCTATTAGTTATTTTATTAATTAGTCTAAAAATAAAAAAAGTTTGATGTAACATTAAGGCTAATAGTAAAATACTAAATAAACAAGTTTGTATCAACTATTTAATAATGCAATAATAACACTTTTGCATTTATGATATTTAGCTAAGCCCTTATACAAAGCAACTTACAATCAGTAGTGACAGGTACAGTCTTCCAAGACCAAAGTGTCTTGCTTAAGGACAAAATGGTAGCAAGTGGGTTTTGAACCTGTGACTTTGTCACCTTTTACTTTACAAACCGGATTCCAAAAAAAGTGGGGACACTATACAAATCGTGAATAAAAACTGAATGCAATGATGTGGAGGTGGCAACTAATATTTTATTCAGAATAGAACATAAATCACGGAAAAAAAGTTTAAACTGAAAAATCCTCTTTATGATGCACCAAATGTTCTCTATAGATGAAAGATCTGGACTGCAGACTGGGCATTTCAGTACCAGGATCCTTCTCTTATGCAGCCATGATGTTGTGATTGATGCAGAATGGGGTCTGGCATTATCTTGTTGAAAAATGCAGGGTCTTCCCTGAAAGAGATGACGTCTGGATGGGAGCATATGTTGTTCTAGAACCTGAATATATTTTTCTGCATTGATGGTGCCTTTCCAGACATGCAAGCTGCCCATGCCACACGCACTCATGCAACCCCATACCATCAGAGATGCAGGCTTCTGAACAGAGCGTTGATAACAACTTGGGTTGTCCTTATCCTCTTTGGTCCGGATGACATGGCATCCCAGATTTCCAAAAAGAACTTTGAATCATGACTCGTCTGACCACAGAACAGTCTTCCATTTTGCCACACTCCATTTTAAATGATCCCTGGCCCAGTAAAAACGCCTGAGATTGTGGATCTTGCTTAGAAATGGCTTCTTCTTTGCACTGTAGAGTTTCAGCTGGCAACGGCGGATGGCACGGTGGATTGTGTTGACTGACAATGGTTTCTGGAAGTATTCCTGAGCCCATTCTGTGATTTACTTTACAGTAGCATTCCTGGTTGTGGTGCAGTGTCATTTAAGGGCCCGGAGATCACGGGCATCCAGTATGGTTTTACGGCTTTGACCCTTACGCACAGAGATTGTTCCAGATTCTCTGAATCTTTGGCTGATGTTATGCACAGTTGATGATGATAGATGCAAAGTCTTTGCAATTTTTCGCTGGGGAACACCTTTCTGATATTGCTCCACTATCTTTCTGTGCAACATTGTGGAATTGGTGATCCTCTACACATCTTGGCTTCTGGGGGACACTGCCACTCTGAGAAGCTCTTTTTATACCCAATCATGTTGGCAATTGACCAAATTAGTGTTAATTGGTCTTCCAGCTCTTCGCTATGCATAAATTTACTTTTTCCAGCATCTTATTGCTACTTGTCCCAACTTTTTTGGGATTTGTTGACACCGTGAAATTTTTAATCAACATATTTTTCTTTTTAAAATTATACATTTACATTAAATGTTCTATTACAAAAATAATTTTGACGTTTGCCATCTCCACATCATTGCATTCAATTATTGTCCCAACTTTTTTGGAATTCGGTTTGTACTTTACTTTACTTGGCAGACGCTTTTATCCAAAGCGACTTACAAGACTTTTAGATCTCTATCTACAATAGGAAGGGTTCAGCAATAAAAATAGCATAAAATAGCAGTTGTTCTCAAACATTTATTGAGAGATGTTGTGGTGTGTTGATGTTTTTAAAAAACTGGATCATGTCAATAACAACATACCACAAAATATAATTTCAACAATACAATTAGACTGAATGTCAAATAAAGATATATTAATAATTTATTTTAAAAATCATAAAAGCACCACCAGGAAGTCATAGTAAATTACTTTTAAATTTCTACATTTATATTGAATAATTACCAACTTCTGGTTAGTTTTGGCCATTTTATTTTGGAAGTAAGGGGTTTCCCACTGTGGAATGTTAAACGTTTTAAGTAAAGCTATTGCATTAACCACAAACAAACATTATATCTAAAACACAAACATCACAAATACTGAATCACTGAAATGTGTTGGATTTCTGCCTAAACAATTTTTGTTAAAATAAAAATTGGTTATGGGAAGGGTTATCCCATGTGATTCACACTGCATGACAAATTCTGACACACAGCTTTCAAATGATGGGTAAGAGCAGCCATTTAACCCACTTGATCCAAAGCTACTGCTAATTCACAATGTGAGGCCACTTTTTTAAAGAAAAATTTGATATTTATGCCAGTGATGGATTCCTGCATATTATGACTATTTTGCTTTTCAGTTGGCAATGTGAATACAATTTCTCGCACTCAAAATACAGTATCAAAATCTGATGACACAGAGGTCAGCAAAACTTTGATTTCATTTTTCCATGAAGGAGGAATAATATAACCACATTATAAATATATATTTTCCAGTGGTGTTGTCTGTGTTGTTATGTGCTTTTCTGCTGTCAGTGTCTCTTAAACGACTGCAGCTTGTATAACTGGTTCATGTGTGGCCACTCGTTGCCATTGATAATGCATGAGAAGCAGACAGAAAGCGGGTCCCATCTCCCGTACCTGTCGTCTCATATCACACAGTCACGTGAAACGAGTCCTCTGAGACGGAACAGGGTGTGTGTGTGTCAAATTCACATGGTACAGCACACATACACACTGCACTGCTGCTTTAAAGGCTCTGTGCAAAGATATCCCACAGGAGGGAGGGAGTGGAGAGCGAGAGAAAGGGAGAGAGGGAGGGGAGAGAGAGTGCAGGAGAAGGGGGAGGCAGTGTATAATCGGCATGAGAGTGAGAGAGAACGAAGGAGAGGAAGGGTGACACCGTTCTCATTCAGCCCCTGACAGACACATCAAACCTGGATGCTTCACCTCTCTGGCATGGATTTGTCACTCTCCCTCCCTAGCCTGCGTTGCCAGGCGCCGGGGACGCTGGCAGGGCGAGCAGACAGCTGCGCGCGGCCGAGCAAACCACCACCATCATCATCATCATCCTCCTCCTCCTCCTCCACAACAAAGAGGCTCTGAGATGGGCGAGCAGAGGGCTGCCTGGAGGGTGGAACGCAGCACGCTCCCCCAGACAAGCAGCAGCCTGCAGGTCCAGGCTGCCTGAGATCCAGCCCTCCTCATCTCTCTGTGTGAGCTTGAGTGTGTGTGCAATCCTTCCTCGCTGAAGCCCCACACGGAGGAGAGGCTTCCTGTCTCTTCACCCTCATCTCTCTACGACTCCGCAAGGTAAGATGGCTTTGCATTTTATTCACCCTTCCTGACAAGCAGCTCCACCTCAAACCTCCCAGATAACAATAGGGTTTCTGGGTAGGGGTAGGACAAAGAGGGATGTAAAAGAAAAGAGTGGCTTCAAGGATGAGGAGCTGGGTAGAGTACAGCATCAGAAGGTATGCAGTCAGTCAGTGAGAGAGAGAGAATGCAGCACATTCAGCTGGTAACGAGGATGAGAGGGGGAGTAAGAGAACGACAGGATGGATTTCAGACTGGTGGAGATTTCACCTTCTGCACATATCCTCTATCCTCTCATATCCTCATATTCTCTCCATTTTACCTTTATTTGCTGGGCCACAGCAGAGTCTGTGATAGGCATATTTGGGTTAATGAATTGTACATAAAATAATAGCTCACTGCAGATTCAGCCCACAGGAACTGGGGCAGTTAGGGCTGTTGCCATAGGTATGGCATATTTCCTCTGTGAATGCTTGTATGTGTATGTGTATGTGCATGTGTTTGATCTTATCAGACGTGAAACTGAGCCAGGAATAACCAGATGCTTATTAAAGCTGTAGATTGAGGTTGAGGGACGTTGACTCATCTCAGGGAGAGAAACAGATTCTTTAAGGTAAAAAAGAAGCCCTTTCTGTCTTTTCTGGTCCCTGCATGCATGCACAAGTTTATCTATAATGAGACACTGGGGTTGAGCTTCGGTTCAACTCAATATTCAGAAATGTGCTGACAGTTCAGTGCTCGATGGCTGCCAAATTGTAGGATACTTCATGCATCCATTTCCACACTGAAATAAACCATGGTGGGAAGAAGTTTCTGAATAGTTTATAGGTTCCAGGGTTGACTCATGTATTTAAGATACACACTGAAAATGAAAGTCATTACAAGTCCTGTATTTTGGACAATTATCATAAAGAGTGTAATCCTAGAGTCAGGATGAGACATTCTAGAGCACCCTTTGCCTGCCAGGCTGTTGAAGCAGTTCAAAACATCAGACACAGGTCTCCTCTGGGACTTCCGTGAACATGTTACTGTCCGCTTGTGCTTCTAAAATCTAATTTGCCCGCCGTGACAAGACTCTTGACGCTCAGGCCGAATGGACTTCCCTGTCCTCACTCCAGATTAATTGACAAATGGACTGTGTTCTGGGCATTCTATCACTCATTGGAAGCAATCACACATGCAAAGTAATCCATCAGTCACTGACAACCTCTCCAACAACAAGTACAGAGCTCTTGGCAAGAATAAGGTGTGTCAGGTCATAGGAAGAAATATGGAGATTCTGGACAAATGGACCAGGTAAATAATGCCGCTTAAGATTTAAACTCGCAGCATATGGAATTATGTGGGTGAGGGGGCGTGGCATGTGTGGTACAAGCAAGTGAAGCATCACACAACGCACCGATGTCACTCCTGCCCTCAGAGCATCAGTGGCCATGCTTTACGGTCCACTTCCCCGATTTAGCCACGTCAATGCCACTGTCACCCCCTGACAAATGACACATCTTGTTTAAGGCCAGATACGGTGACACAGATCCTAGCACAGCTGTTTCAGTCAGAAGTCCCACACGACACTAAGCAGTTGCAGGGATGCATGGGGGAGAGAGCGAGAAATAGATATTCCCCACGCCATTCAAAAGAGAAAGCATGCATTAAGAGCTAACAGTGGCAAACAGAGAGTAAAAAAAGATAAAATGGGACTAATGCAGGGTTTTTGAGGCTCAGTGAGACAATAAAGGAAATAAGGGACCTTTCTGTCCAGAGAAACTTTAAGAACTATCAGGCAAACATTTCAGTTAGTTCTAAACCACGTTCAACATGCTGCCTAAAATTGCCTAGGTTTAGGGAAATTGCTATAGTGAGAAACAAGTGGACTGCTGAAGACTTGCAGTAAGGATCAAATCCTTTGAGGTCTCCCTAAATTGTCTGTGCTAATTTGGTCCCACTGTCTCAGTGTTTATGTTCACATTGTGCTGCCTTGGTGGCCTATTCAGCAGTTGTTTCCCTAAGAAAGGAGAACATCTTTTTAGAACAGAAACTGCGATCCAGCACTGATTGGAAAGAATGGTCAAAAATAAAATCTAGCAAGACAGCACTTCATTAAGTTATGCCCATGACAGCTTGTTTAGCCAGTCTTATAAGATCAATTAGAGAAGGCATTTGCATCTGCAAATAAGTGAACAGGTTGACACAAGGGGCATCTTAAAATGAAGCAGTATTCAAATAAACTTAGAAAGACGCTTCTTTGTTGGTGTCATGCACATCAACATTTGCCTGTTAACAAACTATCAACATAAAAAGACACAAGTGCCAATCAACCCAAAATGCAAGGCAGATTCATGTGCAAGTTACATTGATACCAGGGTTACACCAGAACTAAAAAAAAGGGAGACTTATCAAGACCATGGAGGGAGTAAAAGGGAGTTGGTCTGGAGATCTGGGGGCATGGCAACAGGCTTGAATAAAACATTCAAACAAATGAACATTTGGGCCAATTCAGAAGGAGACAAAAATTGCAGCATTAGGATAATTAAATCAACATGATTTGAGTTCCTGTGTGTTGTCATATTGGATCTCCAGTTGTTCAACCCCATAACAGTGGTCATTTGGAACATATTCATGGTTAAGCAACATATACTAACATAAAGTAAAATAAATCTCATTAAGTCTTTTTTGGAGCTGCAATAACCATATGGGATAACTGGTATAGAAAAAAAAATTAATCATAAAAAGGTTTTAGACACTGCCTGTGTTATCTGTTGTCTGCAACAAAATGTATTCATGCCCCCCCTATGTTCGCTAAAATGCCAGAATAAAGGTTGTGTTGTGCTGAATACCTTTTGACCTTCTTTTCATTAGGACAGTGGGCCAAACTACTGAGGAAGCATGTCACTTTTTGGCTTATTTAACAGGATGAAACATTAGATGAGGCTGCAATAATTCAGACATTTGAAACACAATAATGGAAGGTCATCTGAATACGAATAGACAGAATATGAGGATTAAATATTCAAATTATTTCCACATATACACATCTGTGTCAAAGTCAAATAACCTCTGACTTGGGATTGGCAGTGCCCTTCGGAATTCTTGGCGCCACTTGTAATGATTAAGAATTCTTTTAAATTAACAAATGCTGAAAAAAAGTAAATCTGCTATGTCTCATCCCTCATCAAGAAATAATTATAAATGTTTTAACATATACACATGTACCTCAATAATTGACACTTCTGCATTGAATACTTGGTAGAACCTCCTCTTGGCAGTACAACAGAACCAAGTCTTCTCCTATAACATTTAATAAGGTTGGAAAAGACAGAGCAGGGCATTTGAGGCCATTCCTCTTCATAGAGTCTCTTCAGTTCATCAGGGGTCCTAGATCCGCTCTCGCTTCTCTTCAGTTAACCCCACAGGTTTTCAATGGGGCCACTGTATGTAGGTTAATGCACACCAGAGTGAAACCTCTGACTCTTATGCTGAATCTCCAGACCAGTAGAAGAGCTCTTTATAATTCAGGACCAAAGGACAAAATTTCACTCAAACAATTTTATTACAACTTATTGGTTTGAAGTGTTCTCTTTGGTAGTGTATTTTGACTGCACAAGTGCTACTGCAATAGCAAGCGCAATGGGCTCCATCAGACAGGACCATATAAAGGAAATACCAATGCAAAGCAAATTACATTTTTGGCTGGGTTTACACATATAGTAAGTTAGACAAAAAGGCAGGGCTTAGAGTGGCTCTGTGTGGAGTACAAAAAAATTACATCAAAACCCCCTAGTAAAACGACAAATGCAACAGTTACATGTAATGAAAATTTATCAGATGCCCTTATGTAATGAGACAGTCCCCCTGGAGCAAGGTGTCAATGTTAATAAGTGTGATTTGAACCTGAGACCTTCCTGACTGTCCATAATGCAACATTGCTGTGTTTCTCACAGATATGTAATCGTAAAGAAAAAAAAAACATATGCTATAATTCCCCTTATTTTCCACAAAGAAAAGAGAATAGATGTGGTTTTTAAAGGTCTATTGTAATCTCAGCTACATGCATATTAGATATTACTTAGTGAAACAAATAAAGTTTCTCCATAACCAGGTGCTACATTTAACATTTTAAACAAAGTTCCATACTGACATAAAGTGCATGTGTGCGACACCGGGCTACATAAAGTGCAAACATGGGACACAAGAATAAACATGGGGCGCAAGAATAACATTTCACAAAAACATGTAGACAACAATGAGACGGCACTAAACTAGTGAAATGAAATGAAGATGAAATTAGGAATAGGGATATCACATATCATATTCTGTTATTCAGAATAGGTTAGCACAAAGTGACATGTGCTTGCACCTTTCTAATTAGAATATAATCAACTGGTTGCATATTTGTAGTTCCCAGAACAATATGTTATTTATTCACCCCCAATACTATGATTTTTAGACACAAGTCACAGAACAAAACACCATTCAATATTCATATTCCTAAGATTCTCACAGACGTCTTGTTTAAGCAATGATAAAAAAAACATCTTCAGTGACAGGAAACAGAATTCATTATTATCTGTAAAGTATATTTAAAGTAAACCTTCTGTTATGAGGTTGTGCATTTTAAAAAAGGTTCCACTGAGCAAAAGTACCATCCCCACACACTGCTTCCCAGGCGCCTTTAATGGCTGCCCACTGCTCACTAAGGGTGATGGATTAAAAGCAGAGGACATATTTTGTTGTGTCACCATGTGCTGTGCTGCAGTGTTTCACAAGGACAATCACTACATGATTGATCAAACTGAAATCTGAATTTCAAACTGAATTATCTTCATTAATCTTCTTAAATATAGTTGCCATGGTGGTGTGCTCCTTAAATACACAATGTATTCATGACAATTTGCGCTATTAATCAAATATGTTTAAGAAATTGACAGTCCCATATCTAACTTACCCCATTATATCCAGATAACAAAGAAGACTGTTGTGAATCCGGTGGATCACACATGATTATATTTTCATCATTGCTCAGTAAATATACGTGTTCAAGAATGATACCTCCCTCTCTCCACCTCTTTAAGAGGCACTGCAGTCTCATTACACTCAAAGGGCAAACCGGTCACAGTAATGAAGCTGACAGGAGAGCAATCTCCGGCCGATGGCCATGCCAGCGCACTGCAGTGGCCAAAACAAGCTGTAAGGAGCCTACTGATGGGGATCTCTGATACCGATATAAATCTGGGTGCGTAATTTGGCTGGGATTATGCTTATTCCCACATTGACAAAAACAAGCGGATTAGCCCGTGGCACCCACCCATACTTCCCGATCTGACACAAATCCAGCACGAACCAGAAAACACTGTCTGAGAGTAGGGCCTGGGCTACAGCCAGCTTCATCTGTTATGCTACAACTGACCTTACAAACAAATATACTCATTGCCACTGTCATTGCAGCAGTTTTATTCATGTACACCCCCCCACCCAGACCCTCTTTCTGTCACTCTCCCCCACCCACCTTCCCCTCCCACACAGGACAGGCTCTATCCAGACACAGTGTGATATAAATGTGAGTTGGAGGTTAATTTCTCCTGCTTCCTCATTGCTCTCCTACACACACCCGCAGGCAGGGATTGAAGGTGGGTGAGGGGTGGTGGTGCTGGACTGGAAGGGGGGTTGTCTCATGGGCACACACACAGCACTGATCGTGGTGAGCCAGTGCTGAGAGGGAACTGTGTTAATTTTAGCCCTGCCAGCTTCTATGGGTTATGCATGGTGTAACTACTGAGAGAAAGGGGCTGTTTGAAATGGTGTACAGGAACAATGGTGACCTGGTCACCTTTCCAATCTCATCTATATGGCATCCAGAGGCCTTTACCCTTATTTATAGGGCACCTACATGACCTATATTAATAGCATAATGAGGATCTGATAGACTTCACTTTAACAAAAGAAGATCTTACACAAATGATTGAAGCTCTTAAAGACCTGGATGCTTGGCATTTATTTACAATTATGGGATTTGTAAGACACCCTTAAAACCAATAGTTACAGGTACAATCCCATGGACCTTTTGTTTTGGATTAAGTGTCTTGAACCACTGACCTTTCTCAATTTTGACTTTGCATTATCTCAATCATGTTTCTCCCTCTAAACTGAATTGCAATGTACATATTGTTACAACATAAGATGATCACTTTTCTGTAATTCAGTTTAGAGTTTGCTTACGATCAGAGTAAGAGTAGGCTGGAATGGCACTAGTAATACAAGTCATCTAGGAGCTGGATGGCTGCAAAGTTCCAGCTATGATGTCAATTATGACCACATGTGTGGCTCCTGGTGGATTGTCTCAGAATTTACTGACAAAAAGTTGCACTGTGAGATGTAAAGCTTTAAGTGAAAAATATTAAAACCCAAAAAGACAGTAACACAGATTATGGAAACGTTTCATAATGAGTACAACCTCCACAAACTACTAGGTTTCCACTTACCTTTTTATTACACCCAACATTAAAATACAGTAGTTTATGCCTATTATTCTAGTTAACACAGGCTGCAATTTTATTCCTAATATTTTTTATTCCTAATATTTTTTCCACTGCCAAAAATGTGAGTGAAGACATTAGCAGTAATACATTTAGAATGTGAAGCATAACAATTACACTAATTGAAACATGCAGCATGTCTTGGCGTACCACTACAAAATGTATGTTCACCACAGTTGGAGAACCAAGGTGTTAAGAATATATAGCATTATGAACACTGGAAGCAGTATATAATAGTGGTTATTCACAAAAGCTGTAGAAAAGTGTGGAGCAGATTTTTGGCTAATAATTGTGTTTGGAAGGGTGTGCATGAGGTGAACTGTAAGGTGTAGGAAGAGATGCTTATGGTTTTTCTGTGTTTGCTCTTTTAGTATTTTTTGTTGGGAGTGTGATGCAGAGTCGTGAAATGCAGAGATGGCATTGCCAGTAGTGCACCATATCACTTTTATTGCCCCTGGGGGAAGAGAAGCTTACATTTCATTCCCCAGTAAATATTGATTGATCTGCTTGAGCAGGACAAACAAAAAAGGCATGTGTGTAAATGTTTGGCCAGACGATGAGAGCCAACAGTGCATTACACAGGGATGACATAACCATTCGATTTCCTGTGATGAAATCTGCTCTGGGGGGGTGTTGAGTTGCATTTTCCACGGCTGCTTCGTCCTGCAGCACTTAGCTGGTAAGTGGGTCGGCATGGATCAAATGACCCAACAAGTGCTATGGTGAACAGAGGAAGGCGATGTTCTCCCAGTGTGGTTTCTCAGGCAGAACGAGGGTTGCACAGCATATGTGTTTACAAATAAATGCAGGTACAAAGATTTTAATGCAAAAATTGAACACAGAAGGTCCACAGCTACTGCTATTCTTCTTAGAGATTTGGGAGAATTTCCCTACGTGTCACTTTTCTCACCCTGATAGCATTCTCTCAGCTCGCTTTGAGTATGTGACCACATCAACCACTGTTTTATCTTGCAGACACAAGCTCCTCATGCCAAACAGTTCTTGTCTGGAGCAATAATGTTCCTCCATCGCCTGGCACACAAGCGGTTCACTGAGTGATACCCTTATGCAACACAGATTAGCCCATGGATTGAATTATCCTTTCAGAGGTTGCGAGTTGGAGGGTGTAGGGGTGTGAATTTGTGTGTGTGTGTGTGTGTGTCTGTGTGTAGACCCCCTTTATCACTTTTGATCTCTCTCCCCAGGCCTCCGGTATTAATGAGTCAGGTTAGGATGAACAGAACTTTTGGTTGATGGTCGAATGGGACGTTTTTGTCTCTTATGTGACTGAGAGGTCACAGAGTCGCTGGCCCTTGTGAGCTCAGTAAGAGAGTTGGCTCATATCTGTGTTCATTACTGATGGATGTAGAGCGCCTGATGGCCTGACAGAGAGTAGGGCAGAGCGAGAGCATATGTACAGTAGTTACTTGTCATTTATTCAGTGCCTCCTCCTTCTTGCAAAGCTTTCTTGGCATCGTCCATCATCTTGAGGCACTGCCCGCTCCAAATCCTGTTCATGTATTAAGTATTTGTTCTGTCATGAGAATATTGATAAGAATATTCCATTGGGTTAAATAAGGTTTCAAGTTGGAGCTTCAAAACACCAGAAAAGTCTCTGTTTATGTTTGTACAGCAAATTAAAATATGAAAAATCCAGCCACAGGGCTAAAGAATATAAGGTCAGTCAATATCCTCTGGCAGTTAACAAACAGTGCGAGTAATGTAGTTAAAAAGGGACTAAAGGGCTAATTTTCCTGGAAGCCATTGAATAAAAGCCACAGTGCTCTCATAAAACACATATGAGGTTTTTCTTTAACCAATGCACTGTTAACCCCCAGGCCTTGACTAGAGTGGGTTCTGTATGCTTGGATTGACTGTGAAAGGGCAAGGATGATGAATAAGCCATTAACTGGCCAGATCTCCTTCATTTCAACCTCTACTCTGACTCACAGACAGCATACTTGGGGCATAAACTTGGCAGACCTACTTCTGCATCATTTATAGAGAAAATGCCAGTGGTACATCCTCAAATGGCACCTTGGAGATGGTAATTCATCTTTGGGATAAATTGCAGTGAATGTGAAATGTGAATAAGAACTGAAGTTTGACTACGAGTCATTAATGTATCTGCTATTTTTGTACACATACAGCAAATGTACCTTTGTGTCTTCTCATTACTTAAAATAGCATGCACTTTCTGTCGACAGGTCCTTACTCTAAGAGCTGAGAATGTTTCGCAAGAAAAAAAAGAAGAGGCCGGAAATATCGGCACCGAAAAACTTTGAGCATCGGGTGCACACCTCTTTTGATGCAAAGCGTGGCTGCTTCGTGGGCCTGCCCACCCAATGGCAGAGCATCATAGACAACCTGCGGCGACCCAAGCCAGTGGTTGACCCCTCCAGGATAACGCCTGTAGAGCTCAAACCAAAGAAGGTGAGTGAAGAACATGTTCATCACACATGACAATTATTATAGCGATTTTTATGTATTATAATCTTATATGTCAAACTGGAACGAAGTGATGAAAACTACCTACATAAACTCACATTAAATGCTTCTGGTTAGGCTCTTGCCTTGTTGGTTAGTAAGGTCAGATATGGAGCTTATAGTTTATTACGTCAACTGCTTAATTAAGTTACTAATTAAATTGACTGACTGGCTGTAGCATCTTTTTACCTGAGTACTCGAAGTTGCTTAATATACACATGCTGCATTTTATTCTGATAATTTATAGAATGCAAAATGCAACGTGTCCTTACAGGTCATGTAGTACTCAGCAAAACCTCTTTATTATGCCTTATCATCTAAAGGCAGTGAAAACCTTTTTTTTTTTTTGGGCAAAAATATTGCAGTGTAGCGAGACAGCACACATAGAGCATTGTTAGAGAAGGGTTTTCATTACTTCTATCATGTCCCCTTAATCAGGTTTCTGCTTTGAGAACAACACGTTCTTTTTTTTCTGCGCTTCCTCCTGTCATATGGCTTTCGTATCTATCACCGGAGTGAGCTAACGACCCTGCTGTGTATGCTGTCTCTACAACGTGGGTCCTCAGAGGACCACAAGATTTATTACTTCACGCTGGCAATTAATAACAATCCGCGGTTCATGCCCACCAACGTCAGGATGTGGCATAAAACTGCAGGAGCAGCAAAGGTGAACACTAGCAAGCAATAAAGAGCTCTAATGGCTATATGGACACAGACATAAAAATAGGTAAAGAGTTTTAGTTCTGTTGGTGAATAAAGTTGAACCAGGCAGGTCGTGATGGCATAGTTAACATTTACAGTGCATGATAAACTGAGATTATACAAAGTGACACATTCCATGAGAACAACATTCTATGGAAGGTTTAGGTAGGAAAGTTGTGTAGGGCATTAAGAAAAAGCGTGATCCAAAATCCCTCTGCATCTTTGCCTCTTTTAAAACATTGAAATATTTTTGAATATATTTCGAAGTTTGAATTCTGTATCAGTTCACCATTTCTACATGGGTAATTGAATTGTTCAGTAAGAGATAAGATAACTGTGACTTGCCAGCTCACTGTGCACATACTGGTATTTATGAACACCATAGTTCTGTCAGCGCTGAATTAGAATCATTTAGGACAGATGTGAAAGGGTGCAGACTGACTCATGGCTGCATTTAAAGTGTCACATGACCAGACAGATTTCTCAAAATAGCATCATTTTAAGAAGCAGCGATTTGAAGCGTCTTATCTCAAAAACCAGAAAAGCTTGTCTAAAGGCTTGTTTTCATTAAGATGTCAAAGACCGTCTGCATGTGATATTCATTGTGTTTTTTTATTTTCTTTTATTTGTTTGTTTCAGACGATAGTGCGTGGGAGTTTCATCGGCCATGGCGACTATATCTCTGCGATGCTGTCTGACATGAGCAGGCTCTCCGTCACCAGCTCCAACTCACTGCGTAAGAGCAGTCCCTCAGCCAGAAAGCGTGCACAGTCTTTGGGCCGCCTGGGTGAGGTGAACGAGGGTGAGACGTACCAATATGAGGATTTGGCGCATGATTATCAGACACCAGACTGGCAAGACCGGGTGCAGAGCGAGAGCAGCACCCCTTATCTGGGTATGAAAAAGTGCCCCCCCCTCCAGCCCAATGGGGTGCTCCCCAGGGCAAAGTCCACCTATGAGGTCAGTGTGTCATCACTGGAGGGTCCTCCGCCTGTGCCACCACCACCCATCCCTGTGCCCGGTCCCCCAGACAGGATGATGGAAAGGAGACATTTGCCACTCAGGATGATAGTGCCCCCTGGTCACAGACCTATCACATGCTTCTACACCCCAGCTGTGCCCTTCCAGCCACCACTACCACCACCACCACCACCACCAGGGGAACCAGGAGAACATACGCCCGACCTACGGACCAATGACAGGCTGCTTGTTCAATCACAGAATAGCCCAGGGAGACCGTACTCCTCCTATGACCTGAAGGTGCTCCTTTGTTTTACTTCAAACTGCAGATTTTATGCCAGTGAGGGAATGAGCACAGCTGCTTTACTGGGTAATCAGAACACCCAGATACACTGTATAAAGTCCATTTGTGTCAGTTTAATTAAACTGAGTGTTGACCAAGTTCACTTTATTTCATTTATGATTAATTTGCCAAATGATTAATTATTTTGTTTCATTTGAACAGTTACATTACAGATTAAATTACAGTTTAACCTAACATCCCATGATATATGCACTTAGAAAATACCATTACAAAATATCTTACGGCCTTAGATTATGCAAGAACATTATGCTGAGTGGGGGTGTAATGTGCTGACCAGTGTTACTGGTTTCTGCTAGATGCCTGTAGATGGTGTTAGCACAGAGCACTTTAGGCGGTAGGGCACTTAAGCTGCTTCCTAGTGTAGCTGCTAATGATAGCTCCATTAAAGCTGTTGGTTTCGTGGTGATAAAGTTTGATTTAAGTGTCCAGGGCCATGGCACCTTGACAAATGTTAATATGTTATTTTAGCAGCATCTTAAGCTTGTGCTGAATCTCTTGGATTTGTGGGACATTCAGTGTTTCTGCCATGCGCATGAGATCCCTGCCTAGGATCAGTGGCTGTATTGTTGCTTCTATCTATGAATATTAGTTCATCTTCACGACTCTGTATGATAAACGGATAAACGGAAAGGAAAGTGAATGGGAAAGCCATTGTTGTGTTTGCTGTTTTTAAACAGCATTATTTCTGCTCAGGCATGACTGAGGGCAGACTTGACCATACAGTAGCTCACTCCTTAGGTACAAAGAGGTATTATGGTATATATCTCTGCACGGCCTAACTTTATAAATAAGAATAAAAAAAAAACATTATCACTACCTAAAACATCCAGGACCTAGTACAAATACAAAGGATGCACCACCCAAAATCAAATGTGGACTAGAAGCCTACTAGAAACAGCCTAGAAAGTAACAACAGGCCTAGACACCTACCTTAATGCCAGAAATAAATGCCTCTTAAAAATCTTACAAAAAAAGTATTCTGTAGCTAGCCAAATTACAATGTTCAGGAGAGATCCTCCATGAAACACTTCAACCTGAAAATGATCAAAAGGCAAAACACCACTCCCAACAGCAAACAAATGCATGGGTAATACCCCACAAGAGTAGATGAGGATGATGTGGACCAATATAAGACCAACCAATGGCTGAAACATCATCACTGCCCAATTAATCTAGAATAGGGAACTAGCAAGAACTGTCAATGATCTGATTCCTCTCATTTTAAACAAGCCAACAAAAAACACAAAATAGAGTGTGTTTTGGGTGACAGAAATAATCATGCACTCATAATCTATTTATAATCTATTTATCCTCAGGATGCCTTTGACCTTACAGTAGTGTCAATTCACAGACTTATTGTGTAGCACTGCAGTTAAAATAATTGTGCCCTGCATGGGAATATAAACAGTTTAACATATTTTTGGCTGTTTTTACCTTTCATAACATTAATAATAATTATCCTTACTACAGAAACAGGGTAATTCATATCTTGATTTTAGCTAGTAAAATGTAATTTAATTTACAGACCGACGCACTCATGAGACACCAGTCTGGCTTCTTTGCCAGTGGGACCAGCAGCCCCCTGGTAAGTGGCGTCCGGCCTCACCAGACGGTGCGCTCGTCCTGCAGCTATACCATCGGCCTGTCCCCTAATATTAGCCTGAGGCCTAACGGACCGGAGCCATTCCTGCGCCACTCAGCCAGCACCAACCCGGGCTTCTTTCCCAGGCAAGACAGTCCATCCCAGCCTAGGCCCTCGCCAACTGGCTCCTTGGCCACCAGTCCGCAAGGGACCTGCTCGCCGGCTTTCAGGCCCCCTCTGTACCCTTCTCCAAGGCCACCTCCCGACCCGCCAAAGGTGACCCATGAGCAGTTTAAGGCTGCCCTGCAGATGGTAGTTGACAAAGGGGATCCACGGTCGTACTTGGACAACTTTATGAAGATTGGCGAGGGATCCACTGGTGTGGTGTGCATTGCTCGGGAGAAACACAGTGGCCGGCAGGTGGCTGTTAAAATGATGGACCTTCGGAGGCAGCAGCGGCGTGAGCTTCTGTTTAATGAGGTAAATTAGGACACTGCCAGCTACATATATGTTTAATCACTTCACTCTAGTGCAATACTATTTCCATCTAGTTACAAAATCTATGTTTTAACTTGTTTTGTATTTAGAATTTAGTGCAATACTTAATGGGAACTGTAGAATATTACCAGACACATTACAGTCTAGGCTAAATAACACCAGGTCTGCAGTCTATAGAACACAATGGCTGAGATGCTTCATACAGTCACTAATAACAACAATAACAATAACGCAATCCTAAATGAAAATCAAAATGGTAAACAACTTCTAAAGGCTTAGTGCCTCATTCTTAAGCATTCTCAAATACATAAATATGGCTGAAATCTCTTGCTCCTGGCGTGTTAAGGTGGTCATCATGAGGGATTACCAACATAGGAACGTGGTGCAGATGTTCAAAAGTGCCCTGGTAGAGGAGGAGCTCTGGGTCATAATGGAGTACCTTCAGGGAGGAGCTTTAACCAACATTGTCTCTGAAACCAGGTACTGCATACTCAACACATGGGCTCACACACCATTTTCATACATGAGTCACATAGACTGTTTCTGCTTGTTGGGTGCATCAAGGTTGATATTTCTGCCAAAACCTTATTATCTTATCTTCTTTGTGCAAGGGTTGTGTGGCACCCATCATCAAAAACCATTCATAGCGCACATGCTTTCTGAGTTCTTCCTTGTGGCCACAGGGGGGCAGTGCAGCAGTAGGGTCAACACATTCTCTCACTGACAGGTCACAGTTCTTGATTTAAAAATATTTTTATGTAAAACGAGAGCGAATTGAAATCCTGCTTTTGAAATAATCAGTCTGATGGTTCTCGTTACCACCCATATAAAAACAGCTCAGTCAGGCCCAGTCCAGAAAGTAAATAGCTTTGGCAGTGTTGCGTATGTCAACTCTTCCCTTCACTCCTTCTTTAAGATGCAGGGCAAGCGCTGGCTCTTATGACAGAGACAGGTTCTGACCAAAGAGTCAAGTATCAGGGAAGATCATATTGAGGGCGATGGATTTCATTCCCCTGACAGGTCAGCACAGGCCAAATCCAGTTTTGTACAGACTGTTGTGTTCAGTCACAGTCATTCTTAATGTATATGGACGATGAAGATACCACTTTTTTAAATAATTAAGGTACTACTGGCAAATCCACTACAGAAATTAATACATGACAATTCTCCCTTTCTTTAATGTGCCCTTATTAGATATTGCCTAAAAGATTGTGGGCCCACTATTCCCCACAGTTAAATTAATCTGTGGCCTACTTATTATGTTTTGAATGTAGATTTTATTTTATTTTAGTATTAGGTGTTGAGGACACTCCACCAAAATTCTTTTTCATCTGTCTGTGTTCATTCTGAAAGCCTCATAATGGAAATACTGCTCTAAAACTAAATACCGCACTTAGCACACAATAAACCAATTATATACAATTACAGTGTAAATATACTTTTAATACTCATTGATATAGTTCTGATCCCACCAGAGTTTAGTCTGATTTGAGGACAATGTCTGAATGAATGCGTTCTGTGTAAATTACTTTTGTAATTTATGAATTATCCTGTGCTTGTGATCTTATGTCTCCTTAGGCTGACAGAGGAGCAGATAGCTACTGTGTGTGAAGCTGTTCTCCAAGCCCTGGCCTATTTGCACTCCCAGGGGGTGATTCACAGGGACATCAAGAGTGACTCCATTCTGCTTACCCTAGATGGAAGGGTGAGCAACTAATGCAATGCAATTCTCACCACTCACCAGCATAAACACTAAAGCATCACTGAGAGAGTGTGATGAAACAACGCGTTCTGAGAAAGTAAAAGAAAAAAAGACAATCATTGTCTCAGCAAGCTTAACATGTGTCATCTGCATTTAACACGTCATCCTTGGTGAGCAGTGGGCAGCCATGAAAGGCGCCTGGGGAGCAGTGTGTGGGGACTGTACTTTGCTCACTGTCACCTTGGCGGTTCAGGATTCGAACCTACAACCTTCTGATTATGGGTTCGTTTCCTTACATGCTAGGCCTTCCACTGCCTAGCAAGTATGTGCTCTGACTGCTGCATCCGGCAGTGTTGCTGTGACACTTGGGTTGGTGACATGTCTACTCTCTCCCCTTGCTACAAAAGTAGTTTTTGAAACTTCTCTGAAACCAAGAAGAAAAAACCTAGCACATTAGTCAGACATTTGCTTCTGTTTTCGATGTTTTATATGCTATAATTTTGTACTAACTCTGTGTTTATTAATTTGACTCCCTTTCAAGATCAAGCTATCAGATTTTGGGTTTTGTGCCCAGATCAGCAAAGACATTCCCAAAAGGAAGTCATTAGTGGGGACACCATACTGGATGGCTCCTGAGGTCATCTCAAAATCTCCTTATGGTACAGAGGTAATAGAGAGCAACCTCCTATTTATTATTATTATTTGTGGTTCTCTTTTTCAGGCTACACTACCAGTTTATAGGATAAACACATCTATCTTTAGGAAGCTACAAAGACTATAACAGAGGCTGTCTTGAAGAATCTATCAAAGGAAACATAGCTTTTAGTCTTTTTGAGAGAATAAAACAAAGAATGTTTCATTAATCAGACATCTCAGAGTTGGCACTCTTTAACTTTTGTCATCATCATAAGCAGCTTCATTAGATGATCATTAACATGAGCAAAGGAAATGCTGCCAAGATAGGAAGTCAGGACTGTTATAAAGCACCCCCATTGACTAAAATATGGTGGTTGACAGAAGTCAAGCATGTGAAATGATGCCATCACAGCAGAAGTTCAGTGCTTTGAAGGACCTAATTTTTCATTTGTGTATATTTTACCTCATGCAAGCCAGAAATCAGTAGGTGTGCTGAAACTATTGACCGGTGGAATAAATGTCAACAAAAGAGAAATAAATCAATGCGTTAGAGGGTAACAGTACCTGTTATGTTTGTGTGTGTTGTATGGCATTGAGCTGTTGTTTTGGTTTGCCATAGGTGGATATCTGGTCTCTGGGCATCATGGTGGTAGAAATGGTGGATGGAGAGCCTCCTTACTTCAGTGAGACTCCAGTTGCAGCCATGAAGAGATTGCGGGATGAACCTGCACCTACAGTCCGCAACTCTCAACTGGTGAGTGATTCATGGGTTCATACGTTTATATTTGATGTAGGGAAAAAACCTGAGCCTCAAAAGAATTTCAGTAATACAGTGTCAGCTGTATATGTCATGTACAGGTTCTATGTATATACACATTCATACACAGACTGTAACACATGATGATGATGATGATGCATAGATCCTCTATTTTTTTAGCCCTATTTTCCTAGTGCTATAATAGACATGTATCATATGTGGTCCCTTCATTAATATGTACTAACATAATCCTCTGGATTTACATCAGTTTCTGCATCTTTAACTAACCTTGTTGTTTGCTTTTTCTGTCACTCCAAATATTTAAATGGGAAGAGTACATGGTGATGATAGACCTCTTCCTTTACAACCTCTTGATGTCAAAATTCACAAAGCAGCACAAACAGTGTTACCAGATAACTGCTTCAAATCCTCCAAAAATTCACCTACAACAGACACAAAACTAGCTGATAAGTAATTAATAGACACAACTGATTAGTGACACTTGTGCAGGATGGGACTAAAGGTCCCCCACACAATAATACATTTAAAAAAGTGAAAATGGCAATCATTTCATTTCATTTCATTTGAAACCTTTGATATCTAAAAGTGCACTCCAAGAACTGGGGACTGGTCTCTCAACTCTAAACAAATGAATGATCTTCTGCAAGCAAACGTTCACTGATTTTTGTTACCTTAATATGTTCTAATTTAATCATCTGGAATTACATCAGTTTCTGCATCTTTAAAAGTGGTTCTCAACAAGCAATATTTCCCCAAACACAAAACCATTCAATCGGGCAACACAGAGCTCAACATCCTGCCTCCTCCCTTGTCAGGATATCAGAAATGTGATTTCTGTTATAATCATCTCAGAATCATGCTCATTACAAAATTCTGATTGAAATTCCAAAACAAAAATCTTAAATAATGCCTTGAAAACATGGCCCACTATGTTGAGATTTAGGATTATGGTGTTTTATGCCATTCCCTTTCTCTTTCCCCAGATCTCCCCTGTACTGAAGGACTTTTTGGACCGCATGTTAACCCGCGATCCACTGGAAAGAGCCAGCGCCACTGACCTGCTGGAGCATCCTTTCCTCCTGAAGAGCAGCTCGCCACAGTGCCTGGTTCCCCTAGTGGAACAGTACCGCAAGCGCATGTCCCACTGCTGACGTCCAGACCACACAGAGATCTTCTACCACAGCCGCCTAGCAGGGAGGCCACCTGGGAAAGCATTCCCATCCATTGGCATGCCACACCCAGTGGAAAGTGCTGAAGAATGACGGGCTTGGTTTACAGGTGTCAAAGACCATGTCATCTTGAGGAAAACGAGAGCAAGCACTTTAATAGGTGTGCGTAGTCAGCATGCAAGAACTATATTTTTGTCTTTTTGAGTGACAAAGGCAGGGACAGGAGTTATCTGTATTTCTTATGGAAGGGATCCACACTGTATGGTCCACAGTTACATGACAGTTAAGACATGGGCCACAATTATTTTTTATAGGATGAATAAATGGATAATTGTGTTTTGTAGGTAAAAATAAGGAGCTCTTGAAATCACAGAGTGTCCTTGATTCTGCACAGGGAAAATCACACTTTTTTTGTTTTGTTGGTGAACAACTTGCATGGAGCACCTTTAGCTTGAATGGGAATGCACGAAAATGGAGAAATGGTTGCGCCTTGTGTGTCATCACCGACCGTGATGAAAGATGTCTTTCATCTAGTTCAGTGGCATTCTTAAACAAGCCAGCGAAAATCATTCAGAAGTTTATTTTACTGTCAGATCCTGCAACGTTTCTTACAAAATGGACCTGACTGTTTATTCCCCATACAAAAAAAAAGTGTTGTGCATTGTTTGTAGAAAGTGAACAAGTACTGTACATAACATATGACCAGTCCATATGGTGTCTTTGAACTATAAAATGGTTTGAACTACTGAAACTAATGGTTTAATTTAACTGAACTTTAACTGGAACGTGTGAGTGCTGTTTTTGTTGGTGCTTGGACATCCCATCTGCTGTACTGTGAGTGACTTTCTGAAGTGTACGAATGTGTGATATTGCTACTGAGAAACGTCAGACTGTTCTCTGCATTGATCTGCATACTGTTAAAGCACACCGGCTTTACTCATATCTCACCAGCTGAGAACGCACTGAACATTTTTTTTTTGGCTATTCCTTCAAAAATACATCTCATGGTTGCATATGTATGTAGGACATTCACAAAGAGAAATGCATTATTCTAATTTTGTAAAAAACAATAAATTATGCATATTTAATAAGGAGAGGTAAATTATTTACTGCTTCAAGGACATTTCTCTGTCATTTCTCTTTTTTTATTATCCAACACAGAATGCATCCTTTTAAGCATAGTGCTCCATAAAATTTTATATTGTATGTTGTGCATTAAATACAGCCACCTTTTCTGTAGTAAGACAATATGATACATTGCCAAATAGTTTTATGATTCTCTTGATAAATACAGTGTCCTTGTCAACTATAAATGGTGTAATAAAATTAGCTATTTTACAGGCCAGTTATTAACCTCTGCCAGAAATCTGGTTAATTAATAATGTGGATGGAGAAAATGAAAACGGGAAGACGCTGTTTCGTCATGTTTAAATAAACGAACACGTTTAATGCACAGCAGCATTCGGAGTAACAGAGTAACGAATATGCATCACACACAACTGAGCTGAAGTACTTTATAGACATCAGATATCCACATTCCACCCATTTTTCACATCTTTGCTCTGCTGTGGGAGCTGCTGTCGAACTCGCACTTCACCCCGCTGATGCTGTCCACGCTGGGCTGGCTGCGGACCCTCTGGTGCGTGTGCGCCAGCGGGAAGGTCTCCGATCGGGACATCTTGGCCCTGCCCTGGCCGGAGGGACAGTCCCGCGCCAGCCTCCCGAACTCGGGCGCGGTGAAGCGCCGCAGCAGGCGGGTACCCAGCGCGGCGAGGCCGGCCGCTCCCGGCCGCTGAAGGAGGGGTTTGCCGGGCCGCTCCTGCTGCGGGAAGGGGCCGCGTCTCAGCGCGTCTCGCCGCTTCAGGAGGAGCTTCTCGGCCGCACCGTCCTCTGCGCAATGCTTGTCCGGACGAGGCTCCAGCTTCATCAGAGTTCTCTCGTCCTGCAGCGAAGCACGCTTGAATTTGTTAACGGAGTCGTGCACGTCGCCCTGGTAGGACTGCTTTCTGCCCCTCAGAAGGTCCAGGTTCAGCGACTTGGTTTTCCCCCACAGAGGAATGTGTTCGGTGGTGTCCAGCGTGCCTTCTCCATCTTTGCATTTCTCAACATCTCGATTTCTCCACAGTCTGGTGTCTCTCATCATGGAATTATGAATCTGCTTGGACTTAAACAAACTATCCTGAGCACCTTCAGTGAAAGGTGTCCTAGTTGGACTCACACGAGACTTGGCTCTGTCCGGGGACGGCTGCTGACACCGGCGCGCCCGGAGCCCATTACAGTCCCCCACCCGCATCTGCTTCTGAAAGAGCGGTGGCAGCGCCTCCTCATTTTTACTGTAGAACTGTCTGGAGAACCTCTCTAACACCTGCTTGGAGAGTCTGTTGGGTCTGCGTGTCTCGTACCCTCCTTCACCACGATTCGGCCCCGGCAACTCTCTCTTCCCCGGGCCATTTAGCATCTGAACGCACTGGTTGTGCCCAAAGAAGTTTGCCATCTGTATCGCACTTTGTCCAGCCAAGTTGGTGCGGTCCAGCTTCAGGCCCAGTCTCTTGAACGCTCGGAGGAGGAAGTCCAGAACCGGGGTGTGTCCCCCGTAGGCGGCATACATCAGCGCGCTGTTGCCCCAGGCGTCGGTGACCTCTGGGTCGGCACTGAACTGCACCAGGAGCTTGACCACGTCCAGGTGCCCAAGCTCACATGCCAGGCTGAGCGCGGTGCGGCCATTGTCGTCTCGCCCGTTGACGTCTGCCCCCTTCTCCAGCAGCAGCTGGGTGAACTTTGACCTGCTGCCGGCCTCCTGTAGACACACTGCCAGCATGAGCAGCGTGCGGCCATTCTCTGTCTTGGAGTTGAGGATGCGTCCATCCAGGGCGTCCAGCACAAAGCGGGCCAGGTGGAGTTTGCCGTCGTGCATAGCTTCTAGGAACGTCTTGGTGCCCGAGCCGGAGCACAGGTCCTTGGGTCTCAGCATAGTTCCAGCGACCTGTGGAGGTGGAGACTTGGAGTTTCTCTGGCCCTCTCACTCACTTGGCAGCTAGGTCTGTGTTGTGAGCCTCGGATAGGAGCACACGCTCTCTTTATAGCTCCCCTCCCTTTACTCTTCCCCCCTCCGCATGCCCGCTCTGTGTTGCCAGGGAAACATCCATCTGAGGACGCTGATGCTGCCTCCTGCTTCCATTCAGAAGCACTTCTTCGTGGCTACATTTGGAGCAAATATATTTGGCATGGCTGGAATAATTACTCAGGGGGGAACTCAATGAGCGATGCACGCCGCCTGTGATTTTAACCCTGTTTTGAACCCTATGTTTAAATCAGTCCCGGCTGATTGTATTTTTCATTCTATCTTAGTTTTCCTTTTCATTCCCATCTTCCGTTGCCCAGGTGACCATTCTTTTGCTTTCAACTCTAATGGATTTCCCCCCCCCCTCGGCACGTGGGAGAAGTGAATCAGCAGAATTTTTTTCCATTTTCAACCTTTTGTTGCTAAATGTCAAATCATCTCAAGCACTGTGTGATCCAGTGGCCATCAGAAGAGGTATGAGGTACATCAACATTTCTCTCTTACTGCTGTGAGATGATATCATGTCTCGCACAAAAACGTGTCTCCAAATGCTGCTTGCAGTTGGCAGCAAAATTGACTGGTGCTAAAGAGTAAACGGTGATGAAGACACTGGGTGATGAAGTCTGCCATGTCACGTTTCAAACATGCACAAAACAACTGTTGGCTCACACTGGGTTTATGCTGGCATTCAAAACATGAAAATTTTACATGACCGGGGCACTACTTTCAAACTGGAGCTAGCTGGCTTCCCGGTGTAAGGTATGAAGAATCCTCAAGGTTTTACATGAACAAATCAATAAAACAAAATGATGTTTGTAACTATGTACGGATGTATTGTAGCACTTGAGGAGAGTTCCCTAATGATAGCTTCAGGATTTACAGAAATCACTGCTGGCTAGTTGCCTCTAGTTGTTTGAGTATTTTTAGTTCTGTCACCCAGAGACTAAATTTAAGGATGAATTTCGAATGTTTAATATACGCTTGTGCGTCTGTCAATGTCACGGTGAACAAGTGGCATTGTTGGCAATTTTGGATTGGGCATTTTTATTCTGTATGTCCGGGCCCGCCTCTCCAATTAAAGAGGGTGGTAGTAGCATAGTGGGTAACACTATCGCCTATGAACCGGAAGAGCCAGGTTCAAATCCCACTTACTTGTGTCCCTGAGCAAGACACTTAACCCTGTTGCTTCGGGGGGACTGTCCCTGTAACTGTTGATTGTAAGTCTCTCTGGATAAGGGCGTCTGATAAATGCAATGATGCGGCAAGAGAACACTGACTTTGAAGCAAAACAATGTACTTAATTGATTGTAATATCCCAGTGACAGAGACTTATAATAAGAGAAGAAACTCTTCCTGGAATATGAGACATGACTTGATTTAGCCTTTGCTAACAGGCATAAGCATAAAAAA
This sequence comes from Denticeps clupeoides, assembly GCF_900700375.1. Lineage (NCBI taxonomy): Eukaryota > Metazoa > Chordata > Actinopteri > Clupeiformes > Denticipitidae > Denticeps > Denticeps clupeoides. The sequence goes on from NC_041707.1 coordinate 30,164,198, forward strand.
GGTATCATGTTATGTATAATAGTATATGGCCTAAATTGATTTATTTATTAAAGGAGAAATGATTTGCCCAGACGTTTCTTTTTAACCAAGTGACCCTTGAAAATTAGTGATATTTAGTGATAAAATGTGCCTCTCCAGACTCGAAAGAGATATATGTTTAGTCACACACAGATGGTACACAGAGAACCTGCAGTGAACCTGCTGGAGCTTTAATAAAGACACATGTCCGGTGCTAGATAGTGCCCAGAGGCTACAGAAACGCCCCATGGCTTTTCTCACATTTGCTTCGAATTGTCTTGGGCCCTATTTTATCCTTGCTGAGTTTTATATTAAACAGGCAAAATCCAATTATAATCAAACCTTAGGGTACCAGGAGAGATATAACACCCACATCCATCACACAGTTACACCAGCCGTTATCATTCAAATTATTAGCAAATAATTTTAATCAAACAATTTTGGCAAAATAATTTTTTGTGTAATGATAATTTGACTACCTTGTTTTACAATAAGATTGAGATTACCTGCATTTCATATGGCAGAGCAGACAGGCAATAAACAGCACAGAGCATATATACTTGTCTTGTGGTGACTTTGGGGTACTCCGGATCTGTGTACCAGACCAAAGTTTTCAGGTGTCGATAGTTACAAATTGTATTCACAAATTGTTGCTTGTATTTGTTGTCCTATTGTGTCTTGAGTTCACCGGGTCTTTTATCTGTCTGTGTTGATACATGTAGTCCTGTATTATGTGCCTTTTTTTTATAAAATCATGCAGATGTGAAGTGGTCACATGTGATACACAGCAGCACAGCACACGGTGCACACAGTTAATTTGTCCTCTGCATTTAACCCATCACCCTGAGTGAGCAGTGGGCAGCCATGACACACGCCCGGGGGGCTTTACTCAGTGGCACCTCAGTGGCACCTTGGTGGATCGGGATTCGAACCGGCAACCTTCTGATTACGGGGCCGCTTCCTTAACCGCTAGGCCACCACTACCCCCATGTGTCCTGCTTCCTGTTCCTGCCATGCTGATTGGCCCTCTGACAGTTGTGTAAACCTAGAGCACCTCAAGCAATGTGAAGCAAATGGGAATGGAAGTGGCTCTATTGACACCTTCAGCACACACATGTAACATTATGTGAAGTAGTCTCTTTGATTAATTCTTTTTAAAATGAATCAATTGTGAGCCCTATACATTTTTTTTAAATAAGAAGAACATTATTTTAGCGGTAAATGAGATTACTTTGTGTTATGGATCTTATTTTTTCTCCAAAGACTCCCCTGTGCTTGGTCAAAGTGACTGTAATTTTTAACCATTTTCTAACAAGCTTTCTTCAAAACGTTCTGACATTTCTTCTGAGAGACTGGCTAGTCACTATGATTTGCAGTGGTACTGCTCTGTTCTGTGTGAATCCACAAGCTTTCAAAGAAAAAAATGTGCACAAATATGGGCAAAATTAATGGAGAGCATGGACAGAAGGCTTTCTCCATATCCATATCTGTCTTTAACAGAAATGGCCTTAAAAGGGAAAGAACTTCACATGTATGTTCCATACCTTGGCATCTACTAGGAATGAAAACTGCGTCAACATTAGATTTTTTATACAGAACAATGATTTCAAGTGTACTTCAACAGATCAACAGAAAAATTGTCCATAAATACTTCAGTTTTGAATAGATTGTTTCAATTTACAGGTCATTTGAAGCTATTGAGCAATCATCATTATATTGTAAAATTAAGATGCCTGTCATGAGCGGACAATGCTCCTGCCTAATTTAAATGAATGACTCTGCCATGACTCAATACGAAAGATTGTGAGCTGTTGCTAAGTGGATGCCATACAAAAAGAAGGTGTGATCACGGTTGATCATACAAACAGGATTAACCCCAGAACCTTGCAGTTAAGGTGTTACTCTACAGGAGGCGGCATGAACCATAAGAATTTGCTGCTCAAAAGATATAGTGTGGTTCCATCAAATTCCATCAAAACTGCCTGAGGTGAAACATCTTCCGCCTTCACAAGAACTGGAATAGATTTCACTACATAGTAATGTTATGTGATGAGGCTGATACTTTTAGCACAGGACTAAAATTACAAATGGCATTTCGCCAAAAAGGTTTGTCAGAGGTAGGAGATCATCAGGCACAGGATGCCTCTGATACACAATGAATTGGTCTTGTGTGTGATCTATTAACAGTTGAAACTAAAGACAGTCACAGCTTATTCAATAAAAAGCAAAAACATGGCAAACCTTTTGAAGAAGACTTAAAAAGTGAGATTTGAAGGTGTCCAATACTCCTGAAATACAAGCTGAGTTTCCTAGAGCTCAGCAGAGAGTAAAGCTGGTCACCCTTACTGACTTTCTATAGAAAATCCCTGCGCACATTTGCTTACCATTTGCTGCCCTTGGTTAGTTCATGTGCTTGGGACAACCAGAACCCTTCCTAGAGCTGATTGTCTGCCAAACTGCATTATTGGGGAAGAAGAGAGAGAGGGGTAAAGATCTGCTACCAGATCTGTGGTCACCAGTGCAATACAGTCCAAATAGTGAAGCATGGTGGTGGCAGCATCATGCTGTGGTTTTTTTTGCAGCTGCAGGGACATGACAACTGGTTGCAATAAAGGGAAAGATGAATGCGATCAAGTACAGGGATATCCTGGACGAAAACCTTCTCCAGAGTGCTCAGGACCTGAGACTAGGCTGAAGGTTCACCTTCTAACAAGACAATTACCCTAAGCACACAGCTAAAATAATGAAGGAGTGGTTTCACAACAACTCTGTGACTGTTCTTGAATTAAACCCAATTAAGCATCTCTAGACAGACCAAAAATGCTGTCCACTGCGTGTAGGTACATTTACATTTACATTTACGGCATTTGGCAGGCGCCCTTATCCAGAGCGACTTACAACGTGCTTAAGTTACCATCGATGAAGAGATCAATTCCGGTTCACTAGGACCACAACTATGAATACATCTATTTTATTCACTCTGTTGTAGATTCTGTACACAAAGTACAACAAGAAAATTACAATTTAATCTAAATATTCTTTAAAGAGGAAGGTCTTGAGCTGTCGTTTGAAGGTGCTCAGTGACTGAGCTGTTCTGACCTTGAGGGGAAGTTCATTCCACCACCGAGGGGCCAAGACGGAGAAGAGTCTAGATGAATGTTTTCCTTTTACCTTCAGAGATGGAGGTAAAAACGATAACCCCGGTGCGGAGGGACACAAGGAGGTAGGCGAGTTTCCATTGCTTTGTTCTGCAAACGTAAAACCAGCATGAGCTGCAACATCCATGTATGTTGACGTTCGTGTGGCAAAACAACACACGGGATGGACAGGATGAAGAGGCAGAAAAACAGGACAGGAGACAATAAGGACCAGGTCTACTTGAAGTAGACGCTGAGTTGGCGTAGTCTTTTGCTGGTTAGGGCAAAATAATGACTGGCGACAGTCACCTTGTTTCTCCTGGTCACGCGGATGGACTTGTTAATGTTAGTAAAAAATGTCTTTGTTTTTCTGTCAATATGGGGTGCTGTGTGTTAATTAATAAGGAAAAATGAGCTTTATTCATTTTATAAATGGCTGCAATATAACAAAGAGCGAAAAAATTTAAGGGGGTCTGAATACTTTCCGCACCCACTGTATGTAACTCCATTTATTAGCTGGTGCATCTTATCTCAATCCTTAGAAGGAAAACCAGTTCCAGTGTGCTCTCTGTTTCTGTTCCATCTACTGTTCCCATGGTGCTCAGGATATGAGAAAAATAAGAGGCCATGTGGAGAAGCCGCCTGGATTCATTAATTAAATGCCTGAAGCTTTCAGTACATATGTGGCAGGACCAGGTAAGGGAGGAACAGGTGACTTCAAAACAAGGTCCTTCACCAGGTTCACCTGCAATATTTATAAGTGATATAACAAAGACTCACGCTAGAATCAAATTTAGTTTCTTCATTGCATAATATACAATGTGTTGTGCCCCAATTCTTTAAATAGTAACATGACATGACTGTCAAAATGGGTTTGCCTGATTGAACTTTCTCTTTGCAGCTGTCAGCCCTCTTTTTATTACCTTCCATTTCCTGTAATGTCCTTTGATTTGAAACAAGGACACACAACAGCTTGGGTTCATCGGAAACTTCACACTTTGTCATTTTGAGAGGGTACAAGCAGCTGGCCTGTTGTCACAGCACCAGAACATGTGTCTCCTTAGTAAGGTCTTGGGACTTGCAGGTCAGGGCTGTGTGACAGGAGCATTGACTGAATAAGTTCCTTCAGGAAAAGTGAAAGTGTGAGCATGCATCGCCAAAAGAGCTTTTTCCTCAAAAAGAGCAGTCAATCTGGGTGAAGTGTTCTGTGAAGCATTCTGGCAACATTGTAAGGTTGTTCTATAAATTACAGCACAGGCACAGATGCTAACGTTCACAGATAACCCCCTTCCCAAAAGACTATTGTGTATTCCCCCCCATCAATTACTGCCTCCCTACTTGCCAATAAGACAGATGGCTATTAGCAGGGAGTGTTAGTCTTCTGATTTTGGGAAGCTTAATGTCAGCTTTTCCACTTAAAGTCTTGGACAACTGAGAATTAGCTGATGGGGGGCTTTCTTTCCATCTTTCTAAATCACAGAATATGCTACCAGATCATTTGTTGAAATGTGCGGAATGTTGCATGGAGCAAGTTTAATTGTGGGATCAGGAGGTTCAACATAGTCCAAGAAAACAGTTCTGAAAGAAACTGTGTAATCCACTGGAAGAAAGAGACCAATGCAAAACAACAATGAAACCTTACGAACAGATTCATGCCCTTGCCCAGTTATTTCTGAACCAACTGAAACCTTTATTGGATGGGTAAATCAAGCATGCCAAGAGCCTCAGCCATTGTTTGCTTCTCCTTCTTGGCCCTGACTGCTTCATACATTGGCCAATAGGAGATATAACTGGGTTGTGTAGTAAAAAGCTGGAAAAATAGGTTGCAGGATAACAGCTGCCTTATGATCTCTGAGCAAGAAGATCTTTCAGATTAAGCAAAGAAACATGCATGCAGGTGTAAGTAGTACTGGAGCTCATAAAATGGTCATAAAATAAATAATGCTGCATGTGCACAGATTTTGGATATATTACACACTTCTAAAGTATTGGGCTACTTAGAATTAATAACCTGACATTCAATTTATTTTGTGCATTCCAAACTTTCATATCAAACATAATAAATTGGCTTATCCTTCAGCTCTTTTAAATCTGTCCTTCTGATTGCTGCACATTTAAAGACAAAGGTGTCAAAGGTGGGTCTGCTTCTATTCAGAAAGATCTTTAATACAGAGAATAATGTTACTGCTCCTATTGGATGCTTGCATGCCGCCGCACACACTCTACAGGTGAACATGCACAGCCTATGCCTTTCTCATTGGGTGTGTGTGTGTGAGTGTGTGTGTAATTCTATTGAATACCACTTAGAAACCAAGGTTGTTCATCTCTCCTGATCATGAAAGGCATGTAGTTTTTAATAAATAGCTTAGCTGCAGACCTTGTGCTTCTGAGAGAAAAAATGCATGGCATTTTTAAAAAATAAATTTTTGTTACACTTTTTGTCTCTCTCTCTCACTCAGCTCTTTTTATGCTTGTCATTTTGGGAATGCTTGTATGCAGGCAGCTTGTGTTATTCTAACATGTTTTTATGAGAAGACATTAAGGATGCCCTGAGAAAAGTCTGCTTGTGCCCAGGGTGCCTCCTATGTTTTGCCCTTAATACCTTTGGGCAATACTAATTGTTTATAGGAAAATGCTGCTGTGTGATGCAACCAGAATTTAACACATAAGGGAAAAAACTATAAACAACACATGGTATGCATAGGTTCCTGATATATGTGTATATTTGATTCTAAGAACAAAAAGAAATTCTTCATTCTTCATTCATCTTTATTAGCTTAAGATAGAGGCAATATTGTATATGCTGTTTAAGGTAAAAATGTCATCATCATATTTTGTAGTTGCTAAGTAAAAAAAAATTCATCTATTATTCCACTGATTCATGCAAGGATCATGGGTCCTGAATAGTAAATCAGTACAGTTCAACATATGCTCACAAAAGGTCCTTAAAATAGGCTGTAGCCTAGTATTTCACACTACAGGTAGAGAAGGTAGCACTTCAAGAAAAACTCTCATGCGAGTTTCTATTCATACCAAAAACAAACTGCAAAAGAGGACCTTTCAGTTATTTTTACCTGGTTTAAAGTTAAAAATAACTGGTTTGTTGAAAAGAAAACATTTCTGCACCACATTATGCACCATAGACACTAAATCTGTCCCTGTTATCTATTACACGAGATTAAGATAAAGGCCTGTTCTGTAAGCGTTACTGGGTTAGGAATTGAACATGAAAAGGCTCCATCTGTGTCCAAAATTCAAAAAGTGACAAGACGACATTCAATGAATGTGGGCTACATAAACTACGAACAAAAACAACTGATTTTTGGATTTAGCAGAATTGAAGAGAATTGGCGTATTGGAGGCTTGATTGGACTGTGATGGGGATGGCGTAGACAGGGGGAACTGATGAGACTGGTGGTATTCTCAGCTTCAGGAACAAAGTGCCATAAGGTGCAGTAGATCGCACGTGTTCTGTGGGAGGTCAGGGTGAGTCATCTGCCATGACCATGACAGAGGAGATGTGGGGGGGGGGGTTGCAACAGTGCCTGTAGGGAGAAGCGACTCTATTCCATCTTATTGAATTCACCGCAGAGGTTGTCACTCTCATTGTTGTCATGTCACACTTTAATTTAACCGTTCTGTGCCTTCCTTTTTCTTAGACATTTGAGTCTTATACAGTGACATGACAATAACCATGTTCATAACTCTATAATAATGTAATGTTTTTGCCACTGGTTGTAGATTTGGCATTGTTTTGAGATTGACTGGTTCAGGCAAAGTCTGCAGAGTTCACTCTGCACACTTCTGACGAGATAAGAGAAGATAAGATTTCTTCATTTTTTGATACTTTTTAGAATGCTTTTATTTTTCCAGCTTTATACTGACAATATGACATGACAAATGTAAAAGGCTCATCATTTTTTAATATTCACAATAATATTTACTGACATAGTTTGATCTGGCTATCCAAAAAATGAGTGGACTACATCTCTGATGAATCACACAGAGTTGTTCAAACTCATTCATTAAAATCTGCAAACTGGCACTGGGATGCTGAAATAAAAAATGCATGCCCACCTACACAATCACACCAGCCACGTAACCTACAGATGAACATGTTTGATGGATGCATCACAGTAGGTTCTCTCTGGAAACAAAAGTGTGCGAGCAGATGGAAAAGCCCTGAACATTAATGTCTGTCCTCACAGGGGTACCGGTGGAGAGGCGATGACTGTCCCCGACAACAGCATGGACAGGCCATGTGTAGGCGTGTGGGTTGAGATTGCAACATTAAGCTTGGGAGAGCAGTCTGGAGGTAAAGCCCACACAGGAAGTGTGCTACTGGCTCCCCCCATCAGCCTAATTACATCTGCAGAGGTCTCCATCTTCTTTAGCCTACACCATCTTATTTCACAATTTGACAGCTGTCCAACAATCTTCTTCATCTTTGTTGACCCACTTTTTGTCTTGTTATACTTTGTTACACTGTGCCCTTGCCAATATAAGGCAGGCCACAAGGTTTCATCTTCTTCCAGACTTTTGGCTTGAAGTGAAACAAATGTCACCCCAGCAGATCTCTGATGTCTGCAGATGACAACCTGACCCATAGTGACAAGAGTGAATGAAATGTAGTCATTTTCAAATTGCAGAAGGTCAGCATTTTATGCACTAAACGGTAAAGTGCAGAGTAGCTTTAATGGCACCTGGAGACGCACCTGGCACCAATCTGCATGACAGCAGGGCGGTTATAAAGGACTTGGCAGAGGAGAACCATGCAGAAGAACTCAGCCAGTTGTTGTGAGTACAGGTGCCAGTGGGGAGCTCCGGAGGGTCACCCGTGGGGTCGGGGAGTTCTGCGGCGAGACACAGAAGGACTGGGATACGACCCCCAAGTACTGGCCCCCCACCTGCTGCACCACCACCATCTCCAGCAAAGCACCCAGCCCAGGGTGCCCGGACCCTTCTCAGGAGCAGCAGGTACATGCCAGTCCTTTTTAACATCTTGTGGTGTGTACTTTGCTGCTTCCCTCACTCTCAGATGCGGACGAGATCACCACCATACTCGCGCGTCTGACTGGGTCAGCGTGGGGCTGCGGCGTAGCCTTGTGGCAACGAGGAGAGACAGACAGAATGGGTTACAGGTACTTCCTGTAGCTACTGTAGGAGGAGTTCGATCGGCCATGGATCGAACCCTACCCCACACCCAGAACCAGTCGGGATCCAGTGCAGGAAGACCCCACGGTTTGGGACGCAGCACTGGCGGGTGGCCAGAGGGTCACGCTTCCTGTGATCCTGGCTGCACCTCCTGAGGAGGTCCCGGAGAGTCCAGAGAGGGATCCAGGGACGTGCAGCGGGAGGGGTTGTAAGTGCCAAGAATGAATCACCCAGGGGTGCAGTAAATGGTTGCCGGAGGATCTGTGACCACCTCCCTGCGCGTGGCAAGGAGGAACGCAAGAAGCGTCAAAGGGGACATGCGGAGACAGGGCCCCACGTACCCAGAAGGTTCGGCTCTAACTTTTTTGTGCAGGTTGGAGGGACCGAGGCCGCCATGCAGGATGACATCTGGGATATAAGGAGCTTCTGAGCAGCCATTTGGGGCTGCAACATTTTATGTTGAACCTGTTACTTGCCTTATGTCTATTTTCGGTTCCTGGCAATCGGCACAGCTGCAGGTTAGTTTGTTCTCCCTTTGTTTCCACTGTTTTTGGCCCTCGCACAGTTCTTTTGTGTTTTAATAAATAAATGTTTCTCAGTATGTCCCGCCTCTGCAATGAGCAACAAGTTACTAACAAGCATTGGTCATTCTTGGTACCCGGCTTTTGCCTCCATTCTTTCTCAATGCGGACAATCGGCAAATAAAAGGCTCACATGTTATATTTCTGTACATCTTTGTCATGTTTTTGTCAGTATGATAAATTCAGTAAATTAGAGATTAATGGAATATCTAAGGGCTTTTTAATTTTCCTTTAGTGACTTGCTTATACTTGCAAATTCAATACTTGTTGACACCTCGATTCAACTATTGTGAATGAATTTCTAGGCACTGACATCTCCTTTCTCAAAAATAGATTTAGCTGCTTGTTCTTTTGAGAAAAGAACACATCTTTCTGACTCCTTGTCTTCAAACGTCTAGAGCCTCATTCACAATGTACACGTGCAGCAAACATCGCCTTTCATTTCTAGCTGAGAATACTTTTTATAGCTGCCATAGGCAAAGGGCTCTGTAATTAGTGAAATTATGACGGAAAGGGCCCATTGTCCTGCAAATCGCTCCACTCAACAGCAAGAGTAGTGCAGATGTAGTAAAAAAAACTGTTTCAGTTCTACAACCATGAGCTCAGCTCTCCTACTAGGGTAGCAATGTCTACACGTGACTAAGGCCATTTGCCACGTGCACAGATAAATGCAGCATCAAAACAAATCACTGAGCAGCTATTTCAAAGAATATTAATCATACACAAGCGCCTAAAATATTTGATCAATTTCAGAATTTATGAATAAATGGCTCCTAAAACAGACTTGATCTGAGTCATAAATGAACGCACACATCATCATGATGAATCCTTTAAATTAAAGCGGTTTAATTTAAGTTGTCATTTTCAAATCAAGACACATTACACATCTATTAAAATGATCTACATAGCTTCTACAGAAACAAATAAAATGCCAAACCATTTAAATCAATACAGTTCCTTCTTCTGAAAAAGTTCAAAAGGTTCCAATTACAAGTGTCATTATGAAAGAAAAGAACTGCAGACAATTCAGGATGGAATTTCAATTGATTTCTAGAATTTAGAAAGACATTTGTGAGATTGGGGGCAGTGTTTTATGAGGACAACACAGTTTTGGGTTTGTGGACTGACACAAGTTCACAGTTCACCCCCTTTTGCTTATTCTGATCCCCACTACCCTTTAACCAGAAATGTGACTGTGTCATTTCCAGGTTCTGACTTTCAATCCACTAGGTCTCTAAAATCAGGACAACTTTTGTAAAAAAGCAGAATTGTTTTTTTAATGTGACATTAATTTCTCTAGATCTTTGAAAGAGATAAAGATATATAGGTATTTTTTCTGCCATGTGCCTATGGTTACTGAATTAAGTGCTGAGGATGAACCCTGTGAGGACAAAGCTATTGTAAATTTATCAGTGATCAGTGGTAGCAGCCATTCTGGACTGGGCTGCTGGGAATTATAATAGATGCTTTGAGTTGGACCATTCAGAATAAAAGGCTTGGCTAGATTCACCTCTTTGAGTTCACATTCTAGCCACATTCAAGACATTTTCTTTATTTTTGCCCCTCACTCTGGACATATTTGGTATGAATTCTGTCTTTCTGATACCGGTGATCACACCTTATCCAGTTATTTGATTACCAAATACAGATTTGATGATGAAGTCCATCGAGTGGTTAATGGATTGAGTACTTGAGATATTTATTTTTGTGTGTACTTGGTTAATGTCATTTGACAATAATTAAGAAACTGAAGACAGGAGAAGTACATTCATCCCAGGAAAACGTCTCCATAATGACCACCCTTCTCTGACAAACTGGAGGAGGACTGGTCCACCTGGTCAGGAAAGTGCACGCCCACACAGGCATTCACAGCCTCCCTCAGATCAGAAGGAAGTGACCTCATCTTTCTCTCATTCTCCACCAGGGCGTCTTGGTTCATCTGTAACAATCCAAGGACGGAACAGTAGAAGAAAAGTGCTATTAATTAAAGACAATCCTTCAACAACTTTATTTTTCGAGCCTTTGTGTGTTCCTGTAGACTAATTAAAGACATGCAGATAATATTTATTAACCGTGTCTATATGTTTTAACATTGAATAAAAATATAATCAGGAAGAATACATAATTCCGCTTCTAAACTCTGTATAGCCGATATTATTACACATTGAATATAAATGACAGATATGTCTTGGATATGTGGCTATGCAGTTTAGAGATGGATGGGGTTTGACATGAGCTCCACAAGGTGACATGCAACAGTAGAAGAGATTCTACCCAAAAAAAATTCTACACCCCTAAAAAACTATGCACTGGTGTAAAGTCTCTTTTTTCCCCTGACATTCAAGTTACAAAATGGAATTTGGTTATTTGCGCTTTCTGGTTTCAGCATAGGCCAAAATGTGATTCTCCTCCTTAATCAGAAAAATGGTAATTTGGACTTCATTCCAAAATGTTATGGATTATGGAACCTTAAATACATCATCCAGATGGTCACATGAACAATTGCGGAATGGTGCTTTTCAGATAAATATACAGTATTCACTGTTTTATTATATGGTAGATATATAATATAAACTTACAGGCTGTATCTGTAACATTATTTGCATAATTATCTGCCTGGAAGCATGTAAATGTAAATATATGGTCTGAGGAAATTAAAAAGTCGTACACATCATGTGACCAATTTTGAGGAGGTTTAGAGAAAACTGCGTGTTCACCTTGTGAACAAGAGTGTTGAACTCTTCAAGGGTTGCTGCTTGCTTCTTCCGCAGCATTTCCTCTGCAGAACTACCATTGTCTTCAGCCTGTGAGAGAGTGTAGTAGGTAAGTGGGTATGTAAGAGTGTGTATGTGTGTGGGTGGATGTGTGGGTGGCTGAAGCTTAGTTCTCAAAACATTAATCATTTGAGCACCACACTGGACATGTGATATAATTATGTTTGTTGCTCATCTAAGATTAATTGAGAAGAAATTCTGATTTGTTCTCGTTATTGCTATCACCTCCCAGAATTCAAACGTGGATAAAGAGAAAACAGAGGGACAGAGGACGTGGACGCTGTGACCTTTGAGAAAAGCCTTGGCTTTTTAAGAGTGCTTATTTGACACTGCAGTAAGAAGAAAAAAACAGAAAGATGTCTAATGGACAGTCTGGTGCTACAGATACACTCAGGCTGAATTCTGATGAGCAAATATGTGAGAGAACAGCAGTGAGCACTGAGTCATCACACACACACACACATACAGACACACACACACGTCAGCTCATTGCATCCTCAGATCCGCGAAACGCTGCGATTTTTCTCCTTGGTCGCATCAATCACTGTGGTATGGATCAATGTGGTATGGATCAATGATTTTTACAGTAAGCCGTGTTTGCATGCACTGTGTGTGTGGGTGTGTGTCCCTCAGTATAATTAAGACCACTGCTATTTTTCTCTTTCACAGGTTCTACAGTTCATCTCAACACATTGTGCTGGATCGGCCTGATCTTCTTACCACTTTGTTTTCCTGGGCAGCCTCCTCAGCCTGGTCACAGGTCATGCTCTTCTGCAGTCTACTGTAGCAGAGAAGAAAAAAACAGCCCATGACATAATTTGGATTATAATTTATGACAATAACAGCCTGCATCCCCAGGCTCAGTAAGATACTCCAGGGGTTAGATTGACTGAATACTTCCTCAGTGTATTTCCTAATGCACTCTTCAGATTCAATGACTGTCGAAGTCTTTCAGGTCCATTTTCAAACAATAACATATGGTATTCACTTAGGACAAATTAACAAGGTACGAAAAGACAAAATAATTTTGTCACACTGACAGTCTGTTTATCATATGTTATGCCATTAGGGGTGGTCTAACACAGGGGTGGTAGTAGCCTAGTGAGTAACACTCTTGCCTATGAACCAGAATAATACAAAGTCACAGATTCAAATCCCACTAACTACCATTTTGTTCCTGAGCAAGACGTTTTACTGTAGCTACTGGTTGTAAGTCGCTGTGGATAAGGATGTCAGATAAATTCCGCATATATAAAATGTAAATACATGGTGCTCATTGGGAGTGGTAAACATGTAACAAGGGGGCAGTAAGCTTTATAGGAATCTCCCATCTAACAACACTAAAAACCAAAACAGGATGTGACTTTTTTTATGCAAAACATGTGCAAATGAAAAATGCCCTAAAATGCCATTTTTTTCCTTAGTCATGATCTAACCGTCAAAACGTTTGCACACACCTACTCATTTATGGGTCTTGCATTTATTAGATTATAGATCAAAACTGAATACAAAGGAATATGAAATAATTATGCAATAAACAAAATAATTATTTTGGCCTCTATATTAGTGTCCATAACTGCTACAGAGTGGGTGCATCCAGAGTTTTGACTGGTAGTACATTCATCCCAGGAAAAGTCTGAATATATGGAATGAAACTTGAATATATGGAATGAAACTTTGAATATATGGAATGAAACTTGAATATATGGAATGAAAGTCTGAATATATGGAATGAAAGTCTGAATATATGGAATGAAAGTCTGAATATATGGAATGAAATCTGACGTCACCAAGACGTTGGCGCCATTTTGAGAATGTTAATTTGCTAAACAGGTGAATTGTTCCTCACCACGAGTGAGGCTGAACTAAACCCAGTGGCAGCAGTTTTAAACAGCGACGACATAATAAACACTCTGGCTAATGCTTGCAGTAACACTGCTAATAAATCTACCAGCATTCAGCAGAGAGATTTATTCAATGTTTCACCGTGGAAGACCTAATGCAGCGACAGTAGCTGCTTATTCATCAAGAATCCACACTGACCGAAGCTTCCCACCGCCATTCCTACCTACAACCTCCGTCCATTAATACGGAAACGGAGGTAAGTAAACGGGGAGGAATTACAGGACAAACTAACTTCAGCATTTTAAATCCGATATACCAGCGCTGCCTGATCCCAGCGCGCCATGCAATGTTTAGATTCAGGCTGCACACACAAATTTTATTCTATTCTATACATTAATGTAATCTGCACTTTTTAAAGTTAGCAGAACCTTTGTGTCTTAATTGTGGCTGTTTGTGCTCTATAGTGAGTTGAGTTTATGATGAACCCGGTGTAGCTGGTGAAATTCCGCTGGTACAGATTTTACTCGTTAAAACGGCACCGGAGACACTCGCACGGGCAGCGACGAGTGTAAAACAGAAGAGAATAAACTTTGTGTGTGCAGCCTGGTATATCGGATTTAAAATGCTGAAGTTAGTTTCCGTATTTAAAGACGGAGGTTTAATGTAGGAATGGCGGTGGGAAGCTCGCCTGATGTGGAAATATTGAAAAATCTCTTCATCAGTAGTCCTAAGCTGAGTGTTGGTAGAATTATTAGCGGTGTTACTGCATGACGTCAGAATTCATTCCATATGTTCAAACTTTCATTCCATATGTTCAAACTTTCATTCCATATATTCAGACTTCATTCCATATATTCAGACTTTCATTCCACACACACACACACACATAATATATTATATATATTATATATATTATATTATTTCAAAAACTGTTCAAATCACCATACATTTTAGACCATGCCACGGCAATATATATATATATATATATATATATATATATATATATATATTGCCGTGGCATGGTCTAAAATGTATGGTGATTTGAACAGTTTTTGAAACAAGTTACTGTAATTCTAAAGTTGGAGACCAGACTAGATAATTACTTGTAGTGGCATCATCAAAGGTTTTTCTATACTGGTTTTTACACTTAGTATATGAATGTGAACTACGTTTTAATCACATCCTGTCTAGGCTATTGCAACACCTTATATTAAGGGTTGGCTTAGTTGTCTTCAACTTCAAAGGCATGACAATCTCATCCCAGCTCATATGTCTTTGCACTGGCTTCCTTTTAAGATCCAATTCAAAATGTTATTTCTAAATTGTTGAACCACCATGGTCTAGTTAGAGCACTGAGGACAACATCTACCAAATAATAACATCTGATTCTGCACATTCCAACTTTCACAGTAGGTGACAGAACCTAAACCATGTTACGCTTTGCCTCTTCATATCAGAGCTGCACAGAACAGTTTTAAGTGGGGTGACAAGACATCCTCTATTCCCCTGACATGTCTTCTTTTTGAGACCTGAAGATTGCATGCGAATGGGTTTTTAGAATTGTCCGGAATGGAAACATTTTAGAATGGAAACATTCATCATGTCACGGCATCCTACATGCCTATTCACTTTCATTGCACCAGCTAGCACCAACACAGTGGCGGTTTTTGACATGGGTGACATGGGTGTGGTGGGGGTGGCATCATGGGAATCGGCAATATTTTTTTTTGCGCACCGCCCATACTGCACTGACATCATGATTGCATAGCTACCAATTGGTTTTCTCTTCCCCGTTTGCAGGGAGTAAGGGCGCCCTCATTTTGCGATGTGCACCTGCTGCTTTGAGGGGTGGCAGGAGATTCTCTGACTGGCTGGAGTGGCATCTAATAACCAGCTCACAAAGTAAACCACAACGCTGAAGTAGATTTTTATTTGAGTTGTCAGTTCTACCTTAAACACTGCTCAGCAGGCTGCAATACCCGTATTGTAGGTGGTACAGTTCCTAGGACAGCCAGCAAATCTGTTTCAGAAATGAAGAACCTTTTAAATCTGAATATGGCGATGATCTCTGTGCCCACTCAAAACTCTGAACTATCATAAATGGTATCAAGTGTTAACTCTCACATGGGTTCTGGGGCTCTGAAAACTCACTTGTTTTGGGTAAAATAGGATGTATAGAAATAGTATCAACTAATACCTTTCTGTACCAAAACATTTTTCACTGTAAAATTAACCTGGGAACTGCTCATGTGCACATTTATGATGAATATGGTTATTTCCATGTAAAATAAATTGTATTGCAGCCTGCAATATTTAAGTAAGGCAATTCAAGTAAGGAGCTGAGAATAAGGAGCGCCCTTGTGTACTCTACGTTCTGTCACACCAATTTATGCTTGACGTGAATGTGAGGTCCTCAGTGTGCCTGCTTACTGCTGCTGCTGGCCTGAAGTCTCACACCTGTCTAAAGGGGAGGGGGGCAGGGTGCTTCCAAATAAAGCACATTTCATTCATTCATATTATTGTCAATCCAAGCTCATTACATCACAATTAATTTTTCCTGGGTATGTGAAATCACAAAAAATACAAACCGAAACGTGTCAATTCATATACATTGGGGTGATCCTATCACAGGGGCAGTGGTGGCCTAGCAACTGAGCAAAGCACCGTCCCCACACACAGCTCCCCGGGTGCTGGTAATGGCTGCCCACTGCTCACTCAGGGTGATGGGTTAAATGCAGAGGACAAATTTCACTGTGTGCACCGTGTGCTGTGCTGCTGTGTATCACATGTGACAATCACTTCACTTTATGTTTGGAGGATGGATGTTGATACTGGAGTGGAAAAATTCACACCAATTGAAGATAGACAAGAAAAAGTCAAAGGCATGTATATGTTTATCTGGTTAAATTCAGTATGGTTCAGACAAAAGATTTTACAATAAAATATGTTAATACATAATTCTTAATATGTTTTATGTTTCTCTGTGTGTGCCGTGGGGTGGGGGGGTGCCAAAGGAGGTGTTCACTCAGGGCACCAAACAGGCTAGGACCGTCCCTGCTCACCCAAGTGGACTTTTCAAACCAGCTGATCAAGGTAAAGGCTGAAGATGTTTGATTAATAATAACAGCAGCACCTTAAATAACATAAGTGATTACAGGGAGTTTAAGGACACCCAACCAGAAGCACCCCCCTCCCGTCCCCAGAAACTGCCAACATAAATTAGTCTGTCACCAGTCTGGAAGCCCTGAGGGCACATTGGGTGATAAAATGTTGATCTCCATGCTGTCACCTCACCTGCCCTTCTCGGAGCACAGTCGTTTCGAATCTGCTTTCTTCTTCATCTCTTTGCTCTCACTGTGCAGGAGGGGAGAAGAGGGGTGGAAAAAAACTGTTATTACAGAATGTCACTGATACTACACGTTATCTGCATTGGCCTTTCTGTGCTAAAACTGAAAGTGCATCTCAAGATAAATCACTGCACTGCTGCTGGAGTCCACACGGCTCTTGTGTCCTCACCTGTAAAAGGCATGCAGAACCTTACAAAAACACACACACCCATAGGCAACCTTTTCGCGTTTCAGTGTTAGTCTGTTAGTAACAACGTTGTTATTCTAGTAAGTAGTAGTTGACTGGTTAGTAGTTGTTAAGAGTTGTGTGATAAATCAATGTCACTAATAAATCCAGTTTTGTTCTTTAAGACAATTGTTTAAAATCAGGTAACCTTATTTGAAATAATGTTGTTGTAGCCTAATAGGTTACACACTCGCCCATGAAACAGAATACTGAGTTGCTCCAGAGAGACTGTCTCTGAAACTACTGATTTTAAGTCAGTCTGAATTAGGGTGTTAGAGTTCTCTGCTCTCTGCTAAAATGCTCTGCCTCTTCTGAGACAGTCTTAATACATGCAGTGCACAAGTTGGCTGAAGAGGTCATCTTGAAAACTGACCATGTCTCATTTGCAAAGAAATGTCTGTGAAGTCAGATTTTGATATGGCAGTGGCCCATTTTCGAATGTCCACCCTATCAACTTTCAATGGTACATTCGGTGCCTGCCAGGATCCCGGACCCTGCCTCACGTTACCCCTCAGAAGCCCCTGGTTGGGTGTTTTCAATAATCAAGAACGGAATTTGGAAGATCAAAGACAATTGGATACCGTCGTAGTTCTGATTGTAGTTCCAACTGACCCGGCCTTATTATTCCCATGACCCGCCAGGCAGCGTGGCATCATGCTTTGGGTTCCGGGGGGAGTATGGTTGCAAAGCTGAAACTTTGCTGAACAATTGATGGAAGGGCACCACCAGGAGTGGTGGTGTCATCTGCATTTAATCCATCACTTTATTAAGCATTGGGCAGACATGAATGGCACCCAGGGAGAGGTGTGTGGGGACAGAACCTAGATCAAGGGGAGCTAGAGGTTGGGAGGACGGTGATGAGTTCCAGTGATACGTATGACCAAAGGCAATGGGGGCATGGCAAGGGCAAGAAGGGCCTTGAGGTCGGTAATTCTCAATCCTGAGAGAGAAGTATACATACATGCATACATACACAAAAACACAGTTACAAAATGATTCACACACCCTCTCACACATAGCTAAGTGTGCAGTAACACCCACACCCTGCTATTCAATGCAGCTGTAGATGCTCAGCGTCCAGCAGTGTGACAAGGTGACTCATCTTTCACTGCTGGGTTGTTCTTTGATCATAAAGGTCAAGTGTGCACTAATGCACATGCTTCAAGTGCTTATTTTCATTCAAGTTCTTCTACCTTTACATGTTTTCTCTTGAGGAAAGTTATGAGAACGAAAGAAGGGTTGTCTGTGTGTTTTGTATTTAAATCTGAGTGTAGTCAAAATAGTGAAATGATTGGGGGGAAATTTTTATTATACTTCTTATACTTAGAAAAATCTTGTTGAATATATTTGTATGCTAGTACAGTACGTATCTGTGTATGTATTATGTGCATACATGAGTATCCATATAATGTTTGCTAATGCATGTGTTAAATTAGTTTCTTTGTGTCCGTAATGTTTATTGGTTTGTATTTATAAGGTGTATGTGTACGTCCATATGTGTAAAGGGGTGTTGGTGTGTGAGAGTTTGTGTGAAGACCCACCTGAGCAGGGCTTTGATTTCACCGCTGTGTCTCTCATTGGCCAGCTCCAGCAACTTGGCCAAGCACTTGCAGAAAAGAAACAGAATGCAGGAAACAGGAAGTCACACAGACACGTAGTACAGCAAAGGAACACAGCAGGTGCTCACAACAAGACTTCACAGTGATTCAGACCTTTTCAGCAGCCACACAGGAGCTTTCCCTTCCAACACAAAATCTTCAAAGAATGTTTATTATTAAAATTAAATTTATCATAATTAAAATCTCAACAGTTCCAGGAACATTTTCCCTTAATGCTATAGTAATGCCCTAGAGCATAAAATTAGGTAAAATGAGTGTTTTGTGACATCAGGTCAGCTCATGCGGGGGATATGACCCTAAAACCCTCTCGGCAGATCAAATGATTAGAACCCCCCTCAGACAATTGAGCAGTACCTGACTGCTAATGGAGAAACTGAACAACTAATAGATGATTCAATCATAGGCAGAAATGAGTTCCCTTGCCTGGAACACTCATGAATTGCCCTTGATCACTCACCGCAGTGGTTATGTGTAGAGAGACTTTGTCCTACTTTAAATGCAGCAGCAGCCTTTTGTGGGTTTATGGGCCATATTGTATTGTGTGGAATATGAATAGTAGAGTGAATGTGAAAATGTACTTGAGCTACTGAATAAATGGACATAAAAAATTACACATGGTTATATAATTAGGTACTATAAAGAATTTAGAGAAATGTGTTGCCAGGAGAAAATAAGATGAGGGACAAAATGCATACACTGGTGAATGTTATGTCATTCTGCTTTATCACATAATTCTATTGGTACAATGTGACATGATAAGCTACTGCTTGAAGAGTGCTTATTTAGCAAGCACCCAATCAGCTTGATCAGAGCTATTTCATCCTTAATGAAGAATTGCGCACCAGCAGAAGAATGTAGGTGGATTAGTGAAAGTGGCTGTCATTGTGATGTACAGCACAGAGCACACAATGAACTGTGCCCTTTGTACTTGTGAACTGTGGGCACCCATGAATGGCACCCTGGGGGCATTGTGTGGGGACAGTACCTCAGCTTTTGATGCGATCAAATTCAAGACCTCCTGTTTACGAGGCCGCTAGACTACAATTTACTTATATAATTTACAAAAAGTACATTCTTTTTTGGCCTGTGTTCCCTGTTTCATATAAATGTCCTCTGTGCTACATATTTCACAAATAGAGGAGAATAATGACCCAGATGTTTGGATTAACCTCCTCAACATTTATCATTACATTCATTCTTAATACCATCATGCAGTGCTGATTGCACAAGGGGTGGAGTGGTGATGGGATTTGCTCCACACTAATACCTCGGTGGCATGTTGGTCCTTCTTCTTCCTCAGTT
The DNA here is from genome assembly GCF_900700375.1 of Denticeps clupeoides. Taxonomy (NCBI): domain Eukaryota; kingdom Metazoa; phylum Chordata; class Actinopteri; order Clupeiformes; family Denticipitidae; genus Denticeps; species Denticeps clupeoides. Next base: position 30,184,201 of record NC_041707.1, read on the forward strand.
GCTGGTACTGCTCAATCCACTGACTTCTGAGCTCAGCCTGCATCTTCCCTTTCAGCTCCACCACACGGTCACTCTTAGGCCCAGTCTCCACTGGCACTCCACCAGCCCTGTACACAGACAGTAAAAGATCAGAGGGCTCTGGATTTGGAGTGTGTTGTACAAAAAAAACCATTTAAAACACTTAAACATTTTACACTTATAATGCAAACAAATGGTTCACAGGGGCATAAGTGAATATGAGGCAGCTTTAGAACCCACATCATATAACTTAATTACTTTCCAATCCAAGGAAAGGAATATTTTCACCAAAATTAAGATATTCATTTCATGTTTATATCAAACATTATACATTTATGAGCTAAAACTACACTGGTAATGATGACAACCGCAAAATATTTTTATGCTGGGTGTGTGGCCTGTGATTCCTGTGAAACCTGTTTCCTTGAAAGATGAAACACCCATAGACTAAGAATGTCTAGGGACAGAGGTAAATTAGAGGCAAATTACTCTTTCTTTTTCAGGGAATTCTTCTTTTTCAGGGCTTTAAACAGGTCGCTGTATTTTTGCGTAAGCTCCTCATTTTTCTTCTGATATTTCTTCTCCACCTCTTTCAAATCTTTTTCTTGCCTCTTGATGACCTTCTGGTAGCTTTTCTGTTGTATCAGCTCCTCTGTGGTGACGGTCAAAGAATCTGGGAACAGAGGTGGGAGCCTTCATTGGTTTTATCAACGCCCGAACAATCACCAAGCAATGTCATTATGATATAATCAATTATGCCCTGCAGTGCATCGATGCAGTGTGGAGTTGGCCATACCTGAGGAATTGCTATCAGCCTCTGACACAGTAACAGTGACCTCATCCTGTTCATCAGTGGAGCTCGGCTCGGCTGCTGAAGTAGAATTCTCATCCATGTGCTTTTTAGCATCTTCTTCATGACTCTCATATACATCCTGTGTTTCTGGTGCAGTTGGAGCCTCAGTGGTTGGAATCTCCTCTGAGCCAGCAGGGATGGTGGTGGTCTCCGAGTCATCTGAAATCTGCTCATCAGCTGCTGGTTTAGGAGTTTCAGCAGCACTCTCAGGCTCTGGGATAGGCTGGGGATCCGCTTCCCCGTTAACTGTGCCTGGAGGTAGATCAGAGACCTCTGGAACAGCAGTCTCAGTGGCAGGAGTTTCTTCAAAAGAGTCACCATCACCATCCACTGGACCAACAGGATCTGGACAATCAATAAAAAAAGTTGAATTTAATTTAATTGCTGTGCAGCAGGATTACAAGAAAAGGTCCATGCCTGATAAATGTGTAACGAATGTGTCCTCATTACCTGGAGGAGGTTCAGGGGGTTCTGATGCCTTTCCTCCTGCAGGCTCTGTTGGGGTTGTGATTGGCAGCTCGTAAGGGCTTACATATGTGGAGGACTGTAGAAAATGCCGGGGCAATATAACAATAGGTTATTAAAAAGCCAATTAAAATATTACAAATAGGACATGCTATGTTGTCATGTACCTCTGATGGTTTCGATGGTTTGTCTGAAAACTTCACAGGATTGAATAAGGCATCTGTGAAGTCTAAATGAAATGAGATTCAGAATATTAAGTTCTGTTACCAAACTGGGCCCTGTGAATTTATAAAACTGTTCTGTTAAATGTAGAGGGCATACTAACAGAAGCAGAAAAAGAAATAAAAGAAACCATTTTTTTTTACCAGCGAAAGCTGCCGGAATATAGTCCTTCACCTCAATGTAGACAAAGAGAGCTGGGAGAGTTAGGGGCACATTGCTCTCACTGCGCAAACAGATATGATGGAATCCTGCCAGTTGTGAAGGCCACACAGATAATTAAAATTAACAATGTGTCAGCAAACATAAACAACAGCAATTAAGACAGAATTTTCTGAGCATTAACAGAAAAGTCAAGGCAGGGTCATCGGGTTTAACAGAAAGAGCAGAGTAGTTTTATAACTGCACACATATAGGCACCCGATTGGATGGCATCAATGGGAATGATGCGGTGCCCAATGAACTTCCCCCCCTCTTCATACACCAAAATCCTCAAGGAGGCCATCTCTGGCAACAGGATCTGATACAGTGAAAATAGTGAAATATATCAAAGATGTGGCTTCACATGCATTTGTATGTAAAGAATTCTGCTGTCCAATCAGTTAAATGCATTAAAATTTATCTTTACAAATTTCAGAATCTATGATCATAATCCAAAGTCAAAGATATTTTATAGGGTTACAAGCCTTCTCAAAAACAAATGGCTCCTCGTTCCACACAGGATTGATGGCATTGGGCGTAGCTGAAAGCTTGGTCCGGTACTTCCTTTTGGGATCTCCTGGCAGCCCAATGATCTCCACCTCAACCCCAGTCTTCACACTCTTCTCGGATAAGAACTGGCCTGAGTAGATCTGTAGTAACAGAGTGCGAATCACATTGTCATTGTCAACACCATAACCTTTAAAGGTCCTCTAAGTATGATGTTAAAGACAAAGTTAAGAAAAGGTCTACTGGGTAATTTTCTTGAACAGATCAAAGTTGCAATAGAAAGGAGCCTCTGTTCACTTTTGAAACATTCAGAACGCTGATTCAATCAGTAGACCTACTGAAACACAATCAGTTTAAATCCTTAATTCTGGCCATAACAGAAAGGTGTCAGAAAATACAGTGTAGCTGCAAGGGATATACACAATATAAAATAAGAGATTTATTTATGTTGCAGCTGATCATGTACATTGAACTGAACACATCACACAGCACCAATTATTTTGTTACTAAACACAGAACTATGAATAAAGATAGCAATTAACTACAAATTCACACACTAAAAAAAAAAAAAAAAAACAGTGACACATGTCACTGGCCATAGACCATGTTTACCCAAGAGAGCAACAGCTCTGGAAATAATCTATTCTGCAAAAAGCAACATGCAATAATTTGGGATTTCAGTGTACAGGAGAAAGAAGCCACATATTGTTGCCTGAAACGCTTCCAGATTTTCACACAAGCAGCGAAATATTATAATTTATACTCAGTTTGTTGAGTAAAATGATCCAGTATTGCATATCTGTAAGTGGTTAAACTGTTTGAATTATCTATAAATTTGAAGGTGACCGTTAGGTGTGAGTAGGTGCCATATGATATTATAATAATTTATTAAAATTTAGTCATCAAAAATACTGCAAATGAAAAGCCTACATGCCTTGATAGACAGAGTATTGGCCACAATGGTATCGATTCTGTCCGTGTACGGATCAAACTTTTTGTCATTTCGTCGGAGAAGGTCATGCTTAAGCAGGTAGCCTGTCCTTCCATTGAACTCAAACAGAGCCATGTTCAGCTGCATGGGGAAATCTGCAGGGTCAAATATATCAAGAACAAAATCTCAATGTCATAAGGAGTTTTACTTCATATCATGACATTCCCCCCAAGCCGATGAGGACACAGAGATATTCATGTGATGATTGAAGTTGACATGAGTGTGCTTTGTGAAAATCCATCTCTGTGTCCTCATCTGCTTGGAATGTCATGATATATATATATATATACACACACACACACACACACACACACATACATATGTGTGTGTGTGTATATATATGTGTGTGTGTGTGTGTGTGTGTGTGTGTGTGTGTATATATATATATATATATATATTTATATATAAGGACTGTCTATCATCTGAGCAAGACTGACCCCTATTGGCTAACGTCTGCCCGTAATCCTTCTCTACATTTCAATCAGTTTGAAACTAAGGCTGGAAATCACTTTATTATCAAAAACAAATCTGTGCATCCAGCAAAGTAACAGATGGGGTGAAAATTTGCAACAGATGTTCCAGTATTAAACATGAGTAATATAATACCATTATTAATAAAAATGGAAAACTGACAAAGAACATCTCACCCATCGTCTGGTAGTTTAGCGCCACCATCTGGCAGCCTGCATACCAGAATGGCTGTGGGCTGTAGTTGGAAGAGTCCATTCTTGTCCCCTTAGGGTAAATTCTACTCATCTGTCGTTTATTGTATCTGGAGCATTTGGTATAGGAGCAGTGCAAACACATGGTCAAATGATATAACTTACATAACACAACAGGGCAATATGAAATCTGAATTATATGTTCCACCTCAAAAATTAAGATTTGATCATTATATTTGGGTGCTCGTGCCAGCAGAGGGCTAGTTCGGCTCTTTTGAAAGGGGGAAGATTTGTTTGGTCCCTCTTTATAACTGCTGGCACGAAGGTAAGAAGAGAATTTTTCTTAAGATATATTTTACACAGAGAAATCTAAGAGAAAGGTGCTGTTAAGTGGATTTAAAAGGATACTCTACAAATTCCACAGCAGTCTTGGTGATGAGACTCTCTCCCTTGGTTTCCACAAAAGAGGAAATAACGTAGCTCTTGTTTTTCTCTGGATGTTGAAAATGACACTTAAGTTAAATATATGTACATCATTATGGATTTACAGTTTTGCTGAAAACATAAAATGTTTCAGTAGATTACATGTCAGTTGTGGTTTGTTAGAAACTGCACAAACACACTTAGTTTTTCCCATCAATCCATTTAACTCACTTTTGGCATTGTCAAAGGAGACAAATTTATTTGGCTGTATATAGTTGACAAGGGCAGACATCTCTTCAAATGCAGTGACTTCCTGTCCAGCTGTACCCTGGGAAAGAGTTAAGGAGGAAGTGTTTGCAGGAGGACAAGGTATTTAATTGTGTTTTTTTTGTGTAAGATGAAGGGAGGTTTGCACCTCATCTGAGTTCTTCATTTTCTCCTCATCCTGTTCTTCATGCTCCTCCTGCTCCTCGTGATCTTCTTGAACCTCCCCCTCTATCATTTATAACAGAACAAAAATCACAGATGACATGACAGCAGTATAAGATACAAAAAATGAAAACTTCTGAAACTAGGCAGTGACTGGCTGCATCAGATTCCACCTTGGCCCTCTGGGTTAGCACCACCACTGTTACTGAGGTCTGCTGCTGTAGTGCCTGCAGGGTTCTGTGGCTGCTCTGGACCCTGGGCTTTCTTTGCTTTAGGCGCCGCTGAATTTCCTTTCTTATTCTTGATCAGAATCTTTCCCATGAGCTCAGACGGGCTTGGAATCTGCTGGCCTGCCTTTAGCTATAAAATACATGCAGGCATGCAGATATATTACATTTGGAATTATTACAAGTACAAATTACAAATGGACATTACAAATTAGAGGTTTAATAAAAATAGATGAAACAGTGTAACATTTCTTTATTAAACAGAAGGAGGAACGAGACACAAAAAAAGAGTTTTTGTAACCCAGAACCTGTGATGCAGCAGTACAAATACCTCCACATTTACTATGCAGCGAGAGAGAGAGAAAGAAAGAAAGAGCTTTGCAGAATGGCAGCATTGCAGCATGAACGTCAAGAAAGGTAAGAAAAGAGGGTAAGTGTAGAACTGTTTATACTACATATGTAAATTTAGTCATGCAGCTCACCGGGTATTTCTCGAGAGGGTCAATAAGCAGAGCATCCCCAAATATTGTTCTGCAGTAGTTGGCCATTTTCTCCTGCTGCTTCACCCTGGAAAATTTACATTTTTAATTAATAATTTTGTCTGCATGACGTGAAGCAGAATTTTTACAGGATTCTTTGGAAGTAGAAACCAAATCAGCATGCCTCCAGTTTCAGTGGATTTTTTTTTAATTTGACTCCAGTTGGCCACAGTGCCAGAACTTTTTTAAATGGACTGGGGCCAACTAGAACCAGGAATAAATCACAGCCCTCTGATCTCCCACACAGGTTGTATAATAAAGTGCTTGAAGGCAGAACATATGAACACATATTTTTCTGCTATTAATTGTATAGCTACTATACAACAGCAGTACCATAAGAATATTAGAAAACAGTTATTATTACATTCTAATCAGAATTTTGAAATTATTGCTGTTTTAAGAATTCACTCCAATACTGAATTAAGTGAACAAAAGATGGTTTGTTCCTTACGTATCCACATGGTTCTCAAAAGACAGAATGACTGGGTATTGTGAGGTTTTGAAGGCGCTCTCAGAAATGGCTTCTATCACGTCCTGTCAAAGAGAAAAGCTTTCCTTACCCGTGAGTCCTTGGGATGACCCAGAGCAAGATACATTGCACATCCACACATTAATATGTCTGGAACTGATAGATGGTCATAATTTACTTTTTATTGCAGCACTCAAGTTTTGCTAGTCTGATGCAAGATTTAGATTTTGCTCTCGCTTTTACTTAAATGGTTACTGTGGGGTGTCCTAATTGTGCCTAAAAGGCCACCTGTTCATTGTAAAGAGAGGGCTGGCAGCTCCAGACACTGAGCAGCACGTTAGCCAGTTGCAGCATCTTTGCATTAGCAGACTTTGATCTTCTCTGACACCTGGCTTGCAGACCCATTGCTAAATGTAAGGCAGGGCTGGCCAGATTCTAAACACATTCATAGAGCAAGCTAGCCATTTAGAGCAGAGTAGCTAAATGGAGCCAAACGGGTTCCACTAGTAACTGGGAGAAGGGGAAAACCTCATCCAACTCTGAATGAGAGTTATTAGAAATAATCCTACCACAGGGTGCAACTCCTCTTATTAGATTACTCACACAAACCTTTAAGGAAAACTGTGAATAAAATGCCAGCATTGCAACAAAGTGATTGGCAGTTTCTGCAGTCGACCTTTTAACGCCCTTTGATTTGCTTTGTATTGATGAGATGACTCATCTGCCATCAGAGCAGCTTCCTAGGTCACACCTTGAAGAGGATCTCAGTTGTCATGGTAAAGCCGTGGGTGATGATTGGCTCCTCATCTGGGGGTTTGCCCTTCCAGCAGTCAAGCTCCAGACAGCGGCAGCCAGAAAGCAGGCACTGCCGGTACATCTCTGGAGAGGAGGGGCCTGAGAACTGGCCCGCTGGAAGTACACGATGACAGCAAAATAATCACAGCATCAGACACTGAAGACCCAGTTCCACATCTGTCAGCCCTGAAAGGCAGATGTTTTACTAACTGCCCGACCAGAATATGTGACTTAACATTGATGTGACTTATTTTTAAACTCAGATTTTAGAAATGTTAATGTTGGAGCTGCACAGATAAAATGGTGTGCTGGTCATAACTACACAGCTTCTTCTCTTTCATTTTCTGTCATGGGTTGGAGTGGGCAGAGTGTGGGTGGATGGTATAACCAAAAACATAAGTTGAAATGAAAATTAAGCATCTTGTGATTCCCTGCCTCTCTAAAAGCACAATTCTGTATGTGAATGTCTATGTTTGTCAAGTGAACATCTGAAAAGTACATAAGAAACAATTGTGAATATTCAGTTACAGGCATTATTCACATTTTACGAGCCTTCTGAAAGGCTCATAAGTTTATATAAAGATGTGTGTATGCAGCCCAACCTGTGAGGTAAGTGTTATGTGAAGATTTGATGTAATAGTGGGGCAGGGGTTGGGTCATTTCCTGACACTGAGCCAGTCGGTCCAGAATGATCACAGATGTCTGGGGTCCCATCAGATACTGCATCAGACCTTCTGGTGATATTTGTCCTATACACAGACAGCATCAGCCTTTTACATTGAAATCATCATACCAAAAGTCTGCAGTGTTATATGTATTCAAATATTTCTATCTCTTACCAACCAATATTCTACAAATATGCATAATAATTAATAGTAACTGAGTAGTCTTTAAACTTGTTCATAATGTACATGTTCTCCAAATATTGATCAAATGCTCAAGTTACCACCTTCTCTTAGGGCACTCACCCCTGCTGACGTTGGCTGAGAGGGGTTCGTACTTCTCAATGATGGCTTTGACCTGCTCTATCCGAAGGGGAGGGTACAGCTCCTCATTGAGGCGAGAGTCCCGCTGCTTCTCATTCAGGAACTTGACCAGGGTCTCCTTTGTCATGATGGGCTTGGCCTTGGCTGAACTACAGATGGAAGGAGAAACACTGTATCGGCAAAACAGCCTACTGCAGTTCCATGAGGTCCTGGCTCTAAACTGTATATTACATTTGCCCACCCCAGTAATGTAAAAGGTGATAGGTGAGAAAGTAGCTGATTGCATTTGCATGAAAATCTTATTTCCTTGGGAAAGAAACTTGTGCAGCTACTCACTATGATGTGAAGATCTCATAAATCTCAGGTCTTGGACAGAAGTGCATGAGAAACTCCTTAAATTTAGCCTCAGTCAGGACATCTGCTTTAATGCTGTCAAACTGGAGAAACACACAGGAACACAGGCATTCCCATCAGCTCAGCAAATCATTTTTATACCTGTTACCCTCCTCTCTGCCCAGAGATGCTATGATTGTAGAGGATTCTGTGCTGCCCTGGCTGCTGTGCAGACGTGCAATGCCACTCCTTCACCTTTCCTTTGGGGAGTCCTGCAGCACTTAACGCATTATCAATCCTCTTCTTGTCAGCAGGAAACATCTTATAGAAACTGAGTCACGAAGAGAAAAAAACACAATTAAAAACACATCCAGATAATCAGATTATGTGCTTGCAAAGGCTCAATTGCAAAGGGTCTGACGGTGGTTATTCTCAGGGTATTGCTCAGTCTCTCACTTTTTGACGGGAATCTTGCCATCTTTGTTCGTTTGGAGACAAATGCGAACATATCTGCAAAACAAGTGGAATTAAAGAAATTAAACAAGGGCATTGCTCTTTCTATCACCATGTAGCATCTCTTGATATAATTAGCCATGCATTATATGGCTGGTGTCCAGTGTTGGGCACAAAAGTAATAAGTTATAGTTATTAGTTACTACTTTCAAAAATTATTGAGTTAGTAACTGAGTTATTATAAGAGTAATTAGATACCAGAATAATAACTTAAAATGTTGAAAGTTGTTAAAATGTGGATGGTGTGCCTCTGTCTCCCCATCTTTGTTATTGGAGCTCACGTTAGCCGCACCTAGGTTTGGCTGATATCAACTTCCTTGTTCTTGGCCACTATTTTTGATTAATTGTGAGATGATGAGAGGAGCTTGAAGGTATGAATTGATTGTTACTGACATAGATAAAGACCACCTCTGTCTCTGGTTTTGCTTTTATCATGAAGTTTAACTCAACCTTAGCCAGTCACTTATGTGGTTGTCTCGCCAAAAAAAACAAAAAACGCTTTGATGCTCCTGTGGCTGGTCAGATGAAAACATCTTATTGATGGCAGAAATTGGTTAGATTACCCATTACTGAAAATGTACTTTTTTTCAGTAACGTCATTATTGTAACGCCATTATTCCATTGCTTGTGTCACTCACATTTTGTCCAGGAAGACTTGTCTGCAGGCATTAGCTCTAAGGGGGTTATAGACGATGGCAAGGATGTCAGCCGCCCAGTTCTGCTCCGAACAACCAACACAATCACTCACAGAGTTAGACACAGAAATGAAGAAGCAAGGCCTGACGTCATAAGGCCATTATAACTGTGTATTAAAAAAGTCAGAAATTCATAAAACTCAATTGCTAAAACTCACACAGACCAAGATGACTGCACTTCATAAGTGTGCAGCAGACCTTCATGTGTGAAAGCTGGGGATAATTATGAGGTTTGAAAATAGAGGGGCTCTTAATAAACCAGACAGAGCCTTAATTAAAATGCTCTCTAGTCTCTGTAGGCACACTTATAAGATCCAATCCAGAAATAAAATGGAGACACTGAAAGTTCTTCTGAACCACACATTATGACTGTATTCACTCAGAACATCTGACCTGTGACACTTTCTCCTTCTGAGCGAAAAAGTTGTGATAAGTCAGGGTCACCATGTCAGAGCCGGACACAACGGTCAGAGCTTTTGCTAGATGGTTGCTGTCCGGGAAATCCATGTTGAGTACGTTTCGAACCTTAGGATGCTGTTGACAGAGGTTTTGAAATTAGGATGAATATTCAGTATCCACCGTAAAATAATAAATAATAATATTTTATTAAAAATTTATATTTTTGAATTCTTTTAGATCAGTCACTGTTCTCACTCACCACAGTCAACTGTAGCAGAAAGATTACATGTTAGAATTAATCCCACAAGGCATTGATAGCTTCTGCTTTCCATAAGCCAGACATGTTTTATGCACCCTGTCTAAACATGCAAATTGGCCTTAAAGGCCATGCAAAATTCAGACGCAGCCAACAGACAGTCTCAGGTCAGCTGCAGCATACGGCCGGGGCCATGTTAAACATCTGGATAGATCTTTATACTCTCATGTTTACTTCATGCTCTGTCTGGAAATAAAGCCAATGTGTATCTCTGAAGTGGACCCAGTATGAAAATTATCTATGAAGACAGCTAAAAGCAGGAACAACATTGGAAGACATTTAAACTGCCGTGATTTATTAGGTGTGTAATCAACGATCTGCCAGAGAGATCATATGGTTGCGATTGAGAGTAATTTGTGTGAGTGTGTGTCTGTGTGTGTGTGTGTGTGTGTGTGTGTGTGTGTGATTGCTGAATTTATTCCCAGTGTTTTGCAAGGCAAATACACTCAAATTCAATTCAGTGCAATGCAATGCATTTGAGTAAGGCTATTCAATCACTGGTGTTCAAGCACTGTGTTACTTTAACTAATGGGAAAGAGCTATCTCTGAAGAAGCTCAGCAATCAATGTTTGCTGTTAAAGGACATTTGTGTCACTTACTTTTGGGAGTTTGGCATATTTCCCTGATCTTGTATCTCTAATGGTAGCAACATCCAGGAAATGTGTTTCCTGCAGGAAATATGTCAGGTAAATCCAGATATGCCCAATTACAGATAGTTATACCAAAATAAGGATAGGATATTTAATACACACACAAAAATGGCTCCAAATAGCTCTAACACATCTTATTCAACTAACCAGCTAATTGCCAGGCCTCTAATTCACTGAATCAGGTGCACTGGAGGATGGAAAACACTAAGATGTGATTCAGCCCTCCAGGGATGTTGTCTGAGATGACTGTCCTGGAAACTGGGTGAAGCTCCCTGAAGAGTTGTGTTGCTTATTTGGCTCACTTTGTATCACATCTAAGCTTAAATAGGTGATGGCCTCATTAGGTGCAATCATAATGCTGCTACTTCTCATGTGCAATTGACTCAGGTCCTATAGTGACAATATGGTCATCACACTGCTACTGTTGTGTTATAAGCCTAACACACCGGTTTTCTGACACATTAGGCTTTATCACATCTGAACTCAGAGTTCATATACCATGTACAGTAGGTTTGAGCTCCGTGGAGAAAATCACTGCATCATGCTCTAGCAGGGATTTAACAAAGCTCTTAGAGGGTATATAACGCAGCACTGTCAAATACCTACACCTACATCCACTGTGATCAATTCATTGCTCTGAGTCGGAGAACGTAGAGACATAGATTGAATTGTATACCAGGCCTCTATATCCATCAGTGTTCATAAGCTGAGTTTTAAAACAATGATTTTTCACCTTGCTCTGATTGGTCCAGTAGAGATAAAAGCCCTTGGGGTCCATCTTCATGGTGACAGGTCCAGTACGCACAGAGTCCTATTGGTTATGTTTAACAGAGCAAAATAAAATGAAATGTTCAGCAAGCATAATGATCAAATCCCTATATTTTTACTAGCATACAGAATAAAACGGGCAGAGTAAGGACATAATTTTTTGATGGATACTCACTTCTTTCCACATTGTGAACCTGTCCCCTTTGACTAAATAATCTTTGACCTCTGGCTCCTGCAGGGTATAGCGTTTCTTGATCATTTTGGCAGTTCTCGTGTTGCAGCAGCAGAACCCGAACTTGGCGTACTTTAAATACCTACACCAACATCTCTTGCACCTTCTGCTACCACTGTCTCTTCTCCTCAGAAAGAACAGACAGCCAAAGTTGCCTGCTGGAGTGGCTACCTCAGAATATGCCTTGCAAATGAGGGCAATGAAAAGAATGAGAAAAGGGCTTGGCTAGTGCCTTCAGTGCAGGAAACACATTTTAATGTTGCAATCAGCATTTTTAGGTTTTCTTCTTAAACTTGACTTAAGTTTGCTAGCAGATATAAATCGAACACATGTTATTAAGTTCAGGAGGCTACATTCTTTCCACAATGAAAATGTTTGGTCTTAAAAACGTTATAAATATTCACCCATAAAAAAACATACATACTAACATCTTCCTGATGTGGTCTCATCAACAATAATTAAAAAAATGTATACATGATTTTGCTGATCATGATTGTAATTTAAGCTGAATCACGTCCTGTGCGCGTTGCCCAGTGTAATTTGCATAATATTCAAATATTTACAAGCCATGACACAACATGAAATATGATGAATGAATGAGAATTCAAAGATACGCACCTTTACATGTGTCACTTGGCACCTGCAGAGCACCATTTCAGTCATCTGATTTAATTTGTTGTTTATTTATTAAATTAGCTCACATTCTAATTAGTATATGCTAACATGGACCAAGTCTATGAGGAAGGCATGAACCTATTCATGCGCATCCAGAAATGTTTTTTATCTCAAACTTGTACATGCAATAACCCATAAATTCAGTTTATTGGACATGATTTGGAAAGACACATCCCTTTATATATAATGTCCCACAGTTGACACAGTTTCCTCCATCATGGAAGGACAGTCTGGATGCCTGGCCAGACTGAGTGATCAAGGTAGACCTGTATGGTAGAGAGGGCATACGAAAGGCAAAAATTACAAAAGGCACTTGAAGGACTCGTAGACCATGAGAAGCAAAAATTCTCTGGTCTGTCAGGAATAAGGAATGTAACATTTAAAAATATGAAAAAAGGGAAGCACCATGAATCCATTCCGGATGCACTGTATATCTCACCATGCAGCATGGGATTCTAGTCCCCTCAAGGCAATTACTGTTAATGGATGGCAGTTAATGGATGGGGTGGGCTAGTTAATTCAGAGCACAACAAAGAATTAGGATTTCTATGCATTAGGTTTAACCCATTTCTACACTGCCATTTATACGGTGATGTGAAAAAGGATTTTTTATATAAATAGTAAATAAATATTAGTCACACCCAGGCCTAATGTGACTAACATGTAAAAAAGTTAGAAATATGAAATTAATGTGGAACAATGCACATAAAGCAGAAGTCCAATTTAACCCGGACATTGTTAAGCTGATTGCAGTTATTTGAATAGGAGGCTTATTTAGCACTTCAGGAGAATGTTAAGAGAGGCAAACATACCTTCAAGGATTTCAGCAAGACATTTTTTAAAGTCTCCATAATCATTACCAGACCGCCCTCAGTGCCATTAAATTATTTGAATGACATGTCAGGAAAATTGACTTTTCTGTCAGTTGTGAAACATCTAAAGAGCCTACAACTACTACAACTTTGAATGAAATTTGAAATGATTTGTAACACTCAAGCTAAATGTGACACTCAATGTGGGTTAAGTGGAAGGACAAGCAAGTACCCAAATATGTTTGGAATTGTATTATATAATATCATGACATATTAAATCCCCAGGAAACTTAAATTGGAAATCATCATCATTGGTTCTTCTAGCAGGATAATAATCAACCCTACAATGGTTAACAGACCACAAAATCAAGGTTCTCAATCCCCTGACCTGAATCCTGTGATGTGAGAGGAAAGTACACAGAAGAGGGCCCAGGACCCCGAATTATCAGGAGGAAGATCATGTAAAGAACCAAGGTCTCTTATAAAAGGTTACAAGACAAAATTTTGTGTGGTTATTTTGGCAAATAACATTTATCATTTGTTCCTGAGCAATGATACACACACAGCATCGCAGCATAACAGTTAAGAAAAATGCCAACCAAACAATATATGCATAGGGGAACAGTCACCGATAGAAGCCAATATAAACCGAAACATCTTGCATGTCCCCAGTGCTTTATCAGGGGCATAGTTGTGTTTCATTCTGTTGCGGCACAGAATTAACCAATATACCTACTCTGCTGGATCAGCTATTAAACTTGCCTCTTAAACATAGGCCTGTTACAATCCCACCCACACTTTGCCTCCATAAAATATATTATTAGGCTGTCGATTTGTTTCTTTATGTAATTTAATAATGTCAGAGAGAGCGATGATTTAATAATAGCTGTGTCAAGTAATAAGCCCATTCCATTTACCATGTGCTCACACTGCTTTTATTTGCCATTAATGATTTATGAAGACACTAAAATCTCTTCTGTAATCTGACTCTAATGACATGACACTCTCTTAAAGAAATAAGGGGTCGCTGGTTTGTGTAACATGGGAACGTTCACTTAGATGCATTGCTGAAAGGTGTATCTTGAATAATCCATTATAAGAGTGGTCTGCTTTTATCACATTCGGGTGACATTTTGGACATGCAAGTTGTTCAACACGAATGTCCGTCAGTGCGTCGCAATTCCTCGCCTTGTCCTTAATTAGCAGCAAATAGTCCTGCGCTGTCCACGGTGCTGATTCGGCGTGGGACTTCGCGCCAGAAGTGTTAATCTATGAAGTTTTTTTTTCTGCTAATAGATTATCACGCACGCACAGCTATAGACACTATTGGACATACCGATTTTATAGCGTTGCGGAATTCGTAAAGCATATGCTGTACACCCCGAACAGGTTATTATGGACCATAAAGCAGAGTCACACATCAACATTTGGATCTGTTTCAGTGTAAATAAAGACACGGGGACATGTAAAGACATGTTAAAAAGGGATTTAATCATACAACAAAACTCGATTTGCGGTGTCTGTCGGCGTTGTGTCAGCTTCGTCGCACGAAAGAAATGTCGTCTTTCGATCGCGGAAAACGGCCCGTTTCTCCGGCCCTTTAAGACGCCCCTCCGCCCCTCCTCCGCGGCTTTTAGCTGATCCGGCCGCTTCACTTGTTGTGTAAGACGGACACTCGTGTACACCGCGCGGTCTCGGTCGTCATCGTTCAACGAAACCCCGGCGAATCGAGAAAGAAAGAAGGAAGAAGAGGCGAGTGAGGCGCGCTGGGATCTGCGCTCGGATGCGAGCCGAGCCGCGACCGGGCGCGATGCCGGAACGGATTTTCCCGGCTTTCCAGGCGGCGATGGATTAGATGCGATCAATCGAGCGGCAAAAGAGGAAAAAGCGGCGGCGCTCGTCCCTCCCCGTGTCGCTCTGCACCTCGGCCTCGGTTCTCGGACTGCGGGAAAACCAGCGAGCTTCAAGACGGACGGGGTGGTGGAGCACCGCGGCAAAAACCGGGCCAACATGAGGGAGCGGGACTTCATGCCCAACATGGAGCGGGGGAAGCCCGCCACTTACACGGGCGACAAGAAGGCGAAGATGGCCGCGAAGACCAACAAAAAGTGGGTGAGACTGGCCACGGTGTTCGCGTACGTGCTGTCGGTGTCCTTAGCGGCCATCATCCTGGCCGTGTACTACAGCCTGATCTGGAAACCGACCAGCGCCTCCTCCACGGCCGCCAGACCCGGGGAGCTCCCAGCTCCGGCCAACATCTCGGCCAACATCTCCTCCACCACCACCACCACCAACGCCACAGACAGCAGCAACGTCACCCAGGCGGACGTGGCGGCCGCCAACGAGTCCAGCAGCATCATCATCAGCAGCATCAGCAGCAGCAGCAGCAGCAGCAGCAGCAGGGCTTTCGACTGGACCAGCGGGCCCAGCAGGGGACTGTACGCGGACAACCGGCCGCCGGCCGCCGCAGCCGGCCAGCCGGACCCGGAGGAGGATGCGCAGGGAGGCGCTGCGTCACCGCGGGCGCCGGCGACGCACCAAGGCGACAAATGAGCCCAGGAAAGGGAGGCACCTGCGGGGTCGAGGCCATTTTGTCAGATTTCACGACCCCCTCACCCAATATTTGGGTTGTAGGTGTGAACACTGCTGGGTTTGCTGTAACCCGTCGCTATGGTTACGTCACCTCGCGCAGCAGCTGGACATGAATTATTAATTATAATCTTTAATTCTGCGGATTATAAACTCTGATCGTGAAAAGCCTTGGCAAGATTACAGGCTCGTAACTGGACAGCATTCAAATGAAAAAGGAAAAATATTTCATAATGTAAAAGATTCCCCCCCCCCCCCCCAAAACCCCATAACAGGTTTGCCTGTTGATCGCCTATGCACCTTTATTTGGGGCAATTCCTTAAAAACTAGCAAATTTGCAGCTCTTCTGCTATCTGAAGAAAGATAGCAAGCGAATTGCCTAGTTTGCATATCTGTCAACATATATATCGATATTTACACATATATTTAACTATAATAAACACATAACAAATATATTAATTCATGGAAAACTACAGTAATAATGATAATAAAAACAACAATAATGATGAGAATTGAACAATCCAGCCGTTGTGGTAAATGCAACTAAGTGAAGTTTGCTTATTGCAACAACCAGGCATGGTTGTTGAGTTGCGTATGTTAGCAAGTTGTTTTCTATTGAATATTCTGTCAGCTTCGGGATGCCAGATGATGCAGGTTGGTACCAACATGATACCAGGATTGAAGAAGTGTTGGACAGAGATCCCTGCTGGATCGGACCCAAGATGACCAAGTTCTTTGGACGATGGATGCTGTGGGAAGGGCACACAGGAACTCAGAATAACACATTTTCAAAGGCTCATGCGACGGGACTTTAAAAAATGGAATATACCAGTCATTTTTTAAAAGCCACGACCTTCTCTCTATTTTTTTTAAATGCCTTAATAGATTCACACCATCTTCATGAACTAGGTACTAAGGCCAGACGCCTGTGCATATGCATCTGGGTTATTCTCTTGAAAAAAAAACAATTGGACTTGGGGATACAGAAGAGATGCATTGGGAAAAGGAGAACAGCAGAATGTTATATTTAAAATGGTCTTTTATTTTCCAGAGGACCCTGCAGCTCCTAAATGGGTTTGCATTACATTTCTCCTAAATATCACTGTATACTAATTAATCAGGACTCCTGTGATACAGGAATCTAGTTGAGTTAAGCTCAGGTATGTGCATATAACCATGTAAATGTACTGTGTATTTGGTAATGTACATAGAGCAGATACTGTATATGCTAAAGTCTGATTAGATAGCTTACTTTTTAATATGAAAGTAAAATAGTTACTGTACACAGTATATATCCACAAATAAAGCTCCTTGTAAAAAACAAAAGTGTTTTTCTTTATCAGGAAAAAAGGGATAAATAATGCAAATCTGATGGCTACATGTGAGTGGGATATTAGCGATTCTGCTTATAAAGTCAGGCATGACGCCACTTTTTTTGATGCACAAAGGTAAATGCAAAACACAGAAACATATGGGAACAATTAATCTAATAATTAAGAATGATTAGATAAAGCTGCAGTTCTTTGTGTTTGAAAAAATCTGCTCCTGTGCAATCGGAATTTAAGACCTGAATGAGAATCTGTGGAGAGTGTTGGGGGGAAGTGTCAGAGAAAGCGTTGCTTATCAGTCCTGTCAGGAACCGACCGGGTGCCCTTGCTCATCATGGGCTCTGAGTCACTTGTGCTGAACTCTTAAACCCTGCAGTGTTCTGCTCTTCCACGTAAAGGAGAATTATTGATTTAGTGCTCTGAAGTTAAACAAAGGGAGGGAGAAACGCATTACACAATGCGGGTCTGCTCTATTTCCAGCCAACATTCTCCTCTGACTGCACGGAACACGCTGCTGTCATGTAAACCTTGTTTTTATTCATGCCGACTGACCCCACTGCAAAAGGAACATTGAAGGACGAACACAGCATTTTATTTAAGTCTTGATGTGATATGATGTAGTATAGTTAAAACTCTCCAAACCTTCTAATTGCAAAATTATCATTATGAGACAGTGATTAATATATTCTGGACTGTCACATTCTCAACACGCCACCTGTCTTTTGCAAAGATGTTCTTGTTCGGGCTACTTATTCACCTCCATCTGGGGGTAGGAATGGCTTGGAAAGTTTCCTCAAGATTAAACGGAGTCTTCCCCAAAAGATACAACGTATGGAACAGCAAGGATGTGATGCATCATGACCTTGTTGACCTGCACTTTTGGCCCCTAGAGGCAGATAACTGAAATGCATTTTCAACAGAAAATCAAACCTGCTGCAACACAGATTTTTCCTGCCATCGTTTTTATTACAGAAACATTTTCACTCAACACATTTGATAACATCTGTTGGTCACATCTGTAATTCAACCTCAGTTTAGTTCCTTGTTACGAAAAGGCACACTGTTTGTGTACATTACGTAAATTATTTATCATGCTCAGGTTTGGATTCCAATACGGAAGGTGGGATTCAATTAACTCCACAACACTGCAGAATGTGTCTGCCTGAACTGTTTGCTCGTGTGAGTTCACACTTTCTGCATGAGATACAGGTGCGAAGTGCATAATGCAGTAAGCGCAGGGAGACCGTGACGCCATTTTCCTCCGTTCAGCAGCTCAGGCGCAGCCTGGCAGCAGCAGGAAGACTTGCCTGGCAGCTACCTAGACTCCATGCACAACTGCATGCAGGACCTTATGCTGCACTTTTATAGTGAAGGAGACCTAGAGCTCTGCAATATGTTATCAGTAGCATCCAACCTTCACAAAATACCTTGTGAAAATGTTTAACAAAATGCTTGAAAGGTCATTCTTGCCTCAAATCAGGCTTAAGTTCCAGGATGGGTCCCGTCAAATGCTCAGCTCTTTAATTCTCTCTCCCTGTCTAACACACACACAGTCAATTGTTAAAACATTGCAAATCTCTTCCGCTCCCTCAATCATGCATGCAGTGTTTGCCTGTACTATGTGTAAAGAGGGGTGACATAATCCCCCCCTCCGCATGCACACACTTAAATCCTCTCAGCAGGACAAATCCACATTTTAATTCAAGACTCTAGCCCACCCTCTTCGCCTCCACTCCCTCCCACGGACTGTGCTCTGCATTCACCCCATCACAGCTCAAAGCCAGTGCACCAGTCACCCCCCCCCCCCCCCCCCCCCCCCCCCCCCCCACCCCAAACATTAGACAAGGACAAGCGAATTTTACGTGTGCGAGCACCTCACCATCCTCAGAACAACAGATCAACAAGCACAGTCACGTGACTGCAGTAGAAGAACAGAGCAGCCTTCAGGGGAAAGCAGCTGCCCTTGAGGATGTCTGTGGAAAAAAGTAATTAAAAGAGTAACAGATCCGAAAGGCCTGTTTAGGGGAACTGGGACGGGGTGTCTCCAGGACAACAGCCCCTGGGCGCAGAGGCTTAAAAAAAATTTAATCAGTGTTATCCCTCGTGGATATCACTTAATGCAACGTGTCAGTATGTCACAGCACAATCCCCCCTCCATTTCATTCCCCAGCGCAACCAGCACCATTTATAATCACAAACCTTTTCTTATCCTAATTAAACACTTTTTATTAATTACACACTTTAAAATTCTTGCAATTCATAGTAGGTTCCATAGCTGCTCCATGCTCTGTCTGAACTGAAAAATATCTGGAACTCAACAGTGCAATTTGCACCCTACAGAGGGGACATTCCCCTGTGATCAAAAGGTGGTCATGTACTCGGCAAAAAGGTGTTTATGTTCATGAGCACAGCTGAGACCCAGCACGCCACCGCTCTGCTGCGCTACCAGACTGTGCTGCTGTCAGTAGCTACAGACACGTCCGTGCTGCCAGTAATCCTGCCTGGACATAACCCAGTCCTGATGGCCGCTCTAATGTGCCATGAGTGGATCACTTCTCTTTTTTTCTATAGTTTTACTGTAAAACACATACAGTGGGTATGGAAAATATTCAGACCCCCTTACATTTTTCAATTTGTTATATTGCAGCCTTATGCTAAAATGATTTAAGTTCATTTTTTCCTCATTAATGAACACACAGCACCCCATATTGACAGAAATTGTTGACATTTTTACAGATTTGTGAAAAAGCAGCTTTTTCATCTAATACTGCCATGAGTCTTTTTATGAAAGTTTTTCACACCTGTATTTGCAACCAGTTGTTCTGTCCCTGCATCCCTGCAACTGCAAAACACCCCCCACAGCATGATGCTGCCACCGCCATGCTTCACTGTGGAGGATTGTGGAGGCCACTGTGCTCTTAGGAACCTTAAGTGCAGCAGAAAGGTTTTAGTAACCTTGACCAATTCTGCCTCTGAGATCTTCAGGCAGTTCCTTTGACCTCATGATTCCCATTTGCTCTGACATGCATTGTGAGCTGTAAGGACTTATATAGGCAGGGGACAATAGACTGCTATGAAGTAACCACAACCCAGTCAGTTAAGAATCTTCAGAAAGGAGGTATGTTTCATCAACAGGCAAGGTGTTGATAATGTTTAAGGTTCCTTGCGGGTGTATTTCAATTTCAGTTTAATAAAATTGTATTTCATGTGTGTGAAATCTAATCTGACAACAGGTCACCATGGTGTTGAATTGTACCCTTGACATGGCAGAATACAGATTAATTCAAACATTAAAAGAGAAACACAAATAATTATGAAAATGTGTTTTATTAAAAGTCATAAATATGGTAAAATAATATTAATGAAATTGTAAAATCAGTTTAATCAGTCTGCACAATGAAAAAAACAGATTGCTCACTAAAACTTTCAAAGTGTCAAGTCTGAACTGTTTAATACAAGTAACAAATAACTTTAAGTTAACAATAAAAACATAAATAACTTTTTTCCATTATATGAGGATGATTCAAAGCCCACAACATCTCAATATAATGCAGTAAACAAGAACTACAAAAATGTTAACAACTCACCCCTCATCCCTTCAGTGCAAACATTCTGTAAGTTTTTAAAAAAAAAAAAACTGTAAAATGTGTTATCATTAAGGCAACAGATACAGTTTACAAGTTACCATGCAATTCTGAGAGAATACTGAGGAAAATCAGGACAAAAGAACTGTAACCTGCTATTGTGAAGATGCTAGAAGCTCTTTCCTGAAATTAACACTTTCTGGCAACACAAAAATACAGCGGAACAAGGTAAACAATGATGTAAGAAGCTGTTCTCTCTCTCCAGAACAATCAGTGTAAATTGCATTCAATCCGTGGATTTCTGTATACATTAGAGCCAGTGCATTCTGTGTGCACTTTTTCAATAACTTGGAAGGATATGACAGGGTATTAATTCCACAGTGCAATATATACAGCCATGTGCAAACGGCCGGTGGCAAAACAACTGAAGACAGAAAATCTTCCAACTAAAAATCAACCCAACCAAACCTTCTGAGGCATCCTATTGCCAATGTCTGCAGTCACTGCAATGACTGTTTTAAAAAAAAAAAAAAAAAAAAAAAAAAAAAAAAAAAAAGAATAAAGTGCTTGTAAACAAAATAATATTTCTTCATTTTAGATCAATTGAGAGTAACATTCAGAGACCTTCATTTTACCTTCCTTATCCATCATATCAACATTCAGTGTTCTAGGACTACAAAGAAATCTTGTTAAATAAAACAGATTGGACATTCATAATGCTATTAAGGTCTAGTATTATCTGAACAGCTGACATCACTTAATATTTCTCAAATCAAAGATTATTTTCCCTAAAGGCAACTTTGCTGTTTTGGTTTCAGTTCGTCACAACAGGATGATTCCCAGTTGAATGACACCAAAAAAAACGTCTTACACGACTTTCCCATTTTCCCGTGCCTGCAATAAACACACATAAAACATAGATAAGAAAACAGGCCTTTTCACAGATTAGTCATATGGTATCAAGTCTCACAGTGGTGTGACTGGGATGCTGGAAACCCCAGCCAAGGGAGAGCTGCAATGCAAATGAATGCAGACTTCTTGCTGCAAGGTCATTCTTAAGCATCCACTGCATCAATAGTTTACTTTAAAAAATGTCCAAAATGTTGGATATATTTTATATGCTTTACTTGGATATATGGGGATTGGATAACCCTAAGCTGTCCCTGTAACTACTGATTGCAAGTCGCTCTGGATAAAGGCGTCTGATAAATGCTGTAAATATAAATGTAAATTGATATATATCACCACTTAATACAACAACATCAGAGTTAGCAGGTTAGAAAATGTTTGTTTATGAATTTTTGGGTCCAGCTGCCAACATTCACTACAATCCCTGAATTGCATTCTTTTTTCCCTGGTTAGGGTCCCATTAAAAAACTAATTTTCTACGCTAAGGACCTGATCAATGATGAAGACCTTGGGAATGGCCTCAAATCCCTCAACCTAAGAAGAGTTTTTAAAGAGTATGTGCCACATCATTAAAAAAATATTAAAATGGCTGATTTGTACCTTCACTGAAACAGGGCCCTTTGTTTGTACTTTTATCTCACCTTTTCAGTGCAGGTGGTTTGGTCAGAATGGGAACCTGTTGTGTCCAAACCCAGCACAGAAAGATTGGGGTCAATATGCTCTTCTGTGAGCGAAACATAAAAACAAAAAATGCATGTATTAATCCCAACCTGTAAATGATACCAAACAGACAGACATAAGAGCCCACATTAATATATAAAAAACACTATTAATTCCAAACACATTTATGTGTTTAATGTAGCATTTCCTGCAGTGTCTCACTGTGCAAACCCAGCCACAGTTTGCAAGTAAAATTAAAGTCGAAGTAACTTGTTAACGTAATGTTGCTGTACAAACTAAAAAACTATTTTCTCCAGTATTTATCGCCAGTCATAAGTGAATTTATTCTATGAGAATGTGAGTGGGTAATATTAACCAAGACATTGACAACTTTTGACATCCCTATTCCAGGAAAAAAATAATTGTAGAATTCTGGTGAACTAGAACAGATAATTGTCCTTTAAGGTAAAGCTGTGCCTGTTTGCCTTCAGTTCAGGAGGTGCTTAGAAACATCCTTGGTCTTTCTGCTGTATTATTTAATAAAATGCTGTAATGCTTTAAATATTATTAAAAGTACTTCATTAAAAAGTGGTACGATATAAGCACTGAAAACATTTCTATAATCAACGTTCTAATATTGAACAGTGTAAAATAACCTTAACCTGTGATCACTATTTTAGATGCTTCTGTGATGAAAACCACAGCTACACATACCTTGTTAACCTTAAAAATATTCGTATCTGCACATTTTAAAGGTGTAGTCGCAGCAGTGCACAAATTACTCCAAAAAGACAACTGCTGTCCAGATATTACCCAAAATCATCCACCATCCAAAAATACCAAGCAAGCAGTTCATGACAGGACAAAAATGCAGAATGTCCCTTCAGAAGATGTTTAACTACACACCTGAGATTCCGGTGCACCTGCTTGTGCCGTTCTTTCCAAGTGCCTGATCCCAGGCTGGTGTGTTGTCTGAGGAGGCTGAGGCTTTCACATTAATTTCTGATCTGCTTTCTGGACTCAGGACATTGTCCAAATCGGTCTCAAAAGCAGATAAAGGAATCAGATCCTCTTCATCTTCATCCAGCTTCTTTTCTGGGCTCTCAGGCACCTCCTGGTCCTGGCTTCCTGACAGGGTCTCAGGCACTTTGTCCCTCCCAACAGTTTTACACAATGAGGCATCTTTCAATGAGCTCCCCCTGGCTTCCATGCTAAAGTTTGGGGTTTTGTCGTTGCTGCCTTGGATGAGCTCCTCAGAAAACCGCACCCTTTTTTCAGTTCCTTTAGGGGATGAAGCCTCTGTCTTTGCCTGTTCCTTACTCATGCAGTCACCATCAAGTAGCAGTGAACCATCAGCACTGATGGTTTCCAGAGTTGCTGGTTCTTTAAGACCCTCAGCTTTACAAAATTCGGCAGTAGGTCTGTCTGCACCTGTTGGTACCTCTGCAGACAATGCAGCATCACCTCTGTTGCTGCTATGATTCTCATACTCAGGATAACCCAGAGCATCCAGCTCCTGTAAAAACGCCTCCAAACTGGAGTCTGAGGTCTGTGGGTCAGAGTGTGGTAAACCAATTATTTGTGAATACAGGTTGATTTCATGTTATTTTTGAAAGTCGAAATGAAACAGGCTCTTACCTGAACATGGCTAGAGTTTTCATGAGTGTCCCATCTAAAAATAAAAGGAAATATTCCGCTGTTTGCTTTTAACTTGATCATAACATATTGCTGGACATGAAATATACTAATAGTCTAAAAGAAAAGTCACTGTTTAGATTTAAATAAGCAAACAGTTACAGGCCAAGGTCTGGAATGGTAATACAGTGATTAATATGAATAATAATTTCAGCTAGTAACAGGAACTAGTGCAGTTAGTAACAGCTCATGTTTTAAACAACCAGTCATAGAAAAATACTACTGGTTTCAGAAGGAATAAATGATCGTCCTTAATCAAGTGAAAGAAACAGCAAAAATCGCTTTAGTGGGTTGCAAACAGTCCAACACATGAAATTCTGGTCAGATAAATGTGGCCAGAAATTCTTTAATGATATTAGGTGTAAATTATTACTAACATTTGGTAAAATGTTTTGTAAACATACAACCACATGTTTTATTATGCTGGTAAGGGAATTTCCACAATGTCTAAGTGTGATTCAGGGACGTCTCCATTATTTTCGCACTGAATACCGCAGTGTGTTGACCTTAGTCCCACTGAGATTCTTTTGGGACATGTTGGACAAGACTTTACTGAGTAGTTTGTCTCATGCATCATCATTATCAGATCCTGGCCAAAAATGTGACACTGGCCAGAAACAAAGAGACACTCCAATGTGGAACACAATATTGGAGTGTGCATTCCTTACCACAAAAAGCTGAAAACTTCTGTGTCAAATTATTTTACATTACATGCTTTTACTTATATATGACAACCAAAAAAATATTTTGCACAGTTCTGAGTCCATGCACAGTGGTGTAAAGGAAAGTTCCAGCAACTGTACTGTTTCTGGACATTTGGAAAGTACTTCAGCAGATCAAGCTTAGAACCTTTCAGTAAAAAAATAAAATAAATAATAATAATAAAAAAACCTGTCAGGACGTTACACACCTTCGAGCTCTCCCGGTCAGGCGGTCCTTGCCCTTGGCTTTGCTGCCCACAACTGCAACGTTCCTAGATCTCTTGTCCCTGCTCTTGTATTGGTTGCCTAAATAAATATGATTAGTAGGGATGTGAAAGTGCAAAAAGGATGAATTCATGAGGAAATAAACGTGATGTGAATTCACTGTACCCCGTGGTTCGTCCCACTGGGTTTTAAATGGCATTTTCTTGATCCTCCTCCTCCTAAAACAGACAGGTATAAAACCATGTGTAGGACAATTATTGTACCCTCCATAAACTACTCATCTAATTATTTTCATGTGTTTCCAGGAATTGTTTACAGCCTAAAAGCCTGATTTCAGGTCAATGCTCTTTAAAATCACAAAAACAATGTTTTTGCACAATTCATCATAACATAAAGGAAACTTCATACAGTGAGAATAACACAGCACTGCAGTAGTATCAATTGGCTGATGATGTATCGACAATGTTGATATCATTCAAGCAAACTAAATCTTTGAGGTAGCAGGTTAGTATCATTAATAAATGAATTTGTGTTAAATGTTGGATGACAGTCATCATGTAATAAAGAACAATAAAATGTTATTCACTTCATGCATGGAATATTAATGCACATAAGCATTTCACTTACCTTTATTTTGGGTCCTTCCTGTTTCTTCTTGGGTTTTTTTTTCTGAAGACCTACACAGGCAGTTTGATCAAAACTAAAACAGGCATGCACAAGTAAAACACATCTTACAAATCTGTTGAACAAGTAATGATGGGGACTAACTTGAATGTTAAGAGAGGGGAAAAAGAAAAAAAAAAAAAAAAAAAAAAAGGACACTCATGCCACGCTCATCAAAACAGTGAATAAAAGGCCTACTGAGCATTAAAAGCAGCACATTGTCAAGTTAATTTACATGAATGCAGGGAGGCTTAGGCCCCAGTGCTTTGTAACCAGGCTCATCTCAGCTGGAAACCCCAGTAGAGCAGTATGTCCTTCATCTGCTAACCCTAGCTTATGGTGGCTTCTGTGGTTAGTACAAGCCTTGTTTATTGAAAGGCTTTTGTAAACATGGTCTGATAACACACTGTAGCTTCAGAACACTGAGAATGCCAGGTCCCTAAGTCAATCGTTTCCTCTCACACTCACTCTCTTGTGTGTTCAAACCCTCCCTAATAAGGCAAGGCATTCCAACAGACACACACGCACATACATACACTAAAAATAGCCTCTCCTGTTTTCAGCTCTTTAGAAGTCTCCATGTCTCTTATATGGGGAATTTTATTGAACAGAAGGCTAAAGCTCATTAAGAAGTACTTAAAAAAAAAACATCCTGTACTACTTGACAGGATGCATGGGTGTAAGCAGTGATATGAACATTTCAAGGATCATTTAATATGTCCACTTACCCTTACTACAACATAGAGCTCAGTTCTTTGCGGATGAAAATGTTCACTCAAACATGAAAAGTGATGTGCCTCTAGACATATCAAATGCAGGGAAAACTGCCAGCCTCCAGTTTATATGTAAAAGACCAACTACTAATCCTATTCTTATTACCATATATCATTTTAGTTTGGGTTGTATCTTTCAAGATTTGATTGAATTCAACTCTCTGATTCACAGTTAAGTTTACCTTATAACAGGAAATGTATTCTGGAAGCATAGTTTATATTTTACAGTAGACCTAACATTTAAGATAACTAACTTTGCTTCTTTCACTTCAATGCTTAAACTCTCAAATACATTTCAGGCCAAATCAAATGTGAGTTAAGAAGTGACAAATTTTTTTTTTAGGTCTGCAATGAGAGTGAAATATGTAAGACTGGCCCCTCCCTGCAAACAGGAAATGAAGATGTCACACATAAGGTCAGCATGGAATTGTAAGTATCCCACACAGAATAGTCTATTCCCTTGCAGCTTTCTGTCGAGATACAAATGTTTTTCTGAAGGCTGCCAAACACCACTTATTCAAAGTGCGTTTCAGGCAAACACTTATCAGCCATAAAATTATGAAGTATTAAGTGGATAAAATGATCTTGATGCAATGGCAGTGGATGTGATGTATTAAGCAGGAAGTTCAAATTTGTCCTTGAAGTGGATTTTTGAAACCATAACAATTTGAGCAAGCACTTCCAGCGACAAGCAAACCAGCGACAGGGACAATAGTGTTCAAAGCTCATCGATGCACGTTGGGAGTTCAGGCCATCCAGGCCATCAGAAGAGCTACAGTAACTCTAATTTTGAAAAAGTTAATGCAGGTTATGACAGGCTATTTACAAAGCACTATATACGTTATGAATATATGACCTGCATTAGTTTTCTTTTTAAACCACATTTCTGTGTGATTGTACATAATTTTAGGTAAACTTTAAATGTGCAGTAAATCCAGTGTAAAGTATATGTTTTATAATTTTTCAGGGATAAGTGAACAGTGGATTAAAGAACGTAAAATGTAAATTATAATTGATCTACCAGTGTGGCCTCCTTGGGGCATAATTCTGAAAGTTTCTTTGTTTTAAACTGATCTTTTGCTGCTTACAGCATCCTCCCAAGATATGA
Source organism: Denticeps clupeoides (assembly GCF_900700375.1). Classification (NCBI taxonomy): domain Eukaryota; kingdom Metazoa; phylum Chordata; class Actinopteri; order Clupeiformes; family Denticipitidae; genus Denticeps; species Denticeps clupeoides. Next base: position 30,211,613 of record NC_041707.1, read on the forward strand.
TACATTACCAGTACAGGCACTGGTGTAAGGTGCCCATAGTGCATCTTTTTCTACATCACAGCAATAAAAAAAATAATATAAATCACCAGAAATGAACAGTGCACATTTTTTTTTTCCATTATGTATTCTATAAGATCACAACAATTTTGTGTTTTTGTGGATTATTCACAGGTTGTAAGGTCTAAAAGACTGTGGAAGTACTTGTGCTGTATAAATGTGTGTCTTTAGGAGACATCTGTGAATGCACAGAACTATGTTCAAATTGACACGATAAAGCTAATGTTCACAATAGTAACATGATTTGTGTGTCTGTGGGGCACTTATGCTCTATACTTAACTTTCAGGTGAATGTTTGACCTCACTCCTAATCTCTAAATATTAATTTTGATTGTTCTGAGTGTCATCTGATTTGACATTTGTAATTTAGAATTAGGAGGTGTTGGATGAATGCCTTTTCATGTGAGGTGAGAGGCAGTCTTTAAAGTATATTTATATATTTTTTAAAGTATACTTTATATTTAACATGGTGTAGTTACACCTATTGAATGTTTGTTCTTTGGCAAAGTGCGGGGCAATCAATCAGATAATAAAGCTTAGGCAAGTAGAAAATTAAGGAGAAAAAAAGCGTATAATATGCATGTATCACTGATATATAATCTAATAGATAAACTCCTCAGTTAAGATTGCCTAAGTTATATAAGTTTTGCTTATATAGTTGCCATATTTGGTGCTGCAGGATTTGTCCTTATTTAGGTGAGGCTGCAATTTTACAATTTGTGGGGGGTTAAATCTAAAAACCATCAAGGTGCTCTCTGAGGTACCATCTCTGCATTGTGTGTGACACAATTGAGAAATTATAATTTCACTTTGGCCGGGAGACAAAAGGGGAGCAATCTACAGCACCGTAAAGGGAGAAAGCCATGGGTACCACTACTGAATCCAGAAATATTGATTTATTTATTTGCTTTACAAGACTAACCTTGTTAAGATGCGCAGAATTTACCATTTCAATAATAAATGCATTATGCCATGCAGCTGTGTTCTTACATGAGTGTTAATACGTTAATAAGAATCTGTTAGTAACTACAGATGTGTTTTACTATAAAACTCAAATTAGCATGTTAGCAGAAGCTGCATACAAGCACAAAGCATAATTTTTAAATGATGAGTTATATTTTAAAGATGTTTTATTGAAATGAAACAGGCAAAGAAGAATGCCCCACCAGCTCCCAAAATGCAACAAAAACAAGCAGTTTATGCAAGCAGTTTTAATTTTTACCAAGTCTTTCATTTTCATACTATATATTTTTAGGTATTTTTTTAACTTGTGTTTGCAACAATGCAACAGGCAAAGAACAATGAATAAACCCCACCAATTCCCAAAATGCAACAAAAACAAAGCAGCTACGCAAGCTGTGGCTTATCCATGTCCCAGGCCCTGCGCCACTGGCCCTTGGAATTTTTATGTCGGGCAACACGTTCACGGTCAATTTCCTCACGCTCCTTTTTCCAGCGTAAATATTCAAGCTGCTCCTCCCTGGATGTGGGGATGGACAGGTCAGGCTGATCCTGGGTTTCTGGCCACTCTGCATTCTGGGAATTGTGGTTGATAGAAGAGAATATTAGTACCAAAAATTATTCTGTTGTGCATTCCATCCAGTCAAATCAACAATAGTGTTGTCATCTTGATTCCAGTGCACATTTGGATTAGATGGATGGGGGTATTTTAAACTCAACCTTAATTCACCACCACCCATTTCAATCACATATAGTACAGTCTTCTGCCCAAACCATAACCTCCACCACCAAGGTACCGTCCCACCACACTGCACCCTGGGCGCCTTTTATGTCTGCCTACTGCTTAACAAGGCATATGATGTGAAAGTGAGAAGCAGGTGGAAGACAGAGGACTCAGAAAAGTGCAGGTGTCCAGGATCGTGTGGATCGTGTCATGAGTTTAAAGAAAATAAATTCTGTACAGCGAGTCCAAAGCAGATCCAGTGTACCAGAGCTGCGCAATACCAATGCTACAGCAGAACGCTAGTTAAAAATCTAAATGCTCACTTAGTGAGTGAGCATTACTTCACACACACACACACACACAACACAACACACACACAACTGCACTCATACAAGGTGGTAGTCTGTCATCAATCATAGTAAATCATTGGAAAAGAAGCATTTTCGTAAATCTGAAAGCCCTTATCGTATTCTAAACCAATGAAAAAACATGAACGCCGGGGCCTGACTCTGATAGGCGGTGATCCAGATATTCCTGTACATTTGAAAATGCGCATGATGCAGTCAGACAGAGAGGTTAGTAGCCTGGACTGGTCAGATAGAAAAAGTAGATGTAGCCACAGATTAGAGCTTTAATTGGGCCTTAAAAGTTAGACCGAGCCACAGCATCAGCATCCATTTTCAAAATGTATCACTTGACAGAAAAATTATAGAAATTAAACACTGAAAAAGCTCTATGCATCTATAAAACACATACCATGCAGCGATAAATGAAAACCTATGTAATTGAGCCTACTTCTTTCATCCTTATATGGAGAAGTGATGTGTGATACACACAAACACACTAACCTGCATGCTTAAGGGCATGTCCAAGCACATTAATTACCCATGTGTACCCATGTATTACCCATGAAAGTATAACTTAAAATATTCAAACATGCATTCATATCACAGCTGCAAAAGAAAATGTTTATGTGAACTTTTTCACCAGTTTTGTATTTAAATAACTTCAAAGGTGAAACACACCTTCAACAGAGCAGAGGATACAAAAATGCATTAAACCTCTTGAGAAGACACATTGTTTGCATCAGGTTCACCCAAGATGCTGCTGGGATAATGCAAAAAGAAAAAATCACTGCCCTTACGCAATCCTTCAAATTAAATTGAAAAAACAGGGAGGGTGATGTAGATTGCGTAACATGCTCTTGCAAAGGTTAAAAAAAAAAAAAAGAATAATAATAGTGGAGAGAAAAAAGCTGCCCTCTCTTTTGCCTGTCTGAGCATTGTTCTCTTACATTTTGTCCTGGGGTGTTCACCATGTTTATCATCACTTGTGCCAAAACACAGTACTAGAGAGACATTTAATACATGACGCACACACACTAATCACAGACTCAGCATTCAAAACCAGCCCGCTCCCATTCACTGACAGAGACATCGAAGGCTTTGCACACAATTCTATCTTATACAAAGAATACTGAGTACAAAATCAAATAAATTTAGCAAAATCATTTATTTATCAATTAATTACACATTCAGCATTCCCAGATAATTTCTTTCATATGATTTCTACATTAAATGAAAAGCTCTAGCAACCTATGCTGTAGCAATTTCCTGTCTGGTTATACAAAACCTATGCAAAAGCCAGGTGACACCAATACTCCATTACAGCATGCCCTGAAGCTGCTGTGCTGCGTGGGAGGCAGATGACAGGCCAAGCGTTTTTAAAACAGAGAAGTCACGCTGCCCCCTGGTGGACAAAAAAGATCCTCTAGTAATGCTCAGGAATCCAGACAGGAAATCACTGATCCTTTTAAATCATCTAGTTACTGCTGGGTTAACCTGGAAGATATACCTGAATACCTGTATTTAATCCTATGTTAAACTAATAGTGCAACGTACTGAAAGAGTTCCAGGGAGCTTTGTATGCCATGACAAGCACACCTACTGCCACAGGCTACAACTGCAGGATTTATTGCACATGCACAAACCACTATAACCAGTTCATTCATGACTACAAAGGACAACTGTTGGAAGGAATAATAAGGAAAGAATAATAAAGAAGAGAAAAAGACAGTGAATTAGAAAAAGAAAACACATACACAACATAACACACATAAACTACACATAAATCTGCCTCACAAGGCATTTGGCAGCCAGGTTGGTCTGTGAAGCATTCATATTCAAATGAGATTCAGAATCGGACTAATGAAATTCTACATGGATCATAATGCTAACTAGAACATGAATAACAATACTGCATTGATGACTGGGGATGAAATGTTACTGACATGACAGTGATCGGTTACTATATTAAAATTGGTTGTTGCAATTAATAATGGAAAACTTTAATTTATATCGTCCTTTACAGAAACATCAGGCTGAAAAGATACATCTTTAGATTAACCTTTTCCCCACTTTATTATGATCTTATAAGTAAAATTGGCACACTGCTAGGGTAAACTGGTATGCTCAGTACTCGACCTGAGGGGGGATGAGGAGGGATACGATCGCCTCTGAAATAAAAAAAAAAAAAGTCAAAAACATCCACCTTCTAAAACAAACACCCCCCGGTTCCATCCCTTGTATTATTTTATCAATCAATGCATAGGTCTATTGAGTAATTGTTTTACCCCAGTACCTGGATCCTTTTACCCTGATCCTAACCAGTCTGGTTTCAGAACAGCTCATTCTACTGAGACTGCCCTTTTGGCTGTTTCCTAGCAGCTACATGCGGCCAGATTGGCAAAGCTGTCATTGGTTCTTATTCTCCTTGACCTCTCTGCAGCATTTGGCACCGTTAACCACAAGACTCTCTTGTCTATCCTGAAGAGGCTTGGAATGCAGGGCTAAGCATGGCAGTGGTTTGCTTCCTACCTTGATGAGCGATCTTACCAAGTGACTTGGAAAGGATCCACCTCTACCTCACAAAGACTCTCAACTGGTGTCCCTCAAGGTTCAGTGCTAGGTCCTCTCCTTTTCTCCCTCTACACGAGATCACTTGGTGAGGTCATTTCCTCGCATGGATTATCCTACCACTGCTATGCGATGACATACGACTCATCTTCTCTTATCCTCCCTCTGATCTAAATGCTGCTTCCAAAATCTCTGCTAACTGATTTCTAATTCACATCTCATCTTGGATGGCAGCCCATCACCTCAAACTCAATCCCACAAAAACTGAACTAATATTCATTCCAGCAGATTCTTCACCACATCAGGATCTTGCTATTTACCTGGACAACTCACAGCACTCTCCTTCTACAACAGCTTCAACCTTGGACAACCAACTCTCCTTCTCGACTCACATCAGCAATCCTCCCCGCTCATGTAGATTCCTTCTCTACAATATCAGACAAATCCATCCTTATTTGTCAACACAGGCCACCCAGCTACTGAATCAGTCCTTAGTAATCTCATGACTGGATTACTTGTAGGTTACTTGAAGGTTAATGTGTAACCTTCTTTTTGTCTTTTGTATAGAAACTACTACAGAGTGAATAAAAAGATTGTATTCATAGTTGGGGGTCCTAATGAACCAGAACCGATCACTTCATCAATGGTAACATGAAAGCACGTTGTAAGTCGCTCTGGATAAGGATGTCTGCCAAACGCCTTAAATGTAAATGTAATGTAAAAGGCTGGCCCGTGAAATAGGCAGTACAGGCAAATGCTAAGGGTGCCTTTCATCTAGGTTGCGACACAAACAAAAAGTGTTTCTTAAAACTGGTTTGTATTAATGTGTAGACAAGTAGTAGTAGTAATATCTGACTGCTTCTGGATAAATCTCAGTATCTGATACATAACATCCATAACATGCATGTTGTTTTAGGATAGTAGAATATATTAATTATGTTTTTGTTTAAACACAATAAAAACTTTGCCACATTTGCCACAGTCATTTTGCATCGAAATTAGGCCCAGGACATTGTTCTTGCTCAAGTTTAAATATACTATTATCACTAAATACAGCTCTCTAATTTTACTGAGAACTCCAAATTGTAAATCGCCATCACATCTTAAAATAAGACATGGCCCTCCACTCTAAATCAGACTTAAAAGTCCTGAACTTCCATGACTTCCCTGACCAGAATAGCCCGGTGTGCTTGGTGTGTTGAACTGAACATACAAAAATCTCAACTCAATCTCTGACATCCTCTACATTTTATCACTTTGGGTGAGCCAGTCCTTAAATTCTGCAAATGCTGCACTATATGCTATTAACAAAATTCCCTGATAATTCCCTGACTTGGTACCCAAATGATTAAATTCCCCATCTGGAAATGCCTTTACTAAAATTCCATGAGATTAAGAAATTTCTTACAATGAAGTGAAGCGCAGCAAAGCATTTTTTTCTTTGGTGAGAAGTGAGGGGAGGAGGGGGACAAACGCATAAGTGATGATGATTGGCTAAGGTTGCGTTATAAACACACGGTGCAGGAGAGACACGGCAATGGAGAGTCAAGTCAGACTTCCCACCTCCTCAAAAGCTCCATCAAAACTAGTGGCCAACAAAGTTGATAGCAGCCAAACCCAGGTTCGGCTAACGTGAGCTCCACTAACAAAGGAGGAGACAGAGACACCACATGCACATATTTGACATTCTTGAACATTTAATGTTACATTTAATGTTAATGAACATTTAATGTTAATGTTACTTTCCCAGGTAACTACTTACTATTAATGCTTACAACTGTGGGAACTTAGAGCGACCATGACAGAAAACTGCAGATGATGGAAAAACTTCAAGAAAGTACCTGTGACCCAGGGCCACTGTGTTTTCCTCTCTGGAACAATTCCACCCCACCCTCCCTCTCATCTTCAGCAGTTTTCAGACTCCTCCCTTCAGAGTGTGGGAAGCAAGGTTCAAGCTTTTCACTCACTAGCCTCTTACCCTAAGATCACAACATGAAAAAACAGTTGTGTGTAAATTTGTGCGTTTCAATATGAATGCAAATGGGTGTCCTTCACAATTATTGAAACCATTTTAATTATTATTTTAAAAAAATTAATAAATAAAAGGGAGGCGGGTTCACCTCACTTTGTATAAATAACAGAGCCCGCAGTGTGAAATTCATACTTTCAGGGCAAAACATTTTTTCTCAGCCTGGCTAACAATTAAGCATTAACAATAAGTTACCCTTCTTCAATGCAATCACTTTACTTTACCTTGTTGTTTCCCACCATAGTGACAAAAAGCTGCCGTCTCTTGCCCCTGCCAACAGCAAACTGGCAGGGTACTACTTTTGCAGGTTCTGTCACCTCTCTGGGGCTCCTGTCCCTGGGCAAAACCCCTGGGTCAGCATGCTTCATCACAACGCGCAGGTCCAGCTAAAGGTGTGAATACAGTAAAACAAAAAGCACATTATCAAAACCCATGTATTGAACATGGCTGTATTGGTTTGCAGCTTTGCCATTTAGTAAATTGGATTTAGGTTTATTCATTATGAAACATTGTAATCAGGGTTTGCGGCAATAAGAATATTTGTATCTTTTAATATTGGGATGGAGCAAAATTGTCATGATAGCCAATATTAATTCAGAAAGAGTTTGTCCTACTCTCAAGCTCCTATTTTTTTTATAAGGAACGGGAACCAATAAAAGTAGAAAAATCAGGTTCTGTTCTTCAAGACAAAATAAAGATTTCTGGGATAAAACTGAGTAATACAAATCCCAATCATAAACGTGACAGACGTACTGGTTGAACTAAATTACTGCATTACACTGACAGAAGGAAATAATAAATTGTACATTAATTTCCTTAATAAGTAATAATTACACCGACACCTACATTAGTGGACTTGTTTGTAACTGACAGATCTTCTGTGTGGCCCTTACGACTCTGAAGAGCCATTCCTTCCTGCTCTGCCTTCATCTTGTCTTCTTCCACTTCCTGCAGAAACACAATAAAGCATCTTTGTGCATTTCTCAACACATTGTGTGAAGTGAAATGGGTATAACCAAATCCCAATATCATTTTAAAAAAGAACCAATAATAGATGTGTAGGTATTTTGTACACATTTTACAGCTATCAAATTGGAAAAAGAACACAGCAAGTTTTGACATCCCAGTTACAATAAAGCAAAACATACTGATGTTTTGTTTAAGCCTTGCAACATAGAAATTACTTAATAAAGTGACCATCACAACATTCCTAGATAACTGCTGAATGTGCTTAATATAATATAGTTAAATGAGAAATAGGTTACTCAATATCTGTTGTTGACAAGCAATTTTCCCTGAAATATCAAATTCAAAATTAGGAAACACTGCACACCCTATAACTGGCCATAAATTAGTTCAATAATAATAGAATCTATGAACTAACATAAAAAAAAATTTATACAGAAAGGATGAAAGTCTGGAAATTCTGACCTGGTATCTCTTCATGAGGGCTTCATTTTTCTTGCGCAGAGCTTCAATCTTTTTATCCAATGCTTCATCTTTCTGCTTCATCATGTCTGTGGACACCTAAACAACAACACAACAACTGTCAGAATTCTACTAAATTGCTAAATTGTGTTTAAATCCACATAAGGCTTAAACACATAAACACAAAATATACAAACCTGCAAGATGGCAAAAAACCCACCACTGCATTATTTGAACTTCTGTAAGTATAGTGGCATATCTGGCGAATTAAATGTGTCTGACTCCAAAGAATATGTCTAACAAGCTAAATGTTTTTAGTGCTCATACCACTTCTTACAATACCACAGTTGATTGCTGTCTATGCTTACCACTTTATGAACTAGAGAACGTACTGTTTTCATATACAGTAGGTGAGGAAAGTATTCAGACCCCCTTAAATTTCAGTCTTTGTTATATTGCAGCCATCTGAAAAAAAAATAATTTTTTCCTCATTAATGTACATGTCGCACCCCATATTGACAGAAAAATACTGAATTGTTGACATTTTTGCAGATTTATTGACAAAGAAAAACTGAAATATCACATGGTCCTAAGTATTCAGACACTTTGCTCAGTATTTAGTAGAAGCAGTCTTTTGATCTAATGCAGCCATTAGATCACCTGGATTCACACCTGGATTTGGGGATCTTCTGCCATTTCTCCTTGCAGATCCTCTCCATTTCTGGCAGGTTGGATAGTAAACATTGGTGGACAGCCATTTTTAAGTCTCAGAGATGCTCAATTGGTTTAAGGTATGGAGTTGTTGTAAAGCCACTCATTTGTTGTTTAAGTGTGCTTGTTGGAATGTAAACCTTTGGCCCAGCCTGAGGTCCTGAGCACTATGGGGAAGGTTTTAATCCAGGATATCCCTGCAAAAACTCCCCAGAGCATGATGCTGCCACCACCATGCTTCACTGTTAGGAGTGTATTGGACAGGTGATGAGCAGTGTCTGGTTTTCTCCACATATACCGCTTCGAATTAAGGCCAAAAGGCTCTATCTTGGTCTCATCAGACCTGAGAATCTTATTTCTCACCATCTTGGGAATCCCAAGATTTTGCAACCTCCATGCAGGCTTTCATGTGTCTTGCACTGAGGAGAGGCTTCGGTCAGGCCACTGCCATAAAGCCCAGACTGGTGGAGGGCTGCAGTGATGGTTGACTTTCTACAACTTTCTCCCATCTCCCGACTGCATCTCTGGGCTCTTCGTTAACTCTCTCCCCAAGGCTCTTCTCCCCCAATAGCTCAGTTTGGCCAGATGGCCAGCTCTAGGAAGGGTTCTAATTGTCCCAAAGGTCTTCCATTTAAGGATTATGGAAGCCACTGTGCTCTTAGGAACCTTAAGTGCAGCAGAAAGTAACCTAGACCAGATCTGTGCCTTGTCACATTTCTGCCTCTGAGCTCTTCACGCAGTTCCTTTGAACTCATGATTTCCATTTGCTCTGACATGCATTATGACCTGTAATGACTTATATAGGCAGGGGTGTGGCTTTCCTAATCAAGTCCAATCAGTATAATCCAACTCAGCTGGTCTCAAATAAAGGTGTAGAACCATCTCAAGGATGATCAGAAGATATCTGACAGCACCTGAGTGTCACAGCAAAGGGTCTGAATACTTTCTGTACCCACTGAATAACACTAACGTATAACACTAAGACTGAACATAAAAATTAGGTATTTAGATGGGTAACCGTTGTGGTGCACAAAACATCCAATGCACAACTTTCCCTCCGAGTATGAGAGCTACATATTATGCAATACTGGACAAAGACATAAAATAAATATACAGACTAATTTATCCTGAATGAGTTGTGATTCATTCATTTAATTATGCACTAAGCATGATTAATCTCGATGGCAAATCATGTGACATTTACTGCACTAATAACTAATTACTAATAAGCATAACATGGGCTGTGTTCACTAGTGTAAGGTGTCGTGAGGATTTAAATAAACAAATATAAATATATTATACAAGTAACAAGATCTTTAAGGATGTTTGAGCATGTGAAATATTGTCATGTGCAGGTTTAATTAATCTAGAATGAGGAAGTAAAGTGCATGAGAGCTGGCTCCTCCCTTTTAAACTGTTCACATATATGGTGTGTTGTTTCTGATTAGATGAATTCTACGTAGTACAAAAGTATCTACCCATTTCTTCTCTACAGCTGTTTGCAGCAAAGCACTACACTAATGCAACAAGCTTATCCAAAAAAGCAATCCAAAATAAAGTATATATTTGAAATGAATATTTCAAAGCAAACCTAAATGCAGTACAAACACTGCAAATTCACTCAGATGTTCAAACCATAACAGGAGTCATCTAACCTACAGCAATGTGAGAACAGCATCCCAAAAATCCTGCAGTCAGCACTACAGTATTAAGAAACACTTGGCCACACACACACGCACGCACACACACGCAAACCCGCACACACGCATAAACTTAGATACAGGGTCATTAGAGAGAATTTAATTTGCAACACTTTACTCAGGGTTACATACCTATGAATTTAAATAGTAATGTTGCAACAAACAGATCAGTTATGACAGACAATCATGTTCCAACATAGATAATCAGCTGTAATTTACATGACTGTTAAAAGAAGACACGCAGCTATGGAGTTGCTGGAATATGAAAGCAATGTGATGCGATGCGATGTATGTGATGTGATTCACAACGTAAAGCTAGCCAAGATACTATAGACCTGTTCTAGTTTTACATGATGTAGTTGTAAACGTGTAAAAAACATTTGTCATGCCATCTTATGGGAACTAAACTTTGTAGTACAATCATGTGTCAGTCAAATTTCAATGATCATTCCATAACTTTATATGTTTTTTCATATTCCAAACCTTTTCAAGACCTGGAATATTCTCTTGACCTTTCCAAGGTTTAATGACCATAAGAACCCTGCAAATATGATGCAATCATATAAGATGGCAATCAGATATGATTTGTAGTTACAGACAATTATCAAAGACTTGGCATCATGAAATTAATTGACTAAACTCAAAAATCTAGTACACCCTATTTCAGTCAATGAAACTAAACTCAAATATTTAAGGATATACCTGTGGAATGCTCTCTCTCTCTCTCTCTATTTTGCTTGTGTTCTCTCTCTCTAACATTAACACTGAACAATAATATTCCTCATAAAACAGATGACCAAGTATAATATTTTTGTCTCAATTTGTCCAATACAAAAAAAATAAAATGCTAAGAAATTACAGAGATGTCATAACTGCTACAGGCCGTTAAATATCTGAACAGATAACCAGTCTTCTTCACTGAATATGCTTCTGGGTTCAGGACATGTTGAAAAAAAACATTACTGCAAACACACTTTGTTTTAATTTTTTTTCCTTGTTGATATTGAAACATGTGAAACAGAATACCAAAATGTTTCCCAGATTCCATTTTAAATGCCAAAACGTAAGAACAAACCATTTATTTCAAACACCATGTCTTGTTGAAGCTCACTGCCCTTCGAGTTATTCTGGATGGAAAGAAAACACAATCCCAGTAAAAGCATCGGTCCCCACTCACCTACAATTCCGGCCTACAGCCATTTCTAACTGTGCCCAGACTACAGATGAAGCCACGACCGAATAATGCTGACACAACAGAACTCACAGCGGGCGGGTCAAAAGCGCCCAAAGAATCAGTACAATGGACTCAGAGTGACAGAGTGAAACCATCACAGACCAACAGTGGTTCAGCACTCAAGAGTGTAAAAAGAGAAAAAAAGATGGCACTCACTAGCAGTGACGACCAAAGGGAGATGGCATGAAATTCCGCTGAGTTCAAAACAATGAGTCACAATGCAGGCAGCAGACAGAGAGAATTTGTGAGGAATCCTGCAACATGCCTGCCAGTTTACTGACACTACAGGCTGTTCTGTCTCTGACCTCAGTATGGATTAGTGCTGCCAGCCTCACTGCATCGCTATACAACAATTCACGTGGAGATTAATACTGACATACGCTAATATTGTGATGATGTCTCCTGACTAACCTGTGTACAATATTTGCAATACTTTCAACTGCTAGGATTCTTGCTATGAAAAAAATCCTATGTTCACTTTGTTCAGACACGTTTAATGGAAAAATAGCTTTAATGGAAAACCCAGCATTCCAAGGGGAAATTGAAAAAGACCGTCAGTGTGTTAAAGCAAAGGCTGTGTGCAACACAACATGCGACTTGCACGTCATTATCATAACAACAATTATCAGAAATAGAAGTTTCATTACAGAGAAACATTAGGAAGGGATAAAAACGGCAGTCCGGTAAGACACCAAGACTTCGAGAACCACAGTGCACTGAAGCGCTGAACCTCTGCTAAGCACCGCTTGTTGTCAGGGTATCCAAACATAACAGACCATGCCACAGCAGTCAAAGAATAGAGAAGGAGAGAAGCGAGAGAGAGACGGAGAATGCTCAGAGAATGTTCTATAATGGTTTCAAAATGTTCTGGCTCCACAATTCACATGTTAAGGCAGGCACTATCCTGGCAGGCACCGTTTGCCTCTATAAGGCCTGTGAGAACGGCGTCAGGCCCATGAGTTCACTCCAGCTCCCCCTGTCAGCCGGCCACAAGCAGCACAGACCCCCTCAGACAGCACACTGGCAAAACAGCCCAGAATCCGCCAACCACCGCCCCCATTTCCTTTCCTTCTCCACACTGGCATCAGAGACGGTTACGCATGAATGTCATTGTTAAAGGAAACAAACACAGACGAAACAGAGAAAAGCCTGTTCGACAGGGAAACAGACTGCAAGAAGTAAGTGAAGGCAGGCTAGAAACATGACGGGGCTTTAAAAAAAATGGCATGTGAGAATGGGAGAGCGGAGAGGGAGAGAAAGGACTCACAGGTCTGTGCATGTCAGCGGAGAAACGTGGGCTCGTTCCAATCGCGAGGCGGTGCGGGAGGCGGAACGGGGGGGTCCGTGATCATGCCTCACAAACAGCCGAGCTGAGTAACCAGCGTGCACCGCGAGATACCCTGCTACCGCTGTATGCCGCAGCTCGCTTGCCCGCCTGCCTGCTCTGTCTGGCTGACTACCGCTCCCTCTCTCGCTGTGCCCCCCCCCCCTCTCTTCAGCACTTGCTACCACTTAAATTTACCCACCCCTCCCCTCCCAATCTCCTGTGTGTCCTCTGTTCGCTAAACTGTTTAAGCCCCCCCCTCCCTCTTTCACACGGTTGCTCTTGTCACAACACACGTACTTCATTTAAAGGGGCGCCGGAGTTCCAGTCTGTTACCAAACACGAGTATGCGCAACTACCACGTTACAGACACATGCTAAACAAACCCTTCTCAAGCCTCTGGCTCCCAAGCAGTGACGGCACAGGCTTTCCACGGACCCTTCACTTGACATATATGACATCTGCTTACCCTGTGAGGGGAGCGAGAGGGGGGCGTGGAGCTGTATTGCAGACAGGTTTGGGGGTTGGGACTCTCACCAATAAGGGAGGGGGGCCGCCTATTCTCCTGGGTTTCCCACCATTGGCCGGTGCAGACCATCCAGCCCGTCCTGCTGTGGTAAAGCTTGCAGGCCGCTAGTTCACAGACAGACGGGGGAGCTTGTGACTCGCATAGTTGAGTTCTTTCCCAGGCATACAGGGGCGTCTTTGACCGCCGGCCATAAAGTGTGCCATCTGTTCTGTGAGCCTTCAAACTGGCTAGGGCTCATGATTGGTGGAAACAAGAAGTCATGAAACTGAACTGAGGCAGTGCTTAATTTTCCCAGCAGCCCCTTGCTTCATTAATCACAGAGGGGCCGCCTGATCTTGAAAAAGGACAATGTGTTTGTGGACTTGAGTTGAACTGTAAAAATACAACTACAACCTAAATGGATATCTATGATACTGCATATTGCACTACCATTCACTACACTCCTCCTTCACAGCAAGGTTTAATAACAAGTAGAGAATGTATTCATAAAGAAATCAGTAAACCATGAAAAACTGTTTAATTCAATATATACATTTCTGATATTTCAGAACTATTGAGCACACTTTTTGGGATGATTTAATCAATGTACATGGCTCTCCAACCCAGCCCTGCACAGATGTGCTCTCCTCCTGATCTGCCACACCGATTCAACAGGCAGAATCACAGGTCTTAAATGAAGGTAAAACCCAAATGCAGGATGACTTCCCCTCAGACTAAACTTGGATGCCACTGTGCTAGATGCTCTAAAACTGAAGAGTCCTGTTTTTGTTTGAACTGAAGTAATGAATTAACAAAAGGAATGGACATAACTGGGAGCACACAGAAGGATGGTGGTACTACCTTTTCTTTGTCTTCTTTATAATTCCCCATGGGACAATATGCCACATTGGTGTCAATTTCATAAAACTCAACACTTTTATTGAAGTATCTTTGGTAGTCATCGATGATGTTGTCCATTTGATCTGAAATAAAAAATGAAGTAAAACAGAGTTACATGAAAACCTGAGCTCTACCAACAGCAGACAGTATTGCATGAAGACTTCAGCTCTACCATCAGCCACATATTTTGGAAGAAGAAAAATTAATAAATCTAAAACAACTGCTACTTATAAGTGCCGCAACGAACACTGCTGATATGTTATGGACAGTTCATTTAATATGCACACCGAAATGTGTCCTCTGCTTTTAACCCATCACCCTTGGTGAGCAGTGTGCAGCCATGACAGGTGCCCGTGGAACAGTGTGTGGGGAAGGTGCTTTGATCAGTGGCACCCCGGTCCGCCAAGGTGCACCGTGTGCTGTGCTGCAGCGTTTCACAATGACAATCACTTCACTTTATAATGTCTGTATTATAGCTAGATTGTACCAACAAACCAGATACTAACAGTGAAGAAATTCGTTTTTTTAAATGAATAAACACCTGCACAGCATAGTACAATGTCGCATTAACTAAATGAAAAGCAACTACTTTTAACGTGTACAAAGAAATATCTTTCACAGTAAATAAGCAGCAGGGCTAATGTCACCTGTGGAAAATTAATCACGTTCCCTTGACTTTAACATGAACAAAGTCGGGCCTAAATGTGCATTCTCGAATGGAGGTTTAAACAACGTGCGAGTACCTGGAACGAAGAAGTGGAACCTCTTTAGAGCTTCTGCTGCCATGACGTTCGTTTAGTATATAATTGGAGCAAATTAAACATATACTGAGGAGTTTTATTAATAGTATTATTG
This sequence comes from Denticeps clupeoides, assembly GCF_900700375.1. Taxonomy (NCBI): domain Eukaryota; kingdom Metazoa; phylum Chordata; class Actinopteri; order Clupeiformes; family Denticipitidae; genus Denticeps; species Denticeps clupeoides. The sequence goes on from NC_041707.1 coordinate 30,226,958, forward strand.
TTATTGCAGTCGCAATGGTACTGTTTCTTCGCTGAACGAGAGAAACTGGCGCGTTTACACGGAGGGACAGGACCCACGCGGCGCCGAGTTCCCGCGTTTGCGGCTGTGTGCCACGGGAGGTGGGGGGCGGATTGGCTGCGGCCTTGCGCCGCAGGGCCGAAAACGCTGCGTGATGACGTCATTGGCATGACCGGCGACGTTCAGGGTGAAGTTCATCTACTTTCTGCAGGAGACTGGTGGCAGCACTGACCGTTTTAATTAACGTGTTCATTTCTTTGGTCATTGTATTATTATTAATTCCTCCTCCTTCCCTCGGTTGCTCTGTTAGGGGTCGCAACAGCGGGTCATCCGGTCTGGCTGTCCGCTCGTGGTGTGCGGATGGATACTGAAAAATGTTCTAGAATCGATTGTCAAAATATTGATATTTTAGTCATGTGATTAAATGCGTAGATTAACAGGAACACCGTGGAAAGTAACTAATAGCATTAGGATCGTCTAAATACTACAAAGTTATTGGAACTACTTCTTCTTCCGCCTGTCATAGTCAAATGCGAAATACGGCTGTAAAAATTCACGGGCTTCACTCCCTCAATTCTTAATAAGGGCTAAACATAAAGCATAAAAAACATGATGTGGTTTGTGAGATGCTGTGGCAACATCACAAACCTTGTCAAGTACCTCAGTGTAAATCATAAGATTATGATGATGTGAGCTGAAGAGGAGGAGAAGAGAGAGACAAGTGCATTGACCAGCACCAAGAAACTGTGAAGTGCATCCCCAATGGCTGGGTTATACTATATAAGTGTTGTTGATTTAAATCCAGTTTAATCAATCGTTTTTACTCTCCATGAACCCAATCGAGATGGTGTGAGCTGGACCGCAGAGTGAAGGCAAAGGGGCCAACAAGTGCTAAACACCTCTGGGAACTCCTTTAAGACTGTTGGAAAACCATTTCAGGTGACGACCTCTTGAAGCTCATCGAGAGAATGCCAAGAGTGTGCAAAGCAGTAATCAGAGCAAAGGGTGGCTATTTTGAAAAAAATATGATATAAAATATGTTTTCAGTTATTTCACCTTTTTTTTGTTAAGTACATAACTCCACATGTGTTCATTCATAGTTTTGATGCCTTCAGTGAGAAACTACCAATATAAATGGTCATGAAAATAAAGAAAACACATTGAATTAGAAGGTGTGTCCAAACTTTTGTTCTGTTCTGTACTGTATGTCTTTCCTGGACAACACGGGCAAGCAGTCAGATGAATATCGAGTTCCATATGACGTTACAAGGATAAGAGAACTGAGAAATCCACAATGGGAAATGTTTTTCTCTAAAACAGGAAAATTTCGATTTCAGAAGACCCAGAACGCTTATTTTCTGAGTGGTTATTTTCAGAATTTCTCTTTTTCACGTATCCATGAGGACAGTAAAGTGGCTTTTTTTGTGAAAATGCTGACATATTAGGCGAACCTCCAACCTAACCTATAACCCCAAATGGGTCATACATATAACAATGGCGGATAACACGTTCATGGTTGTGCTGCAGCAGCGGCGCCAGAGCCCTCATAAAGCAACTGCCAGCAATCCTGTCTAAGGTGCACATTCTGAATGAAAAGAGGAGAAATAGACGCGAAACTAGTAGAGCGCTTGGTGAGACTGGGGAGTTACAGCGCCACTTACAGGTGTGGAGGGGGGTTGAAACATTCTCTGCATCTCCATGTGGATGACAACACCAAACCATGTTTATTCAAATAAACATGTCAAGTCCTAATTACTTTTGTCCTAGAGAATTTGATAAATGGGAACCACAGACGTTATTTTACATTTAATTACATTTTCCAGTTTGTTTGTCACTCACCATTTGAGCAAGCTCTTAAGCTTGCTAAGATTTTCATTGCTTTTCTTTTTGTAATTGTCACTTATAAAAAACACTCCCCTGACTGTGGAGACGTGAGCCACATGAACCTTCCTGCAAAACCTGCCTCAAGCAAATGCAGTACAGCCACATGATGTCATAATGTCAAAGGCATATTTGTGTGAGAAAATAAGCCGTTTGTGATTTTTATTTTTATAAAAATCGATGGCATTATTTTAGTCTAGGTAAATGCCATACTACAATAAATGAATAGAACATGTTAATGAAGTTAAAGGGCTTTTGAAAATGAAAAAGACACTCAGATGTTTCAGAGTGCATTGTTTACTCTGTCTGACGTAGACAGTGTACTATGTCTGAAATCAGACTTAAAAACTGCCTTTAAATGTGGCAGAACAGGTCGTTGTCATACAACTTAGTGTTTCCTTTTGTCTTTTTTGATTAGAGGCAACTCCCTAGCTGTAGGCAGTGTTCGCTCAGGAAAAAAACAGCAAACATAAAACTACACACACACTTGGGACTCCTTAAAAGAGCATATATCTAACCTCCAAAATCAGTTGTGTTGATTTGTATGTACACTTGATTAGGTTTGGTATAAATTAAGGCAAGACAACATTTCATACAACATCCAAAAAAATCACATTTGTGTGGAGATCATTCAAGAATCTTTACACATTGTAATGGACATTGCTCAGACAAATAATTGTTTCCTGTAGAAAGTGGTTTAGCCTCATAAGTAGACAGAATCATGCATAGAAATATTTCCATATAACAACAGCCATAATCATCATTGTGCATTAAAGGTCCCCTATTATGAAAATTTCACTTTGTGAGATCTGGAATGTGTCCCCGTGTGTGTGTGTGTGTGTGTGTGTGTGTGTGTGTGTGTGTGTGTGTGTGTATATATATATATATATATATATATATATATATATATATATATTCTCAGATATAGTATTAGGGGACCACTAAGACTTAAGCAAAACAAAAAAAAAAACATTCTTTATAGGGGACCTTTAAATCTGCTTGGTATGGTTTTGCAGCTGTGCTGTCTTGTGGAGGAGTAAATTACGCATGGTTTAAGTCAGGCTGCCCCATTCCTGTAAAGACCTGTGTGTTCATGCACTGGAACTCAGACAAATCTAGTTCTCTGGATCCATGTTCCTGTTTAACTTGCATATTGTTTTATTGTAATTTTCAATTTCAATGATTGGCACAATTCATCAATCACAAGTTGACATTCACATGATTTAAGACCAATTATGAGAAAATAGGGAAGTGACTTCTGGGTTAAACTGCCTGCTACAGTTTGTTTTGGCACTATAAGTCTTTGAGATTCTGTGCCAGTGTACAATTCTATGCTTCTAAGAAAGTAACACAACTGGCAATGTTTGAAGTGACTGGAGAGATTGTAGAGTGTATTTTTTTTCCATTGTGCATCTTGGTCGTAATGGATTCTCAAGTCTGTTTGAATAAAAGGAATGTAGATAATTATCACTTGAGTTTTCTTTTTGATTGTCAGTGTCTCTGGTAAAATATTTTAGGCGTTGTCCACCTTGATTACACCGTTGACAGAGACAACTACTACCTCACCTCATTTTGTCTTCTGTTGTCACTATATTTTATATATTGTGATTGCTCAAATATTTATATTTGTGTATCTGTCCTGGTTCCTCCACTTCAAGAACTGATTACTAACTTGTTGATTGTGAAAATGGTTAGTGTCAACTAGACTGATGTTCACTGATCAGTCACAGCATTAATTATCTGAACAATGGCATGTATGTCATTATAACCACATAATCAATGTTCAGATAATTAATGCTGTGACTGATCGGTGAACGGCTCCGGCTAGTTGACACTGACCTTGTTCACAATCAGAACCGCAGTTCCACTTTGTGAATATTTGAATATGTGTTTAGACATGTCTTATGTTTGGGGATCACACCACTTAAATAATGTCTGGTACTGGGGACATGTTTATTGGGCTTGGCCACATTTTTTCACAAGACAACTCTTGCTCAATGTGAACCACCCATGTACTTTTTTTTTTCCCATACGGGGGCGTGATCTGTACCTTTTACATATAAATACCTGCACTGAATGGATCAAACAGCAAAACTTAGACAACGAGGTAAGGGTGCTGCAATCTTATAGCCTTCAAAAACTTACAGTGTTTTGTATTTTAATATGCAAACCATTGAAATGCATAATAGGAATTTTAAAAATGTCTTCAAGTTCACGTGGGTGTATTAATGGTTATAAATCATCCAGATGTGATTTTAAGCAGTATACATTCTTAAAAAGCTATTGGTCCACATGAATATTGGTTTTAATAAATGTTTTTCTTTTGCATACCGCAGTTTGTTATCCTGCAGTGCCATATCCCGCCGTGATCTCTTTAAACATGAGTGACAGTAGGTTTCCTTTTCCTTTTGTATAAGTATTGTATAAGTCATTGCATGCTCAACCATAAACATTTGTGTTATTTTTGTGATATTTTGTAATTAACTTTAAACCTGTTTTCTTTCATACACAGAAAAGCCAGAGGTAATATACTCGCAATCTTTGAAATGGACAATCAATTAATATGCACATTTGATTACATTTATTTTCTTTTCCTCCATTAAGGATGTGCCAAAGGGGCCCGACTCCGAAGTAAGAAAATTATCATTTTACTGTCTCTGTAAATCAGTTTTGAGTTAATAAGGAGCTGTCACAACCTGTGGACAGCACTTATTTTACTTTGTAGGAGGAAGGCAAGAGATAGAAGATTGCGCCACACATTTCTGTGTGGCGTAAAGACAGGAGTTCATTTAAATAGTCTAGAATGAGGATGTAGGATGTGTGAGAGCTGTCAATCATCACACTGGGCTCCACCCCTTTTTTCTGCTAAAACAGTTGTACAGGAGCTAATGTTACGTGGGCAGTTTGGTTTTCCTCTGCAAAGTACAGATAATTCATCAGTCATTCATTGTTTTTTTTGTTTTTTTTCTGGAAATCCTGAAGACATGCTTGATGTTAAATTAGCAAATGCTAATTTATAGCACAAAGGAAATTAGGCCTTGTATGAGAGTTTTTTTTTATCACTGTAACATAATTATTGTATTAATAAATAAATATTTGCATATAATTCTAATATATATAAATATATGTGTGTGTGTGTATATATATATATATATATATATATATATATACACACACACACACACACACACACATATATAATTAGTATTAGTATAACAATCACTTTCTGATTCTATCTTATCTTACAAGCTGGGTAAAGAATTTCACAGAACTGAAAATGAACACTTCTGAAAACTTAGATTCTCAGAAGCAAGACCAAAGTAACACGTTTGACTTGGTAGGTGAAGAAGGGGAAGGACAAGGACGGACATGGCCATGGACACGGCCATGGGCATGGACCTGGAGGAGAACATGGCAAAGGAGGTGATCAATGCAAAGGAGGTGACCATGGCAAAGGAGGCAAAGGAGGCAAGCCTGGTGGCCGAGGAGGACACAGCTGAGGACATCCAGATATCTCATCTGTTGGCTTGGCAACTGCAATCTATTTTAATTAATTGCTTGAGATACCATCAACAGAAATGCATTACTATATTTTGCACATGATATGTGATTCTTGTTTATGCACAAATTATTACATTGAATAAAAAAAAACATCAGTGTATTTGAAAAGCTTATTCGTGTAACATTCGTGCCACCTCTGCCACGCCCTCAGCGGTCTACCTCTCCCATGTATTAATGTGTGTTCTTCTGGGGCTCACAAGCACCCTGATTATTCCCACCTGTTCTTCATCACAGGTAAGTGGTGGTAATCACGGGTGCTTAGCGGGGTAATGGCTTCTGATCGGTGATTGGTTAGTTTAGCGGTAATGGGTCTGTCCACTCCTCTTTATAACCAGCCAGTCCTTTTAGTCCTGCGTTCGGTCTCCCTCACACAAACAGAGTTCGATGCTGTCCTTAACGGCAATTGACAGTGAACCCCACAGAAGGACTGGAACTCAACTCTCCCCTCTAGGCTCAATACAGCTCAGCCACGCCGGTTCGAAGCCTGGGCAAGACAAGGGTGATCTTTGGCTCTCGCCGAGGGCCTCGCGGAAGATCCCACAACCCGGCTTCTAGAGGAGAGGCGTGGCACTTCATGCAAGGACATTTCAGTTCTTCAGTTCAGTTTTTTGAGTTCAAATAAAATACACATTGTTATTTCTTCAACCTGCGTCCTCCATTTTTCACCTGAGCTAGAGGGGAACGTGACAATTTGTTATTCTTCAGAAGTAAACAAAGAATCAAATCAATACAAATGGAATCTTGTGATACAGTTCTGTTTTAACAAATCAAACCACATGTACTCAAAATAGCCGAGAATGTCCAAAATATCATGTTACCCTTTTGAGTGTCAGAATAAAAAACTTAAAATTAATTAGAAAGGTACAAAATGAGTATGGGCCTGGAGAACTTAAGCTTTATCCAACAAGGAGCAGTACTTGACAAGACTAGACAAAAACAAACAAATCTCCTCTTATTAGTAGACACCTCTGTGCACATGCCACCATATTGGATTCACTGATTATTTTTTGGTTCAGTTCAATCCCAGCAGCTACATTTATTCAGGCTCAATGCCCTCTGCTGGGTCAAGTAAATACCTAGGCCATTATTACCTTGAATATTATGTTGTGAATGTGTTGATATGGTAATTGCCTATTTCAAAGCCTTCTTGAATACATTAGTCCTTAAGTGTAACAGGGGAAAGCTGAATAATGCACATTCATGCTCCACATGATCTTCTTGCCTTTAAGAGCAGCTCACCATGGTTTTTATTTGCACTGGAGATTGTTACACGAGTTGTGTGAGTGCTTGAGAATCCTAACATACTCTTCTTATAAAGATTAAAGAGGCCCTTCGCTTTTCTTATTTGGCATTGGAGTAAGAAATCTTTGCTGTAGCTTACATTTACAGCATTTATCAGATGCCCTTATCCAGAGCGACTTACAATCAGTAGTTACAGGGACAGTCTCCCTGGAGCAATTTTAGGGTTAAGTGTCTTGCTCAGGGACACAATGGTAGTAAGTGGGATTTGAACCTGGGTCTTCTGGTTCATAGGCGAGTGTGTTACCCGCTAGGCTACTACCACCCTCTAGCTCTGTGGTCACTCATAAAGAATATCCTTACTGACTGCAAAAAGTGGAATAAGAGAACTTTACAGACACTTGAGCTGACAAATAATAAAGACCATAGACAGGCTGATGCTGCCTGACATTTGAAGTACATTTACATTTCTGGCATTTATCAGACGCCCTTATCCAGAGTGACTTACAATCAGTAATTACAGGGGAATAAGTGTGAATAAGGGGGGTTAAGTGTCTTGCTCAGGGACACAATGGTAGTAAGTGGGATTTGAACCTGGGTCTTCTGGATCACAGGCGAGTGTCTTAACCACTAGGCTACTACCACCCTGACCAACTGTTGGGCCTTTTCAGCAATATCAAGCATGCCGATGCATTTACCTTGAGAGATTATATTCTCAGGCTGGTTGAATTTGATAATAAGCATGCACAACTCCGCCACTCTTCAACTGAGCTTCAGAGCAATTAAGGACCTTACCCCAAAGACATTCTGGCCAGGGGAGACCTTTCCCAAACAACTCTAAGGGACCCAAGGATCATAAACCGTCATGGCTGATAAAAATGTACAGCTTGCAGACAGGCTGCATTCCTCCGCATCTCTTCACTCGGGATTCACACAGAAAGACTTTTTGATTTTTTTTTCTAGATTCAGGACTGTCTCAGACTCATCAACATTGCAAAGTTATCAGAACTGATCTACCTTTCCTCATTCATCTAAATATCCATTTGAGTGTATCAGTATAAATGTATTTTATGCTGTGTAGAAAACATTAGATAGGTTAGATTAGATTAGATCATTCAGTCTGATCTTAAACGCTGAAAATGTTTTGAGCTTGTCTTGGGTACTGAGCAGCTGGGGGCCAACTTGTTCATAGTTATGATGGAAAGATTTGTGGCCCGAATACATGGTGCCAGCCAGAAAACCTTACGTGCTTGGTGCGCAGGTTAGTTTTAAGTTAAACAACATGTGCACTTTTTGTAGTTTTTTGTTCCGTAAGTAATCTTAAATTTATACCACTTTGTCTTGTTGTAATCATGGTGAGGAAGAAGGACGCATACACACAAAATGGGGGGCACTGTGTCGACACCTCAGGCCTTTTTGCAGTGTATGTTTTAGTGCATTGTTAAATCGCCGTAAAATTATGCGCATTACAATTTTGCACTTAATGCAAATATAAATTAACACTTCTACCTGAATTTAAAGGATGGCTGAAGGGGATGACTGCCGAGCATACTGTGCATACTACAAATCAGATATGCTTGCAAAAATGCATGACATTAGAAAACATTGTGCTACAGTAAAGTATATAAATCAATCAATACCATATAACCCTACATAGCAGTCTACATTACCACAGTTAGTTAGGAAAGTGGATAACTGGAAAACTGCAGAAGCTATTATGGCAATGGCCATTGCGGAACATTGTTCACCGCTAGCGTGTGACCTTTTAGGTATGGCTCGCAAAGCTGCCTTTTCAGTTTCTGTGGCAGCAACAAACTTTCACATGCAATGCACCAAATGCACAGAAATGATTAAGGGAGTATTGGCTCCTTATTTTACATTTACATTTAAAGCATTTATCAAGAGTGACTTACAATCAGTAGTTACAGGGACAGTACTCCTGGAGCATCTTAGGGTTAAGTGTCTTGCTCAGGGACACAATGGTAGTAAGTGGGATTTGAACCTGGGTCTTCTGGTTCATAGGCGAGTGTGTTACCCACTAGGCAAAGCCCACCAAAAATTGGCTGTCAGTGCAGCATCCAAAGACACCATCCCAAGATGTGTTGAATAGTTAATCAGGGAAACATACAACTGGTTTTTGATTTCCCCAAAACGACGAGAGGCATTCAAAGCAGTGTATGCCACCATTAATTGGCTATCAATTGAGCTTGCAGTAACTCATATACTGGACCAATGGGAAGAACTTAAACTCCACTTTGACTTTACCAAGAGCAGTGAGCATTGCTACATTGCAGATGTGCTCCATGCCATGTAAATGGACAAGAGCAACTATGTGTATCTCACATTCTTAAAATGAATCCTGTCTGACCTTAAAGTTGCAGTGAAGTCATTTGAGGGTGAAAATACAGATCCTGTCAGGCTTTTGGACAATCTGGTTAACCTCTTATTATCATTTTGCAGCAGAAGTTAACTCTTTGGCAAAGATTGATGTTCTGAAGGATGCCATTGATGGTCATCTTAGTCCAGCAGCATTTCTTGGGTTCCTTTTTGAAAGTACACTGTCCCAGCTCAGTCTCAGTCGATGCATCAATTATGTCAATGCTCTAAGCAAGAAACTGCAAGCAAGGCTCCCAGAAAATCTTGAAATCTTACAAAACATGGCTCTGTTCAGTGTTAAGGAAACACTGAAGCACAATAAAAGCAACGCTGAAATTATAAATGTAGCTGACCTACTGGGGTACCCAGAGAATTGACAAAATTGTTTCCCAATCGAGAAACATACATTTGATGAGGTAGGAATCAACTGAAAATACATTTGAGTTCAGGAGTGAATATACTTCTACACAGATGATCCTGGGTCAAAACCATTTGAAGTACTTTGCAAAGCGGCACTGGCTGCCCTCTCACTGCCACACTCAAGTGCAGAGGTTGAACGGCTGTTCAGCTAAATGAGTGTGGTCAAGTCAAAGTTAGGAAACAAACTGTCACTGCGCACTCTTAATTCCATACTCCTTGTGTGGTATGGCATGAAGCTGGCTGGTGAAACTCGTTACCAGCATAAGCTACACTATTACATACTACAACAACTTGGCACCACTGTAGTATACAGTTTTAAAGCTACACCATCCTCTTCTGCTGATACCAGCTCAGTGACAAAGCAGCTGGACAGTGAAGATGAAGATGATTGACTTGCTAATCTGGGAATCACAGAAATGGAAATCAAAGAATGGCAGTTGAAACACTGTACAGCTAACCAGACAAAAATAACCACTTTCCTGAGAGATGCCTAGCAACACACACATTCAAGTTAAATTGCTAGCTCAAATTGTTTTTCATGTTAATTTATGTTCATGTTAACTGTTAATTTACTAATATTTGTTATCATGTATAATTGTTGGTAATTTAGGTAGGAATAATTCCATTAGTGCTATAATTGTTTTCACTTTCACAGTTGTGTTAATTTCAAAAGTTAAAAAGAGTAAGTAAATAAGCTGTGATTGTTTAAAAGAATGTAAATGTAATAAAAAGTGTTTGTATTACTTTTACAAATAGTCAACTATATTTTTTATACAAATCTAATTGGAAATATTTCAAATAATGTTTTTTCTGAGTCGGCCAGTCAATTCGAGAAAACATTAATTATTTTGTATATTACATAAAGATGAGTTGTGATTATGCAATGACGTCATCATGAAAAGTAATATGTTAATAAGAACCTATTTATGGTGCATCTGGATGTAATGTTTTAATATAACATAATACGTGACACTTCAGAAAGTCGAGACATGATGGCCCTATGCTTGTCATATACTACGTGATGACGTCACGGATATGCAAATGTATCGTCATCTGGCAACGTTTGAGTGACGTCATCTGGCAACATTTAGCTACTTTTCTGGCAGGCTTTAGCTACTTTTCATTGGAAACAGTGGGCAACACTGTACTTAGAATGACATGTTTGCGTGGCTCGTTTTAAAAATATAGCTGTATAATGTGTAGATGTAGAGGGAACATATAAGCAGTTGGCATTTATTTATTTATTGGTTATATGCTATGGTACGGTCCTCCGCTTATGATTACAGAGAACTTTTGAGCGTGCTGACGTCTGTCATTACATGCAAGTGCGTGCAGCGGTAGAACTATACCGGCGTTCGTCCTTCCTGTAACCTCTGTTCGGGTGCTGGAGAAACAGACGGCGCCTGACCGACGACAGAACCCCATGTGCCCCACCCTGTGGCCGGAGCGTGTATTGCAATTCCTCAGGAACAGCCTGCAGAAAGATCACATCCTGCGCGCCTACCTGCTCCTGCAGCATCTGCTGGCGACCCCTACACCAACAATAAATTTGTATAGGATGTGATTCAATTAAAAGAACTTCTTAATTTAGGAGGTACTGCCCGGGCCTTAGATGACAGAATGGAACGTCATGAACAAAGATCCATGTATTCTGATTTATCTCATCCGCTCATCTGGGTGAGCAGCCTTCTTTACTTACATTTACATTTACGGCATTTATCAGACGCCCTTATCCAGAGCGACTTACAATCAGTAGTTACAGGGACAGTACCCCTGGAGCAACTTATGGTTAAGTGTCTTGCTCAGGGACACAATGGTAGTAAGTTCATAGGCGAGTGTGTTACCCACTAGGCCACTACCACCCAGCCACTACCACCCATACTTCAGCATGAGACCGCAATAAAATAAAAGGGTTTAAATGTTTTGGGTCACTGAAAACTCACTAGATGTGTAGGATGTGTAGAAATAGTATCAAGTGTTACCTGCCTGGCCCAACACAATTTTTTGACCTTGGAACTTTGCCCATATGCACATACTTGCCCAGGTGACCAGTTTCTCAAGACCTTGCAAGATCCCCCTCCACCTGGGTCTGATGTTATATTAGTAAGGTAATTCTTAAACAGTTGTCCAAAACATTTAAACCCTATTTATATTACATGGAATTGTACATATTAATAAATCTATGTGCATTAGAGCAACGTTTCCAGGTGAATTCTACAGTAAAAACAGTGTTCTACATGTCCTCTTTACCCTAAATAAATGAGTTTCAGTGGGTCAAAGCTTTTAAACCCTTTTTATATTGCATGAAAATGTCCATGCTCATCATAAATAAATTTGTTCTTGTGAGCAAGTGTGTCTCATCTGTTCAGAAACCATGGCACTTATTAAAAGTGCCAATGTGAAACGCCATTATGAGACACAATGGAAGCATACCCACTCAAATCAGTCTCAGAATCCAATATGACCAGTCCACCAGGGTCCCGAGTCACACATTCACTGCCCAACAACGTGCTCATGAGTGTTCCCTCAGAGTTGCTTGGATTGTGGGTCAACACAAAAAGCCATTTACTGATGGAGAGGTTGTCAAAGAATGCATTAGTACAGTAGTTGAAACATTACTTGATGGAAAACAAGAGCTTTGTGATAAAATAAAGCAGATACCATTGTTAGCATCTTCTGCCACGAAGAAAAGGGAAATACTGTCTCAGGATGTGCTAAACCTGCTAGATGAAGCCATGTGTACAGCACCATGTGAAGGTTTATCTGTGGATGAGTCTACTGACGATGCTCAGCTGTTTGTTTGTCAGGTATTTTAACACAGACCACAAAGACTTCTGTGAAGATCTTTTAGGGCTCACTTCAGACCAGAAGATATCTACCTGGCCATTAAGGAGCTGTTAACAAAGAGAGGACTAGAGCCCCAAAAAAGTGGTTTTAATAACCACAGATGGTGCCCCTGATATGATAGGGAGACAGAAAGGAGCTGTAGCGAGACTAAAAGAAGACAATCCTGAACACACATCTTACCATTGCATCATTCATCAATCTGTCTTCTGTGTCTACCTGTCAGATGAGCATGCTGAGGTGATGATGATGAAAATGATCAATTTTCTTAGGGCGTCTTCTTCCTACCAAAAAAAAAAAAAGACCACAGCATCACATCAAGAATTCCTCAGAGAAGATGATGATGATCAGGTGGCAGTGGAGGCCGGTTAAGGAAGGAAGCGGCCCCATAATGAGAAGGTTGCCGGTTTGAATCCCGATCCGCCAAGGTGCCACTGAGGTGCCACTGAGCAAAGCACTGTCCCCACTCACTGCTCCCCAGGCACATGTCATGGCTGCCCACTGCTCACTCAGGGTGATGGGTTAAATGCGGAGGACAATTTTCACTGTGTCAAATTTCCTAGTTCTAGTTAGAACTCTGGCTGCAGCATGTGGAACTTACTCATGCACCTGCTAGAGGATCCAAACAGTAATGTGTTAGAGTAATCTAACCTTGATGTAATAAATGCATGGACCAACATTTCTGCATCGTGCATTGAAATGATATTTCTTATTTTTGCAATATTTCTAAGGTGAAAGAATGCTATCCTAGTGACATTATCTACATGCGAATTGAATGAGAGGCCTGCATCAATGATAACCCCTAGATCCTTTACTTCGATACTTAGTGAAATAGAAAGGCTATCCAGGTTTATGACATAGTCAGCCAGCTTATGCCTGACTGCTTGAGACCCAAGTATGAGAGCTTCCGTCTTATCAGGGTTTAACCGAAGAAAGTTGGTGAGCATCCACTGTCTAATGTCCTTCAGACAATTCTCTATTCTGTTCAGCTGCTGCCTCTGATCTGGCTTTGCTGACAGATACAGCTGTGTGTCGTCAGTGTAGCAATGAAAGCTAATACCATGTTTGCGAATGACGTCACCTAAAGGTGACATGTATAGGAAAAATAGTAATGGACCTAGAACAGAACCTTGTAGAACATCAAACTCTACTTTACTATGTGAAGACGAATCACCATTGGTGTCCACAAACTGATATTGAACGGTCAGATATGATATGAACCATTCAAGGGCTGTTCCCTTAATCCCAACACCATTCTCTAACCTGGCAAGGAGAATAGCGTGATCGACAGTGTCAAACGCTGCACTCAGATCAAGCAGGACAAGCAGCGAGATGCGTCCCTGATCAGAGGCCAACAGCAGGTCATTAACCACTTTAACCAGCGCTGTCTCAGTGCTATGATGAGGTCTAAATCCCGATTGATATACTTCATGGATATTGTTGCTGTCTAGGCATGTGCTCAGCTGCTGGGCTATGACTTTTTCTGAGATTTTTGATATAAACGGAAGGTTGGATATCGGTCTATAATTTGAAAGCTGACTGCGATCGAGATCAGGCTTTTTAATCAGGGGTGCTGATGACTGTTATCTTGAACAAGGATAGTGTTTATAATATCGGGTGCTACTTGTTTAAGGAACCTTGTAGGAAGCGGATCCAAAGCGGAAGTACATTGATTTGATGGCGAGATTAGTTTAATTAGTTCATGCTCTTTAATAATGTTGAAGCATTCTAATCGGTGGTCCGCTATGTGAAGATTAATTTACCATAGAAATATCGATGGAGCTATTTGTTGTGCTTTTAATCTTAATCTAATCTTAACCCAGTACAGCAGCAACAGCTACTGCAACCATGTATTTCTGTTGTAACGTCCATGTTACAGCGTGTTATTGTGGTGGGAATTTTCCCGTCTGGGGAGCTGCAATTGAAGAAAGTCAATTGAATTGATTTTCCAAGTTTTATTTACCATGCGCATGGGGGGACTCGCAAGAAGAACTCCCTCCGTTAGTAAGTTCACAAGCATATTTATACCACTGTGGAAAACGAAGGGTAGGAAAGCAGAAAGCACGCCAGCTTCATCATAGGCGCCTGGACAAGGACACCAGAATCTGTTTTGTGTCCAGCATAACACGCTTGTTTGGAAAACATCTTAGCCTTCTACATCACCATGGCTTAAAGTGAGATACAGTTTTCTGACTGTTCCATGACCAGGTGAAACACGTGGAGTGTCCACATTTCTTCTCTCTACAGTTATCCAATCCCATCCACAACTAGGTTGAGTTCTAACTTGGAGCGCAGTAATGGAGCTTCCAACTCAGTCCCGTAATCGGGTACCTGATACTTTATGTTCCCAGCATGCAGATCTTCCTTCGGTTCGTGCTAAGTTCCCAGTCATCCCAAGAACATACTGGCCACGTATAGAAGCCCCTTCCTTTACTAATTTCATTCATGATGATCCTTTAGAATTTGGCATGTTGAAAATGGCTCTGCATAACTTCATCATGACTCTGAGCATTATAAATATCACCTCCTACTTGATCACGTTAAATTGGATTCTGCACATTGCTTTGCTTACACTCATAACCCGCTTCCATACAAACATGCTCTTACAGCCCTTCGGCAAAGATATGGCAACCCCACCGCTTAGTATTGAGAGAAATAAGCACAATTCTTAATTTACCTCCTGTGCGCTCTGGTAACTCCAAACACTTCCTAGACTTTGCAGTACGGAGTTGTGTCTTAGTAGGCATGCTCCAGTCTCTGGACACTAATCAGGTATGTGCAGAGCTGTCCAGTTCCTCACATGTACAACAGCCTCTGGCTAAGCTCTCAGACCTCATAGCAACCTTTGCCAGACATGCCCACACAGCAAAGCCGGATACCTCCTACAACCTTGTGGGTTTTGCTGAGTGGCTTGAATATGACGCTGAGTGCCAGATGGTGGCAGGACAAGAGAGTCAGAGACAGAAACGAGAGATGTATGTCACTGGGAGGAGACCAGCCAGAACACCATACTGCATGGGAATTTTTTATTATTATATTAATTGAAATCAAAGACAGAAATCCAAATAGTAAGACACCTCAACTGACACTTTTTTCATGTAATTAAATTAACACACTATGACAACAAATTAATGAGAATCTTTTTATTGAATGCAACCATAGATGTAAACACTAGATGTCATGTTGAATGGGGCATCTATGGGAGTGAATGCATCAATAGAACCTTGGGACTGGGTAGAGCTCCTAAATGAATGAACATCTGGAAGCCAAGGTGTCATACAAAATACAGAATACATAAACTGGCAAATTTGAGAAATTATTTGTATTGTTCATTTGTATAGATTTGTAGAGCACTAAAGACAATGAGCGCAACACAGACAAGAACAGTACTTTAAATCTATAAAAAAATACTAATGTAAAATATTAAGTAACATTTACCTGTTTATTTGGAAAAAGAACAGGGCAGGTCCATATGCATCAGGTATATATTTGTCAAAAACTGTAGACCATGAATTGCAATATATACAGGTGCCAGTACAGAAGCTGTGTCTTCATGTGGGGTGGGGTGGGAAGACAGACGCTGTGGTCTGTAATTGTCAGAAGCGTGGTTGAATGAGCTCAGATCCAAAATATGGCGCCGACATTGCTGAGAGGCTGAATGCGACATCTAGTGTATATATTTATGAGGTGTGTCTATGGTAAACATTTTTGCGCCCCAAAGGAACAGATAATATGTCACATGACCTTTTGGTCATGGAAAATGAGAGAGAGAACATTTTTAAACTACACTTAAATGTAGATTATACACAATACTAACAGTCTGTATAATGTATAGCTTGTCTTTTTTCTTACGATTTCTCTTGACATTATAAGTAACTTTTGAGGGCCAGCACTGTATGGACAGAAGATCATTAAATCATTATTGATTATTGATCCACCGACTACACATCCATGTATACATTAAAAATAAGAGATGACAGAACACTTCCTTTACTAACCACATTAAACATTAAAAGGGAAGGATACACAGTTACCCCATTTATCACATAGACTGATGAGTGAATCAAAAGGATATAATGCTAATTAAGGAGTTGGGGACTTCACTGTATTGTAACGTATGTCTCATGAGTCACACAATCGAAGGCTTTAGAAGCATCAATAAAACCAAACTGATTGTCAGAGGTCCAAATATGATTCTCCATTCAATTTAAACTCTTTCCAGAACCTTCGGTACAGAGTCTGTATCCCCAAAAATAAGGATTGGATTTTAAAACACAAATAAAATACAAAAACAAAAAAATCATTCAGATGATAACAGGAACAATAAGTCAGATAATCCACAGTAAAAGGATAAAAAACATATGCATTATCTGATCTGATCTTTGTAGAAAAGCATACAGATTCTGAAATGTACAAAAAATGAATCTACTTTGCTGACTGCAAAGAAAATGATAAATATCTAAATTCAATGCTCTTCACGACTATCTATTATTAATTTCCATTTAATTTGCCCAAATTGGTCTTTATTAGTTCCTTCATTTTAATATATTAGGGGTGTCAAACTCGTGACCCAGATCACTTTCTATATATTCATTATTATGGCCCGGCGATATGAAGCGCTAGTAACACAAAAACTTCAGACCCTCAGCGAACTTGTCTGTAGGGCACTCAGTTTGTCAGCAAAGTGTGCACTGCATTATGGGATCTGTAATTTGTATGTCATCAGAATTCAGCGCTTCAGTGTCATCAGAATATTTTTGAACTAAAAAAAAACAACCATTCACTTTAGTTGTTTAGTTGAACCTGCTAAAAAATCTTAACCTTACCTGCTTGAGCACATGTTGAATTATGGTTAAATGTATGGCATTTTTGGAAAACACCACTTCCACACTGTCAGAGTGTAAAGCACCATACACCATCACAGGCTAGTAAAAATTCAGCTTCCAGATTAAGCAAAGTTTAAGACTTTTATGCATTAAAAAGCACATTCATTCCTTTTGACAGATATACTGTATGTCTTTTACACAACTGATGTGTTTCTGTGGAAGTATTCACCAAAAAAGGTATCTCTACCCCCACTCAGGTCAAAATACAGATTTTTAATGTCATATAACACGAATCAAATTTGGTTTTTAATATCAAGCTGTTTTTCTTCTGATGCCTTTGTAGCAATTTTACGTACTCTAACTTTATATTTTTGAAACAGATACCAGTGATAATGAAGATGACACCAGGGAACATGTCACTCTACTACATCCTGCATGGCTATACATCCCTCCACCAGATTGTGAAATTCAAAATGCCAGGAAGAAAGTATGAACCAGTGGTGTGATTTCTCAACAATTACAGAAGAGGAGGAATCAAGGGCCCACGGCTCCCATTCCAAACCAAGATGTTCACATGACCAATACAGCAAAGTACAGTCCCCACACATTGCTCCCCGGCTGCCCACTGCTCACCGAGGTGATAGGTTAAAAGTGAAAAGTGAATGTGAAAGACTGCAGCACAGCACACAGTGACAAAACAAAATGTGTCCTCTGCTTTTAACCCAAGGACACATTTTGTTGTCACTGTGTGCTGTGCTGCAGTCTTTCACAATGACAATCACTTCACATTCACTTCCAGCAGCTGAAAAACATCCCGTTCACTGTAAAGAAAAGAAAGTGATTGTCATTGTGATACACAGCTCCGGCAACCTTCTGATTACGGGACCGCTTCCTTAACCGTTTCCTCCAAACATGAAGCCTGACATCCATAACAGAGAGCAGAGAATTTTGTTCCTCATGTTCTGAGTCCTTTTGGCAAACTCCAGGCAGGCTGCCATGTGCCTTTTACTAAGGCGTGGCTTCAGTCAGGCCACTCTACCATACAGGCCTGATTGGTGAATTGCTGCAGAGATGGTTGTCCTAGAAGGTTATCCTCGGTCCATAGAGAACTTCTGGAGCTTTGACAGAGTGACCAGGCTTTTGGTCACCTCCCTGACTAAGGACTTTCTTCCCTGATTGCTCAGTTTAGGTGGAAGGCCAGCTCTAGGTAGAGATCTGGTGGTTTGAACTTCATCCACTTACAGATGATAGAGGCCACTGTGCTCATTGGGACCATCAAAACAGCGGAACCTTTTCTGCAACCTTCCCCTGATTTGAATATGAATATGAAAATGACAGCACAACAGCACACAACGTGCTTTCAAGTTACCATCGATGAAGCGATCAGTTCTGGTTCATTAGAACCCCTAGAACTATGAATACAGTCTTTTTATTCACTCTTGTTGTAGATTCTGTACACAAGTTAGACAATAAGGAGGATTCAATCAAAATACATGTGCTTTCTCATTTTTTTTCTTTTTAATAAATTTGCCAAAACCTCAAGTAAACTTTTTTTCACGTTGTCATTAGGATGTGTTGTGTGTGTGAAATTCTGAGAGGGAAAATGTTTTATTACATTTATTTTGGAATACATTACATACATTACATTGAAAAAAGTGAAGTGACTGTACAGAGCACACAATGAAATGTGTCCTCTGCTTTTAACCATCACCCTTGGTAACTGGATTGCAATTTTTCAGGCGTACAAAGATGAACATCCTCAGAGACAAAAATGAATGAATTATTTTAACATGGGGGTAGTAGTAGCCTAGTAGGTAACACACCAACCTGTGAACCAGAAGATCACAAAGTCACAGGTTTTAAACCCCACTTACTACCATTGTGTCCCTGAGCAAGACACTTAACCCTGAGTGTCTCCAAGGGGACTGACCATGTCACTACTGATTGTAATTCGCTCTGGATAAGGGCGTCTGATAAATGCTGTCCTTTTTTAAAAGTACACTCATCTTCAAATCATTTTACTTGCACTGGGTGTGTAAATGGTAAAAAATGTGCCATTTTATGTGGTAAACTGCACTGAACTGGAGTTTTTGCCCCATTGCAAGCCCACTAGGAGTATGATTCTTACTTTGGGTGTGATAGGTTTTATGGGGCAGTGGTGGCCTAGCACATAAGGAAACAGACTAGTAATCAGAAGGTTGCCGGTTCGAATCCGGCCACTGAGCTAAGCACTGTCCCCACACACTGCCCATGCAGACTGCAACTCCCCTGGACTGGTCAACATCAATGTTGTTCCCACCTCAAGTCTTGCAGACCCTTATTTATCATTCAAGTGGAAAACTCTGAAAAGACAAAGGGAAAACAAGTCTGGATTAGCCATTGCAGCTGCAGATACACACAGACACACACACCATTATGAGTCTGGTAATATCTGTACACCCTAAAACCTAACAGATAAAGTGTCTATTAAATATCAGTGAGTTATTATTTACTTAGAATGAAGCATTTGCGTGGCTCGTTTTAAAAATATAGTTGTATAATGTGTAGATGTAAAGGGAACATATAAGCAGTTGGCACTTTTGAGCATGCTGACGTCTGTCAGTACATGCAAGTGTGTGCAGCGGTAGAACTATGCCGGTGTTGTGACCTTTTTTGCTGCCTTGCCAGAATTTGCTACCGTCGCAGAAATTTTCAGATACATCTGTCGGTATTTGCTACATTGCCCTAATTTCCTACTCATACTCCTGAATGGACATCGGTATAAGGATTTATGCTATAAAAATACCTTTCCTGTACTTTAGAGGAGTTTTTTACGTAGTTTAAAGTGGTCCCATCAAGCAAATGAAATACACGTGTACACGGAAGTTTATGGTAGAATTTCATACCCATACATACAGAATTTGAAGTGCGCAAGAAAGTAAACAGTATAATAACAATCACCTCGATGTGTCTAATGCACGAAGTAGACAAATATAACAAATCATTAATAATGTTTAAGATCAACCAAGTTAAAACTAACATACAAACCTCCCCTTTTAACAAACAAGCAAGAGCAGCAAAAACTTTCTGCGTTTGGAGATTCACGGCGTAATGTGGACGTGCGCATGCGCCGTAGCGCTTAGAAGCAGTTTCTGGCAGGTAGCAAAAAAGGGCAGAACACCTGCACTGTTGGAGAGCCTGCACCCGGCGGGCTGTAGGACCCGGCGGAACCGGCCCGTCGTTCCGTGGCAGCTGCCTGTTTGGGAGTTCGCAGGGCTGAACAGCGCTGTTGTTCTCAGTCCGGCTACACGTTGCAGACCCGGGGGCTGCCGTCGTCTCAGTTTGCCGCAGCAGCTAGGCGCGTACGCTTTAAACAGCTGCCGCACCCCGCTGCAGGCCGCACGGGCGAACTCAGCCGCCGCGAAGATGATCGGCGAAGGAATAGAAGGCACGGAGAGGGTCCTCAGTCCCGGCAAAGGGCGAGGACTCCGAGCCCTGAAAGAGTTTAAAGTCGGGGACCTCGTGTTTGCGTGCCCGGCATACACGTACGTGCTGACGGCGAACGAGCGAGGAGGCTTCTGTGAGTTCTGCTTCACGCGGTATGTAGCAACGCGTGTTTCCAGCCGGTTAGATGTAACGTGGTGCGCTTTCACTCACCTGGAATCCGTCTTGTATTCGTCTGTCTTATGAGGAATGCAGTCATGTTGAGTACACACAGTTATACAGTAACTTTAAAAAAATGCCGTGTATTTAGCTCGAAAATTAAAGTTTTTCATAACCATGGCTCATGCGGGGAAAGGACACGTTAGTGTCTGTAAGTCGTGGCCGTGCACCCATGACAACTTCGTTGCGGATATTATAATGGTCGAGAGCAGGATTATAGGAAGGAGCTGTCTAATCGCAGTACCACGTGTCTGTCGGGCGGTGTTATATCATCGACGCGTACAGCACGTTTTATTTTTGGGTAGTAGAGTCCACAGCATGGATTCCACGCACCCAAGCAATGAGTTAATTTAGTGCAACTGTTAACAGGATTTACTAAGTCTCAAATGCCGATTTTCAACGAAAGGAAACGGAAATAGGAGCATGTTCGCCTGTCATGATTCGATGACGTCATTCAATTGTTAATTGAGAAATGTATAATTTCACCTGAGCATATTTCTTCCATTTAGGCAAAAATGTCTCTCAGGTTCAGGTTCTCTATTTTTATTTCAAATGTTAGTATACAATATTATGTAATAATCAGGATTTGCTGTCCTTCTGCAGACAAGAGGGCCTGTCCAAGTGTGGAAAGTGCAAGCAAGCATACTACTGCAATGTGGACTGTCAGGTGGGTCACCAGTCTGTACTTGAAAGACGAGTATAGAAAATATGTTGAATGGTTTATAATGAATTACTGATCTAGAAGTGTGTAACCACACTGTGTTTGTTTTTTTTTGTTTGCTTGTTTTTTGGGGGTTGCTTATTCTTCTTGTGTTATTAGAATATTTAAAAAAAAAGCTGCACTAATTGAGATAAGCTAAAATAAATGCCTGGAACAATACAAGCATGTGCCCTCAAGGCGCTACTATATCTGCCACCTGTTTATTTCATCCATGTTGGCATGCTTCCTGCTCTTTCTGTTGCTATGACAATCCCACTTTCTGTGTTTGGGATTGGTTGCTGTTTACTTGCCAAGGTACAGGATTTTGTGTATCCTTTTGTTTTCAACCATTGGCAGCCTGGGATTAATTCAGTGCCTTTTCTCCTGCGATGCTTCTTATTGGCTGAGAAGCTGTGTTCTTTTGAAAGCATGAGTAACAGCAAAAATACTGGCATCGGCCTGAAATTGGAATCTAAAATAAGCACAATGATTTTTTTTTTTGTCTTAAAGCAAATACTTGTATTACAACTCTAAAACAAAGCATTTTCCTCCCTCAGAAGGGTGATTGGCCCATGCACAAGCTGGAATGCTCCGCCATGTGCTCCTATGGTGAGAACTGGAACCCGTCAGAAACAGTGCGACTTGTTGCCAGAATCATTGTTAAAAAGGTAAGGTGTGTGTGTGTGTGTGTGAGTGAAAGAAAGCAAGAAAGCACGAGAGAAGCAGCTCCAGACATCAGATCAGGTTTTCAATACAATTTTTAGCTCAGCAATGAAGCAGTGACTACAGCAACTACTACACAAGTACCAACCCAATAAATGTTTAGCACATTTTTGTGTAGGTAGCACTATCAAGTGTGAATTTAACGCTGAGGCTTTCATTCACTCTAAACAGTGTCACCTTGACGCCACTCAACTTGGTACCAGGCACTTTTGCAGAGACCGTGTATGAAACTGTTGTATGTCATCATCAGTGTGACACACAGAGGAGAACAATGCAGAATATCTGGCCATTTTAATTAATCCAAAAAAAAGTGTTCTTACATAGCAGAGTGTATGTTTACCAGATTACAATGGAAAATAGATGCGATGCAATGCCCAATCAGGTACTGATTTAGTTTAAAAACTGTTAAGACAATTCAAACTGTAGTCAAGTTGGGACCATGCTGTAATGTTTCAACTCATGTCTTTAAGATCTGTTTGACACTAACCTCTCTCACAGAACTCAACGGTGTACTTGTTATGTTGTTATTATTTCAGAAAATGCATCCAGAGAGAACCGAATCAGAGCGATTGTTAGCGCTGAGAGAATTTGAATCACGTAAGTATGATCTGAAGGTTGCAACATCTATTTCAACATCAGTTATTAAGAGTGTCCTTTTCTGTAATCTCTGTAAAACTCTTTTTTTCATGTTCTTGTTTTGAATATGTCTATGTACTGGATTATTTCAGATCTTGAGAAGCTTGACAATGAAAAGAATGAAATGAACCAGACAGATATTGCGGCTCTGCGCCACTTTTACTCCCGACACCTAGATTTCCCTGAAAATGCTGCTCTGAATGAGTTGTTTGCAGGGGTGAGAGACATGTTGCTTATTCTATAGTACTATACTGTGTTTGTTAATTATAAGTTTTGTTAACCATTACATTTATCTGTGTAGAAACAGGAAATATTTCTCTATTCTATCTAGTCCATTTTTTAAAAATGATTACAAAAGTTTATATTTCTTTTATATCCATCCTGAGAAGGCTTCACCCTAACTTGGCCTCCCTCATATTTCTCCGCACATGGTACATCCCAGATCCTGGGAGTCCCAGCTGCTCCCACCCATTCAACTTCAAGCTGCTTTCCCCTGTGGACCTCTTCACCTTAAAAGGCCTTTCAACTATTTCATTCCACAGAGACCAACACGAACCATGCCAGCAGCTCCCTTTGTTTGCCCCTCCCATTTTTTACACTTTTTTTTTTTTTTTTAATTCACCCCCTTATCTCCTGTATGCTTTGTACTTACCAGTGCATACCAAACTATGCCAGTTGAAAACTACAGTAAAATGTATGTATGTATTTATTTTTGGATGTTGTAACACACGTATTACTCCTTTTCCATACCAATAGGTTAACTGCAATGGGTTCACAATCGAAGATGAGGAACTCTCTCATCTTGGCTCAGCAGTTTTCCCAGAGTAAGACCGCAATCACTTTACTCCTTTCAGTGTATGTAATCTCATTCAGACATGTGACACTTTCATATAGAAGCGGTTTACCTTTGTAAAAGTGCCATTTAATCTTTTTAGGTTAACTGGGTTGTAGATGGTTTATCACTAGACTAAAGTTGCTAAAGTTGCAAAAAACTGTCCAGAGCAATCAAACATCCATACCATTTAGAGCTAATATTTTCAAATGTGAAGACCTTCACAAACTGCAGTACTTCTCAAATTTGCATCATATGTTTCAGTGCCTTAATATGCACATAATATGGCAGTGTGTGAGCACTGAAACCTGGTGGACATTACATTGTTGAGTTATCTTTGTCTATGGCTATGACCTTTCTCAATTTTTTTTCCACTCCTTTTCTCCATTTTCGTCTGACCTGTTTTGTTGGTAGACTTAACAGAAGCAGGCATGCTTTTATACACATCACCAAAAGACATGACTGTGTAATGACATTTTTATTAAACTGTGGTATTACACGGTGTTAAACAATGTAATGTAATTTAGTAAATTCATGCAGAAAAGGTGCAGAAAATTTTAATTTTGAAGATGACACTAGCGATTATCTGTGATTATTCTTTACTCAAATAGGTTTACAATTCAGTGTCACGATTGCATCTCAAGTCACCTTGGTAAACACTTAATTTGTATACACACAATTATTCATCAAGTACTTTTTTGACTGGAAATGATAGACTTTTTCCCAAAAGATTTTTTTTTTCCACTAAAATCTTTAATATATTCTGACACACATCTATATTTTGTCCAGTCAAAATAATCACTTACAATTAAAAATTTCCAGGGGTATGAATAATATAACTGCATTATAACAGATTCACACTGATACTGAGTCAGCCTTAGACTTCTCTCTGACCCTTAAGTACAGTTCTGGAAGTTTGACATTCAGATTTGACATATACAGAATTTGGAGCATATAACTATACAATAGGTATTACTATACTTATCCATATAAGTATCCATATATCCATCCATGGTGTTATAGAGTTTTAAAGGAGCATGTTTGGAACTTGTGTGTGTGTGTGTTTTTTTTTTTATGATAAATGCAAAATCATTATTTAACGATAAATGAGTCACGTTGTGCTCAAATTATGAAAGAACCACATTTTCTGTTCCAGGCAGACCACTAAACTTTTTTTTTTTCCCTATATGTGCTTCAGTGTTGCTCTTATGAACCACAGCTGTAGCCCTAATGTCATTGTAACCTATAAGGGTACAGTGGCAGAAGTGAGAGCCGTCCAAGACATCAGTCCTGGAGAAGAGGTTTGACTCAGTTTAGTCCCACAGAACTTGTTGGTGCTTGTTGTGCATGCTGTACTGCTCATGTTTAATACCTGAATCCCTGTAAAATGTACAGTAGACCCAGACTCAGGTTCAAACCCCACTTACTACCATTGTGTCCCTGAGCAAGACACTTAACACTAAGTTGCTCACATTTACATTTACGGCATTTGGCAGACGCCCTTATCCAGAGCGACTTACAACGTGCTTTCAAGTTACCATCGATGAAGAGATCAATTCCGGTTCACTAGGACCCCAACTATGAATACATCTATTTAATTCACTCTGTTGTAGATTCTGTACACAAAGTTTGACAAGAAAATTACAATTTAATCTAAATATTCTTTAAAGAGGAAGGTCTTGAGCTGTCGTTTGAAGGTGCTCAGTGACTGAGCTGTTCTGACCTCGAGGGGAAGTTCATTCCACCACCGCGGGGCCAAGACGGAGAAGAGTCTAGATGAATGTTTTCCTTTTACCTTCAGAGATGGAGGGACCAGGCGAGCAGTACTGGAGGCTCGGAGTAGACGAGGTGCAGTGCGGGGTGTAATAAGGGCTGTGAGGTAGGATGGTGCTGCTCCATGTTTGGCTTTGTAGGCCAGCATCAGTATTTTGAACCTGATGCGTGCAGCTACTGGGAGCCAGTGAAGGGAACGTAGCAGAGGGGTGGTATGGGAGAATTCCTCCAGGGGAGGGGACTGCCCCTGTAACTACTAATAGTAAGTCGCTCTGGATAAGGGCGCCTGATAAATGCCGTAAATGTAAATGTACAGTACGGTTTAGAGGTTTAATCCTTTCTTAGGGTAACCATGGACAATTCCCTCTCCTGTCAATTCCTTCTGTATAACATTGGGAGGATTAGTCCTTTTTTATCAACACCGGCTACTCAGATACTTGTCCAATCTCTAGTCATCTTTAAACTGGATTACGTTAACTCACTGCTGGCTGGTCTTCTTAACGCTACTCGATCCAGAACACTGCAGCACGACTGGTTTCCAACCTTCCTAAATTCTCCCATACCACTCGCTCCGCTGGCTTCCTATAGCTGCCCGCATCTGATTCAAAATACTGTTGCTTGCCTACAAAGGATGAGTTAGCACCCTCCTACCTCAGATCTCTCATCACTCCTCGCTATGCACCTCGATCTCTCCGATCCTCCAGCTAATGAACTTCAACTAGATGTCTGAACAGTCATTAAAGATCTTCAAGCGAAAACTAAAAACTTTCCTGTTTAGGAAATATTTGGACTAAAAGAGCTCTTACATACACTGTCAATATTTATTTTAAAATGGTTTGGTCTTGAGTCGTTATGTGAATGGTACCAACAGATTCTAGTGAACCAACAGATCAATATCTACAGATTCTGCAGACCAAATATAGAATTTAATTTAGGAATATTTAAGTGCTTATGGAAGTCTCTCCAGATAAGAGCATCTGCCAATGAAAAGCTGTAATGCTGTAAATTAAAATTTAAATGTTTTAGGCAGGTTTGGGAAAATGCTATAAATAAAAAAATCTTTCAGAAATGAAAGTGTCAATTAACAAAATGCATTCAATGAACAGAAGAGAAATCTAAATGAAATTTTTGATATGTTCACCTTTTGCCTTCAAAACTGAATCAATTCGTTTAGGTATCCCAACACCAATAATCATGATCAAATCTCAACTACACTTGCAGAAATGCAGCCCCAAATGAAGAGAAACTTCCACCATGCTTGACTCCTGTTTGAGGTGTTTTTCATCTGCATGTTTCCTTGGCTGACCACTGCATCTTCAGTCCTCAGCATTGTCACCTTCTTTGTGCTTCAAAGAAAGAGCTTGAGGTTTCATGATACCGGTCACATGGTCAAGAAACTGACTTCCACAACCTCACCTTGGTAGCAGGGTTTGGCTCTTAAACCCAAGTTATAAGGCTCGTACACGGCTGTTTCTGTTTTAGCAAATGACTGTTTCAACTAATTTGTGATTGGTTGATCATAAACCTAATATAATCCTGCAAAGGCAATGGGTTCTAACATCAAATGGTTTGATTTTTGTTTGTTCACTTTGCATTCTGTAAATTAAGATAAACAATTATTTAGTTTTTCTACACCTGTGTATAGACACATTCATGCTGTTTCCACAGTATATTTTACTACGATGCAATAATATTATTATATTTGGGTTTCAATGAGACTATGTTGTGTTTTCCCTTTGTAGATTTTCAACAGTTACATTGACCTCTTGTATCCCACAGAAGATAGAAATGAGCGTTTGATTGACTCTTATTTCTTCACTTGTGATTGTAAGGAGTGTACCACTAAGTCCAAGGTAAGTATTGTCCCTTAGCACAACAGAGTTCATGTAATCAAATAATAGGGGGTTTCAAGCTTATTCCTGGATAGTAATAGTCTTCATCTTGTGGTGGTCAAATAATTATCGTTGCAGTTTTTAGCTATTTTTTTCCTTTGTTGTCTGTTAGCAGCATAGCAGCATGTGATGTGTTTGGCAATGATGTGGGCATTCTGAGAGAGAATGTGTGGTTAAATGTGCTTTCAGGATAAGGCCAAGATGGAAATTCAAAAGACACTGAGCACACCCCCAAAACAAAAGGAAATCCAAAAAATGGTGAAGTATGCCAAGAATGTAATTGAGGAGTTCAGAAGAGCCAAGCACTACAAGAATATCTTTCACAATGATGCAATGTTGAATGACAATAATTATTGGCATTCATTATTTTATTAAATAATAGTTATATGGTATTTGGCCTAATGAAAATCTATTGTACATAACACCCTATGTATAATAACGTTTTGAGATCTGGTTAAAGCCCTTGACTCTTCAGCACCCCCTAGTGAGCTGTTGGAAATCTGTGAACTGAGCCTGGAGAAGATGGGTTCTATCTTTGAAGAAACCAATGTGTACATGCTGCATATGATGTACCAGGCCATGGGTGTATGCCTCTATATGCAGGACTGGGATGGTGCAATGAGATATGGAGAGAAAATTGTTAAGCCTTACAGGTGCCCTTCTAAACATACTTTGACAAAAAAAAAAACATTTTTAGGAAACAGTACTGGGCCTTGTATAATTAAAATAAATGTCTACACTCTTTTTATTTAGTCTTTTTCATATGTTTCCTCTTCACAGGTGCACTATCCTCCTATTCTCTAATGTGGCCTCAATGTACCTGAAGCTGGGGAGGCTATATTTAGGCTTGGAGAAGAAATCACTTGGAGTCAAAGCTTTAAATAAGGTATGGTTTGCTTTAAAGTCAGGCTTCCAACACACTTTTTGAGAATATGTGTGTTGAAAAGCAATTCAAAGACGTGCAGATTTTGGACACTTAGACCCTGCCCACTTCTTAGGTACACGAGTGTACAAATTGATTGTCAAAATAGGCAAACCCTTAGATCATCACATATACTGTAATATATTAATGTGGGTGGTAGTAGCCGTAGTGGGTAACACACTCGCCTATGAACCAGAAGACCCGGGTTCGAATCCCGCTTACTACCATTGTGTCCCTGAGCAAGACTCTTAACCCTAAGTTGCTCCAGGGAGACTGTCCCTGTAACTACTGATTGTAAGTCACTCTGGATAAGGGCGTCTGATAAATGCTGTAATGTAAAATGATGTAAATGAAAATGTAATGTATTCCAATAGTTGGTGAAGTGTAAAACTAGTGGTGGGGCCGTTATCGGCATTATCGTGCTGCGTTAACGTGAGACTCTTTATCGGGCGATAAAAACGTGCTGCGTTAACGTGAGACTCTTATCGGGCAATTAAAAATTGCCGTTAATCTATTCACAAAGTTGGGTTGGGAGCTGGGTCTATACTACGCAAGCTATTGTGCCGGAGTTAAATGGTTAAACTAGATTTATAAGTATATTTCTTCTTTCTTGTGTCTTTTAGTTTCTTATTTCCTAAAGACCTTTATTTTTTTATTTTGTATACCTAGTGCAGATGTATACCTAGCAGATGTAAACCTGCACTGTAGGGGGCGAGAACGAGTCTTCAAACTGTGAAATTACTAGAGCTGTAATACTCGGATCCTTTTTAGGATTCGGCTCCCTCTGAGTCACTCACTAAACTGATCCGGGTGCGTGAGTCACTTGAGTCACTTGAGTCAGTATGCCCCCGGATCAGAGAGCGGGTTAGCGCTCCTGGCGGTTAACTTCCTCTACAACTGTACTCATGTAAGCCCATATATTGGAGTTTACAATTTAGACATGGTGTAGTTAGGACTCGAAGGATTCTGTTCAATGGAGACCTCAGATTCGTGACTCATGAGTCATTTAAAGGATCCGGGCAAATGTTACAAAAAGGGCCACATTTTTGATTATAACATCCCCTCTTCCTTTTAACATGCATGTAAGCATCTGGTAGCAGTGGGGCAGTGGTGGCCTAGCAGTTAAGGAAGCGGCCCCATAATCAGAAGGTTGCCGGTTTGAATCGTGATCCACTGAGGTGCCACTGAGCAAATCACCGTCCCCACACACTGCTCCCTGGGCGCCTGTCATGGCTGCCCACTGCTCACTCAGGGTGATGGGTAAAATGCAGAGGACAAATTTCACTGTGTGCACCGTGTGCTGTGCTGCTGTGTTTGTGATTGTCACATGTGACAATCACTTCACTTTAACTTTGGTAACTTAAGTGACTATAAATGAGTTTTGGGAGCAG